>NC_089275.1:15182219-15507219 GCF_963678975.1 Dysidea avara | reverse complement strand
AACTATAATATGTGCTTTGTACACTGAGATAAGTGGGAAAACTATTGACAGGCTAACATAGATAAATTTTATCATGTAACTAGCACAGTCATCGCCTTCACCATGCATTTGTTAGCAAGTCCAGTACTGTGATACTAAAATATGTTACTTTACAGAATAAAAAGACTTTCTACACAAAAAGCTATGTGGATGGTGGATCGGAAACAACGATTCAATTTGGAGTGGCTTAACGATTGGAGACATCAGGAACAAAATAGCTATAGACAGCTTGCCTTTTAAAGAAGTAGTCACTTTAACCATAACCTTTCTGTAACTCCGGCTCTGAGTTCTGTTGGTCAAAAAATGTATATCTTTGGCATTGACATTATAATTTTATAGTGCCAGTGTTAGTATGGAAATAATAGTGTAAGGCTTCATCGTATAAAGGCATACAAATAGATGATTCCTACTCTACAATTTCAGCAATCTCGGGTTTAATAACTAATGATTAGGCTGTAAAACTTTTTACACATTATTCTTCATAGGACTTTGTATATTTTCGTGTACTCAGCATTACATGTACTACACCTTACATTAATCCACAACTCTCATATGGCTTCTAGAATCTGAAATCTTCATTTGTAAAAGTTTTCGTTCTTCACTCAGGAAAGTTGCTGTAAATTTCTGGATCTAAGCATATCGTGATCTAATTATTCCTAATGCCACAATTTTTTTTGCTCTGGCATCTTGAAATCTTGCCATAAAATCTTTGAAGTTTTAGGAAAAGTTAAAGATATGAAATCTCGTATAGGGGTTTTACGAGTTACAAACCCCTGGAAATATGACCGGTTTTGTGGTGGGGTGTATAGTTTTTAAGTGTATTGTGTCTTAGAATAATTTCATACCATAAACTACTAAAAGCAAAAAAAATGTGTTAATATTAAAATGTAGCCAACAGTACGTGAAACGGAAACACACATTACGTGGGGATGCCCTACAAAGGCATACTGTCTACAGCTATACTATACTGAGAAAGTACTACTTATAGTGTATCCAAGGAAGTTTGCAAATAATGTAATTTGCCACTGAACAATAGTCATGTAATGATAGTGTTTATGGGTGTATAAAGTTTCTTGCTTGAGTATTGGTGAATGAGAAAACAAGGTTTTCATCTGTATTGATGTATGGCATATAGTGTATAAGTTTTAAATATGCTGATATTATGTAGTTTTTATTGATGCTGGCTTTCAAAGTTTCATAGTCCTTTTAAAAAATGAACTACTTGCTTGTATGCAAATGTATGGTGCTGATTAATAATTACATGAATGGTAAATGAGAGCAGGAATTTATCTGGTGTGGCAGTGTCTACTACTCTGCTGTTGATAGTTGTATAACTATTAGTGAAATAAATGAATTACGTACTATATACATGTACTGTTGAATTGTCTATGACCTGCTAAGCAAAAACACGTCCAGTGTATGCAATTCTGGTTTTGAGATAAATAAATGCCATGGGTAAAAAATGCATGTTACAAAAAAAAACTTTTTGTGTGCTTTAATTACTTCAGTAAACAGTGAAAGAAGACTTGAATAATTGATATACTAGTGGATTGACCTATTCTTTGAGAGTAAGAATACCAGGTAATGCCAAAGCTTTAACAGTCCATTGGTTAAAAGAAGTTCGAGGAAAATGCAAACAAGTAGAGTTTTCACTCAGATGGTCCCATATACCCTAATTGAAAGGCCAACTTCCCCATCTAAATTATGATTTCACTGGCCTCTTTAGAGTGATGCTGACGCATATCAGCATGGCCTCAGGTGCATTACTATCTACAGTGTTGGCACAGCTACTTTATAAATGTAACTCATTACATATTGCATATTATTTACAACTGAACTACTTAGTAACAGTTACATATTATATTACCTATATAATAAAGTAACTATAATATATTACATATTATATTACTTTGTGTCCACAGCCTTAAGCTGTCACGTGTGAAACTACCACTTTATCACGTGACATGATTTCGTTAATGTGCAAATCTTGGTTATAAGCAAGAAGCTAGTGAATAAGCTTTATTCAGTAGGCTTCGTTACTACGTAGTGGCTCAGTGGACAACTAACAAGATTAGTAACTTCATTACTTAAAGTAATAATTTTAGACTCGTTACAGTAACTTCATTATTTAGGTAACGTATTACATTTGCAAGTAAAGTAACTTGAGTTATATTACCTGTTTTTACAGCATATTTCGTTATATACTTATATTACTTTCGTTATCACAAAAGTAATACTTATTACGCAGCATGTTACTTATGTAACGCGTTACCCCCAACACTGACTGTCTTAGAATTTTAATAAAACACTTCTCATTATCACTTTGTGTGCTACCTGTGTGTAGGACTTTTAATTGAAGTATTTAAGTGTTAAAATGGTTGGCTTATTTGTGAGTTACTGTAATGTCAGTATCGTAACTATGTATTGACAAAAGAATAAACTATGCAGAGTATGTGTTAGTACTGGTCTGATTATATTTACTTTAGAAAAATCCCCACTGAAGAATTATGGAGAACAGGAAGAATGCGTTTTGGTAATCGTCCATCAGAGGTGATACATGCATAATTGTGTGTGTATAATGGTGTAATGTGTTTTTGTTATCATTAATCATACTTTGCAGTTTTTATCTATTAGATTCTGATTTTCTTATCATTTTCAGGGAATCAATTTTCTGATACAGCACGGACTATTAAACAGGGCACCTGAAGATGTGGCCGTTTTCCTGTATGAGGGAGCCGATATACTAAATAAAGTCTCAATTGGTGAATACTTTGGATCAGCGTAAGGGAGATTACTGATTCAGAAACCTTAGCTACCAATAATAACTGCTATGCAATTACAGGAAGGAATTCAACCAGTCAGTATTAAAATGTTTTGTACAGCTACTACAGTTCGAATTGATGGACCTAGTGAATGCATTAAGAGCATACCTGAATAGTTTTGTGTTGCCAGGAGAGTCACAACAGATTGACCGGATGATGGAAATATTTGCTGCTCGATATTGTTCTTGTAACCCTGGTATCTTTAGTTGTGCAGGTTAGTATAGTATTGTCCTAATTATTATACAGTACTAGTGTTATGTATTCAATCTTCATAGATACCTGCTATGTTTTGTCATTCTCGGTCATAATACTCAATACTGGACTACATAATCCTAATGTATAGGACAAGGTGTGCATGATATAGAATATAATGTGATTACATAATCAAGCATACTATCATAGCCTACTTTGGAGAGCTTTATTACAATGAACAGAGGATTGGATAATGGAAATGACCTGCCACAAGACCTTTTAACGGTTCGAACAAATATTATCTACATGATTTAATGGTATACAAAAACTCTTTTCAAACAATAGAGTTACTATGAATGCATTAAGAAGGAAGCGTTGCCTCGTCCCGAGGGTGGAAGTGATCTGGCAGAGACATTTTTTAGCCCAGACCACCAGGGGTGGCTGGTAAAGGAAGGTGGGAGACACAAGACCTGGAAAAAATGCTGGTTCATATTAACTGACAATTGTCTCTAATACTTCAAGTCTCCTCAAGTAAGGCTATAAAATCATCATAGTTAAGGTATGATTGTACTATCATTATAGGATAAAGGTCCTCTAGGGATTATTCCACTGGAGAATCTAAAGATCAGGGATGGCAGTGATTCCAAAAAGCCGGTACATTTGTAATTAGTGCTATGTAGGTCACAAGTCACTGTTGAATGATTTCACTGCAGTTCATGTTTGAGATATTCCAGGAAAATATAGCAGGCATGAGCAGTTCTAGATCTGAAGGTGACACAATCAAGTCTTGCAAGAAGGATGCCAAAAAGGGTGTAGTAACAGGTGTGTGTGTCTGTGTGTGTGTTTGTGTAGTGTGTATATATGTAGTGTGTGTGTTACCCACACTACCATTTTTCTCTTGGGTGGGTCTGGAGTACCTCCAGTAAATTCTAAATTCCCAGATTCTGGGGGTTGTTTGAAGGGTTACAAACAAGCTGCAAACAAGCAAGAGAAATCTTGTATGTACATTGCATGCTTTTTGTGATAGCTGCAGCGGGAACAAGGAATAAAAATGTTAATGGTTGTTTGCAACACATCAAAATATCCCAGAAACTGTGGCTTCAAATTGAAATGTTTATTGGAGTTACAACATACCCTTTCCCCCACACAAATACAAAATGGGAAAAGTGGTCTGGTCACAAGATTGTGTGTGTGTGTGATAGGGATGCGCCGATTTTGCCCGCAAAATGTTTAGAATAATAGGAACATAAAAGCAAAGAGCAAAATGCTGGAAAAATAGAAGGAAATTTCAGCAAAATTAACTATGTTATATAGTCTAACGGCAAAACGAGTGATATTACTGCAGTATGAGTACATGAAACACACAGAAGTAAGATAACATACCATACAACGAGTTTCCTCTTTATAATATCATGACTGAATCATAGTGCCTTGGTGCATAACCCACAATCGAATTTGACAATACACTGTCTAACACGAGCTGTTAACGAGGTTGGTAATTTCTTTGTTGGTGTTAATCACGAGGCTAAATTAATTGTGAGAATCGTTCCAGCTATTGCTATTCCAGCCCCGCCATGAACGTTTTAAATCAGTTGGACTCTGAATCTAGTAGCGACAGTGATGGAAATGCGATGGAAGATCGAGTCGCAGTAGAAGATGGTGGCCATAGTGAAAACGAATCTGATCAGGTGACAAATATCTCTAGCCAAGCTGTAAGCATCGAATCTGATTCTTCTATGCGTAGTGGAAATTCTTCTGTTTCCTTGCTAAGTGTTCTTAAAGCCCCAAACATGTCAGAGCTGTCTCGTAAGCGAAAAGTTACGAAGAACCCACCAACTGGCAAGAGAAGAGCACGCTCTAGCTGTCCAAGTAATCCAAAAGGTATCAAGCCTCAGCAAAGGGTTAAAGAATTTCCGACAGAACCATTCATTGTATCATCCAGTAAGCTTTTTGCCAGGGGTGTAGGGAAGAATTGCCACTGAAGAAAAGTAGCATTAGCTACCATATCAAGTCAACCAAACACAGTGATGGAAAGAAAAGGCTAGAGCAACGGAAAGTGAAAGATCAAGACATCGCGGAATCTCTTAGAAAGTACAATGAAGAAGTGCATGCAAGAGGTGAGACACTTCCAGAGCAACAAGTCTTTCGTGTTAAAGTAGTGAAAACATTTCTACAAGCTGGTGTACCCCTCAGTAAAGTAGGGCATTTTCGTGAGCTTTTGGAAGAGACTGGGCATCGTCTTACAGACAGGAGGCATTTGTTTGACTTAATTCCATTTATTTTGGAGGAAGAAAAGCAGAATATCAAGCTGTCAATACAAGGAAAATGGTTAAGTGTTATTTTTGATGGTACATCACACTGTGGAGAGGCACTAGCTATTTTGGTCCGTTATATCAATGATTCATGGAATGTCCAGCAGCAGCTACTCTGTATCAGATTGCTATCAAAGTCCCTTACTGGAGAGGAAATTGCGCATGAGTTAATACAAGTGCTATCAATCAATTACAGCATTTCCACGGATCACCTCATTGCTGCAATGTGGGACAGAGCTTCAGTAAATGGCGTAGCAATGAGAATAGTCAAAATTGTGTATCCTAAAATATTTGATGTTGGTTGCTTTAGCCACACAATTGATCGAGTCGGGGAACATTTCAACATTCCAAACCTTACAGAGTTTGTTACAAATTGGCTGACACTTTTTTCCCACAGTATTAAGGCTAAGTTCCTTTGGAAGCAGCGAACGGGACAAACAATGGCATCATACAGTGCTACTAGGTGGTGGAGTAAGTGGGAGCTTATGAAACAAATGATGGTCCAGTTTGGTGAAATTGAACCCTTTCTGAACCACAACACTGATCTGGGACCTTCTTCCCGGCCAAGGTTGCTAGCAATTTTAACAAATCCAGAAAAGCTGAAACATCTGAAGCTGGAACTTGCTTCTGTGATTGATTGGGGAGAGGTTTTTGTCAAGGCTACCTATAATCTTGAGGGAGATGGCCCATTGGCTTTTACATGTTACGAGGAAGTGCAAAGGGTTGTTGCAGCAATTAGGGTTGCACACACACCTAATACTGAAGCTGTTATACGAACTATTTCAACACAAACTTCTGTACAGCAGAGACTGCTCATTTATGCTAAAAACTGTGTGCAAAAAGCCCTCGAGTATTTTCAGCATCAGCTAGAGTCCTCATTACAGGTTCCAATGTCTGCATTCAAAGCAGTTCAAATTTTTAATCCACACAAGCTTGCCACACTTAAACCAGATGTTTCACATGTCAATTCATTGCGAGTTATCCCTGCATAAGACAGTGAATTGGAAAGGTTGAAAGCTGAGCTCCCTACTTACATAGCAAAAGCTGATGGAATTAGCTCTGACCTCAGTGCACTTGAATGGTGGAAACTAAATTCAATGGATTTGCCGTCTTGGTCACATGGAGTTAAAAAAGTCTTAGCAATACAGCCTTCCTCAGCTGCAGCAGAGAGAGTATTTTCATTGCTGAATACAGGATTCGGAGATCTGCAAGATAATGCTCTTAGAGATTATATTGAGGCATCTGTAATGTTAAGATTTAACCATAACCAACAGGACATGTAGGATTAAACAATTTCTAGTTGTGCTTGTATGAACTACTCATATATGTTGTGTGTAAACTATGTAGCTATATGTTTTAATTACCATTGAGCAAAATAGATAAATTTTGAGCAAAATATCGAGCAAAATAGGTTGAAAAAAAAAGAATTGCCAGAAAGAAAAATAGGTGAAAAAAAAAGCAAAATAGGCTCATCCCTAGTGTGTGAGTGTGTGTGTGTGTGTGTGTGCGTGCATGTGCATGTGTGTATGTGTCATGTACATGTATATTATGACACTGCTTTACTGTTTAGAGTTACATAAATCTTCTTTACAGGTAATCATGATGTATACAGGATTCAAGCACAAAATTAGAATGATAAAGCACTCTGGATGAAGAATATTAAGGCTTGTATTCACAAAAGTCCAGTCATTGATCTTTTGCAACAACGAAGGCAAGCAGCATCTCTTTCATCTAAATCTTCTCAAACTATTGCACTGTAATTACCTTGAATTGGTCTATTCTTTTGTATTTGCACAGCCAGCATGAACATTATATGACTGCACTTTTATATGCCCCTGGAATGGCATTGTGCACTTCTAATTTCAAAGTGCTCCACTTCTTTTGCGTGCTCCTAGCTACTACACCAGCACAAGCAAGTCTATTACAATAATTCAAATAACGTTTTATTTAGTGTTTTAAAGATGTTTTTGGCTAGAATTGCTACGAAATTCAATTTCAGAATGCATGATTTCCAAAATTTTCTGGGGAAGCATCCCTTAGTGTTTATGTAACAGGAGGTTTGGAAACCAGTCACTAAAAATCCTGGGGCTGCCCTTGTGATGTGTATATGTAAGCTACTGTACTTGTCTCTTGTCTAGAGGTACCTATTCTCCAGTACTGTCACTCACTATTAAAAAAGTCAAAAAAAAAATTTAAACAATACAAACACACTACTGCACTTTCTGTCTCCTTCTCTCACATGAAATAAAGTCAATACATTTTCACCTCTGACAGAAAACCTCTATAAAAAAAATATTGAGATTTTCTCAAAATGTATGTACCAACGTTGAAACCGGGTCACTACTGCTGACCCGGATGACCCACTGACCCGGATAGCAATCCGGGTCAGACCCGGATGTGACCCGGATTAAATAAAGCCGAGACGTGTTTCGGCTAGTCTCGGGCGAGCGAACGAGTCTACATTTTGAGCGTTCGATTCGTGTTGAGTAAATATTGCAACTTCAGCCTAGCTGTAGGCAGGGCCGCCCAGAGAAATTAAGGGGCCCAGGGCAAAGAGTTAAAGTGGGGCCCTTCACCCAAGTTGTAAGTTGAAGACCAAAAAAAAAAAAAAAAAAAAAGGTCACAACCTGCTGACAATGACAATAACTACCCATCACCAACCACATCTCCTTATCTATAAACTTGCTACACTGCTCCTCTGAAGAATACTGTGACTGCTCTATTAGAGTATTTAGATCTGACTGTTCTATTAGAGTATATCGATCTTTTAAACAGGTATTCAGGGGGCCCTTCATGGGGCCTCCTGGGGCCCCTTTCAGGTTGGGGCCCGGGAAAAAATGCCCCCTGGCTGTAGGTTGAAGACCACAAAAAAAAAAAAAAAAGGTCTTTATCTACTGACAATAGCTACCCCTTACCATAGATACCCTCAGTTTCGTGCTACATACTGCACTTACTAACAAATAGGCGTGGCTGAGCATATGTTGGTAATGGGTGTGGCTCACGAAAGAGCTACACGATAGCGTTTATAAGTTCCACGTCGTCAAACGAACAATTTCGTTTCTCACGTGATCCAATCTGGGTCAGACCCGGATGACCCGGAGAAAATGTGACCCGGATGACCCGACCCGGTTTCAACGCTGGTATGTACTATGCAGTAAAGTGGGGTGTACTTTAGGGGTTAGCACCTCACAGCATAACACACAACACTAGAGCACAACACACAATGTGGACTAGAACTGAAACAAATGTTCAATTTGCTTGGATATTTGCTTGCTTAAGTTAGTATTCAAATAGCTCAGTAAGTATTCAAATATCAAATACTAAGAAATTAAACTCAAGAAATACGTACCGTAGAGTCGGGTTGTTAAACACACATGTCTATTATGCGCATATTATTTCATGTAAATTTCTTGTAATTAACCCTGGTTGATAAGTGCACATGGTCCAATGAGAGTCTCAACAAAATGAAGCTGCACACAGGAAGAAAGGGTAAACGGTACTACAAAAAATGGATCAGTCATATAAAAGGTGAAGGCTAAAACCAGGGTTATTGCTAGCTACATTGCTCTTATTCAGCACAAATCCGAAGCCATTTCTCCACACCAACGAAGCCCAAATATCACCTGGGGACCATGAATCAGTTGTTTTAAGGGGCATCAACATTATCTATAAAACATATGGAGGGTAGTTTGATAGTTAAAGTGTCTGTGGATACTTTGACAGAGGTGAATACTGGTCCTAGCTACCAGTGCTTTATACATCCTTGGATGGTCGGAGTATCCATGGATCTTTGACAGACGGTACCCCTTGGTCCTACCAACCAATACCTTGTACATCCTTGGATGATCGGAGTATCCATGGATTCCATGGATACTTTGACAGAGGGTACCAACCAATACTTTCTACATCCTTGAGTATCCATGGATTCCATAGATCTTTGACAGAGGGTACCCCTTGGTCCTACCAACCAATACTTTGTAGATCCTACCCTCTGTCAAAGATCTATGGAATCCATGGATACTCGAGGATGTAGAAAGTATTGGTTGGTACCCTCTATCAAAGTATCCGTGGAATCCATGGATACTCCGATCATCCAAGGATCTACAAAGTATTGGTTGGTAGGACCAAGGGGTTGGATGATCGGAGTATCCATGGATTCCATGGATACTTTGACAGAGGGTACCAACCAATACTTTCTACATCCTTGAGTATCCATGGATTCCATGGATACTTTGACAGAGGGTACCCCTTGGTCCTACCAACTAATACTTTGGACATTCTTGGATGGCCAGAGTATCTATGGATTAGAGGGTACCCTCTGGTCATACCAACCAACACTTTGTACATCCTTGGATGATCGGAGTATCCATGGATTCCATGGATACTTTGACAGGGGGTACCCTCTGGTCCTACCAACCAATACTTCGTATATCCTTGGATGGTCAGACTATCCATTAATTCCATGGATACTTTTGGCAGAGACTACCCCCTGGTCCAATACTTTGCACATCCTTGCATTGCATGTTTGTCATTATTTTTTTGCATCTTTGGAAAGTACTGTAAAGTCTACGGCAGCACTGGACATGTCTGGTCCCTGGTACACAGCACAGAATACAATACTGGTCCCTGGTACACAACACGGTCTACAATACTGGTCCCTGGTACACAACACACAGTAAAATACTGATTGATATCCCTGGTACAATACTGATCCCTAGTACATAACACATAATACAAAATGGTCCCTGGTACACAACACACGGTATAATACTGGTCCCTGGTACACAACACACAGTACGATACTGGTCCCTGGTACACAACACACAGTACAATACTGGTCCCTGTTACACAACACACAGTACAATACTGGTCCCTGGTACACAACACACAGTACAATACTGGTCCCTGGTACACAACTGCCCACAGTCCTTGGTACACAACACACAGTACAATACTGGTACCTGGTACACAACTGCACAGTCCCTGGTACACAACACACAGAACAATGCTGGTCCCTGGTACACAACACAGCACAACACTGATCCCTGGTACACAACACATGGTATAATACTGGTCCCTGGTACAGAACACACAGTACAATGCTGGTCCCTGATACACAACGCACAGTACAATGCTGGTCCCTGATACACAACACACAGTACAATGCTGGTCCCTGGTACACAACACATAGTACAATGCTAGTCCCTGGTACATAACACACAGTACAATACTGGTCCCTTATACACAATGCACAGTACAACACTGCATGGTCTCTGGTACTCAACACATGGTATAATTAATAATGGTCCCTGGTACACAACAAACAGTACAATGCTGGTCCCTGGTACACAGCGCACAGTACAATTCTGGTCCCTGGTACACAACACACAGTACAATACTGTATGGTCCCTGGTACACAACACACAGTACAATACTGCATGATCCCTAACACGGTACAATACTAGTCCTTGGTAAACAACACACAGTACAATACTGGTCCATGGTCTGGGGGCAAGACTAACACCAAAGGACACACCACACATACACATGCAGGTTGCTAGGTCAACACACAAGGTTCTCTACCGAGAAAGCGGACTAGCCATGCGAGACTAAAGATAACATAGGGTTAGAGCCCGGGTTTGCTGAAGAATACGATCCCGGGATCGTATAATTCAGGATTGATTTCCGGACTCCTGTAGAATGTGATCCCATAACTTTTTACTGAAGAATACGATCCCAAGAGTTTCCTGAAGAATACGATCCTGACATAGGCATGCGTTCCGCGCGCTTTTTCGCGTAATTTTAAATTCATTATTTTCGATAGCTCCACCAAATTTTGCACGAATGCCCTAGACTTGCATTGATCCTTGTGTCCTACATCATCCGAAATGTGTACTATATCATCTGAAATGGCACTGTATAAATTTAAAGCTTAATTGTCAGCTACACAACTATTGCTTCCTTGCAACAACTATGGATGAGCTCGGGCCATTAATATTTGGAAGCTACGAAGAATGTCTGATGTATTATGCACGTCAGCGGCTTCTTGCAAGTCAGGCGCACTGTAGGCTCTGTGGAACTACTATGGATCTGAAGAAACGGCCAAGTGTAAAGGATCAGTTTAGCTGGAGATGCACTAATAGTAGCTGTCGCACCTGGTTGACCCTCCGGCATGGTTCTTTCTTTGAGAAATCTAATTTGGATCTTCAGAAGTGGCTCCACATCATTTTTTTGTGGTCAGCAGATGCTTCACAAAAGCAGATAATTGAAACTACTGGAATCAGTCAGAAAACCATCATTGATTGCTGCAATTTTCTGAGAGATATCTAGCTGTTCCTGGAAGTTGTTAAGAGATCCAACTATCCTAGGAGGGCCAGGCTGTACTGTGCAATTGATGAGTCATTGTTTAAACATAAGCCAAAGGTTAGGTTTTGCTATGCATGATACTTATCGTTAACAGTATATTATATTTGCTGTATTTATAGAACCATAGAGGAAGATCTCCCCAAACTCAACAATGGGTGTTTGGTATTGTTGATATTTCAACTCGTCCAGCAACAGGATACATGCAATTAGCGGCTCAAAGAAATGCAGCTACTCTTCTTCCTATCATACAACAACACGTGCATCCAGGGACAGTGGTACATTCAGATGAGTGGGCAGCTTATTCTTGTATATCTGCAGCAGGCTATACCCATTCATCAGTTAACACTTTGTTGATCCCATTACAGGGACTCATACCCAGCATATAGAGAGCTACTGGTCAAGAGCAAAAGCTAAGTTGAAGAGGATGCACGGAACATGTGATGATCATCTCCCGGAGTATCTTGATGAATTTATGTGGAGGGAGAGATTTGGAAGGACAGAAAAAGAGGCATATGATAGCATGATTGGTCATATCACCAAAAGATACCCTCTACCATGACTTACCTCTATTTACACAATATAATTATCTATGAGAGCAACACACAGTACCATATACACACATCACATACTGGTTGTTTGATCTTGTGATGACGCAATCCCTATGGTCTAATTAGCGCACATCATAATTATGCGCGTTAGGTATGACGGCAGGATGACTGATTTTAAGTGCCACTAGTGGGCACTAGTTCGAATTAAAGATTTATTATCTTTGAAATTGATGCGCTTAAGCTTGAGGACGTGCTCCATGCTGTACCTTTCATAACGAGACTGGTAAGCTGTTTGAGTCTCGATGGTATATGAACATCTATAGATTCTAGATAAGGTTCCCAATGAAAATTTCACTTACTACCAACTGAGTGTTTGTGTCCCTGCTGGAATTATGAGCATGGCTGAACGCTAAAATCTCAGGGACACCTGGCTAGGACTGCCGGTCTCACCTAACGTAGGTATGCAGATAACAAGTAAGCCTGTATACGTATAGTTACTTGCATAATTCCTTGATGTTAGCCACTTTGTCTTGTATGTGAAATTCTTTTTGTGTGATAATCACACTCAATATGTTGTAACTGGTGTACTGCACTGCTTTAGATGTGGTGCAATTAGAACTATATATAATGGGAATGGACACGTTATGAATGGATAAGGATATGATCGAATGTTGACTGTGTTTCTACCTTTAGGTATGGTCAAATGGGAACGCGAGAAACTCAATGGGACCAGACACCTGGGTTGATTATATTTGTATCTTTAGTTGTGGTCAATGGGAAACCCAGCTCAGTATAGCCAGCTTTTTATGGGGACCTGGTTACCTAGTGTCAACTGGAAAAACCCTCCCAACTGTTACATCTGGGGAAGTTGTCCTTGTCTCACTTAGTGGTATTGAGGCTGTTGTGGTACCTAGGATTCTGTAGCGTCTCTCTGGGCAGTCTGTGATTCACTCCTCCTATGATTTACTAGTCTAGTCCTTACCCACAAGATTCTAGTGCATGATTTTGTTTAAATTACGACCTTTGGAATAGCCATTTTTCATTGCCAGAGAATGCATACAGTACACAACATGGATGCAAGTGTGTAGAGATATATGTACATGCAGTGCTTGGGCATGCGTACATATCTGAGTGAGTGTTGTGGAGCTCAGTACTAACTTATTATGTGCTGTGATGCGCACGACATTAAAGGGGGCCCACTTGATGGTTCACCAATGGGCTAGAGCCCCTCCACCTTATAAAGGGATATTTTAATAGAGCAGTCATATTAAGTTGTCAATACTATCCTTGTTGAGAAATACGTTGTTGTTATTATATGCAGCTATGCTATGGTGGTGTGGCATCGCAAGAAGACCAAACTTGATTGATAATATTACACTTCACCTCAAGTATCACTGAACAGGTACAACGTGTCATAATAATGGTGGGGTGATGTGGTAATGGTGTCCTTACATCCTCTGTGATAATGGGTAATCCCTGGGGTTTGATGACATGCATGTTCAGACTATCCATTTGTATAAGTGTTTGTTGGATTGTCCCTTGACAAGTTAAGGAGTCCAGCATGTACGTTTCATTTGTGAATGCATATATTGCACTGGATCTAAGAAATCAGGGATAGAATTACAAGTAGCCACAAGGTTCCTATATATATATATGCATCTGTATGAAACAATAAATTCTAATGACTGTGACATGCTTATCTTATTGGACCTTAGGTGCCTGTAAATGTTGACGGCACTATACATTGGAGGCAGGAGACCACCTCAGTGTGGTGGGCATGCCAAGTAAGTCACAAAGGTGTGGATACTAGTACAATACTTCAGCATGTTTGTGAACATAACAGTCTGTTTGCTGCAGGCCAGTTCTAGTGCTTCTTTCCTCTTCCATTGTGTTTATCTTCTGCTGTATCTGCTTTTGCATGCTGTCTACTGCAATAAAAGAATTTTGTATTGGTGGTAGTAATGCTTACTGTTTCTTATATGGCTGGTGGCTTCTTACATGGTATGGTCACCTGACTGTTTCTGATACTTCATTTCTTTATGCGTATATACTTATTTTACCATCACCACAGTGGTATAACTTATTCAAATTTAGTATACCCTCCACAACAAACTAAAGGTGATCATCAGTGGTTTACATACAGTACTAGGTATATAACTACAAAGCTATTTTTATACATGATGTGATACTTCACTTATCTATGTATGTGACAATATGTCATCACCATGAAATTCTGCTTTCCAAAGTTGAAAATTAATGCTGAGGTAATGGCAAAAGATTTAGATGCTCAATACCCAAACTTATGCAGTCAAACAATGTTTATAATACATATCGATAATAATATAATATCGATATAATACAACAATGATATTAGTATTTGTTTATGTCATATCACGACGCGGTAATAAATCTGTAGCAGTTCGTGAGGGTAATGATAGAGATATTTTGGTGCTGCTGCCAACTACTGTGCATGTTCCTGTTCACTAGCCATCTTTAAATCTTATCCTCCAGACCCTTTCTCCAATTCTGGTGGAACATTCTAATGAAACTAAGAAATTTGCTTTTTAACAGAGCTTAATGAAGTTATGATGGGGAGTGTTTAATGACTGAAGACTGCATTTGTACATAATATGTGTGTACAGTGTGTTAGTGCATGTGTGAAGGTGTACACGTGTCTGTTTTCTGTGCATATGTGTAGTAAGTGTGTGCATGCATGTATGAGTGAGTGTGTATGGTGATACTTGTGCGGTACTTTCAGTGTTAAGGTGTACCGATACCACATTTTACTGATACCACTAATTGTGATGAGATCAACTGTTAATATCGATACAAGAAATATTTTCCGATTAAATCCTAGACACGAAACATTTTCTAGAATTGGTAAGGGTGTAATCCATGCAATTTTGTCTAAATTTAAGTGGTCTACTCTTTAGGTGTGGAAACACAAGTGCTACTAATATTTAACAAGACCACAAAGTGCACTATGAATAGGTAAGAATCTGACTTAATAAAAATTGACTATATTGTTACTGGTATATACATCTTTAGGGTGACGTATGAAATGGAGACACAAGAAGCGCTTCACATGGGAATGAGAAACTTAAATGTATAAACATTTAATTTATTATTTCCATATTGTACAACCCATTTCATCATCATTATTTTGTTTAGATTAAACGAAAAGACTAATGTGGGCTATATATTTGGTTATACACCCTGTGGATTACTTGCCTCCTTAATGGGTGTCCCAACAAATGCAAGTCAAGAAAAATGGCAAGTTAGTTGTGATTGAATGAAGCTTATCTATAGGCAAATGCAAGTGGAACATTATATTTTAAAAACATAGCTACTGATTAGAATGGCAGGTCTGAACTTGATTCTGCCCAACAAACCTTCATAAAGGCTACAGTCATCAGCTAGTTTCTCTAGCTGATAATTGCAGTAAAACTTTTGCAACTACATTACTTTCTACAGATTGATACTCTCTAATAGAACAGTCATTATCTGAGCATTCACCAATATTATTTATTATAAATACTGTGCGCGAGAACTGAAGAGCACACTAGGTGGATATATAGCCAACAATCATGGCTGCTATATTATAGGCAGGTAATCAGCTGTAATGTTTACAATACTGTAGTGATTTTTAAAAAAAAAAACAAGTCAAGATGTGAAATAGACATTGATGTGAAATAGACATTATGTCCAAGGACATAATGTCTATTTCACATCTTGACTTGATTTTTTTAAGGACATAATGTCTATTTCACATCTTGACTTGATTTTTTTTTAAATCACTACAGTATTGTAAACATTACAAACAACTATTAGTATCTGAATGTATTTTATAAGCTACATTTTAATCTTAAATAACTTCATGCTTGCTGTGACACAAGTAATTTTATATATTGATTTTACTTTGCAGTAAATATTGTAATAGAACAGTCACCATGTGCTCTAATAGAGCAGTCATTACTAAATTACTCTAATAGAACAATCAATACCTTGATATCCATGAATGGCAATGCAAGATTAATGCCAATGTACTTGCCAGTATAATGCTGAGCTTGTGTGACATTAATGAGCTCATGTTCAAGACAATCCCATGCATTAGCTGCATGATGCAGATGTGAGTGACTATTATAGGGTTATATATAGAGCCCAGCTGCAGTATACACATCACTTGAGATAATGCATGTTCTTAAAAAAATAATGAAGTCATGCATATGGTATGGTATGGTATGTATATCATACCATGTATGCTAGGTGTCTAACTCTTGCATGCATGAATGTGCAAGCAATTATAGACATGCATGCCTGCTATGCATTAAAGATGCATGTATGGGTATACAGCCTCAGTATATGCAAGGAAAAGTATATACTCTATTAAAGCAATCAGCTATCAAGGGTATGTATTACACACCACACATGCCAAAGATATGCCACTCATCAATATTCATGAGCAAACTATTAGGCATGCATTCATGCATCCTTGTGGTATCATGCTATGCATGGGTGTGTTGTTTAAGTTTGGAAAAGTACAACTATATATATACTGAAATATTTCATACTATAGTAAAGTGTGTTATACACTCCAACTGTGGTATGTCAGCGTGACATACCATTGGTATGACCCGCTAAGAGTATGAAATGCATACTTTCGCGGGTGTAATACATACTTCGTTTTTAACAGTGTAAGAAGTGTTATATCCCTACCATGCATTTCCGTTATGGTATCTTAAGCACAGTAGGGATATAACACTTCTTAAACCCCAGTTCGTGGGAGTATCAAAGCGCCGCGCTGGTACCATACAGCTAGACAGAGCGGCGCTGCTACTGTACGATATATTAGTTATCACCCAGCGATAACTATAACTTATCACCCTGTTGCGGAGCCACTCAGTCTCTTTCGTGACATCGTAATAACCGCGAATGGCATTGTTTACCAATGGAACAAAGAGCCAAATAAGGAAATATTGATACAAAACACACCAATACAGCACTTAAAACTACCTAAATCTTACAAGAAAACTGTTTATCCTTTAAACAATAACACTACAAGTTACCAATACGATAGTTTAACAAATGTCAAGAATAGTACGTGACGATTTTCGCTCCAGCAATCACTCCCAACGGTCACTATGGTGAAGAACTAACTTCCTCTAGCTATCTCGGACTATGGTAGCCACTTGTTGGTCTTTATTTTTCTCTTGCACACCACGCGACACCACCATACCAATTTCTGACGAAGGCGAATCGTACCTGGAACCGCTGCTTCATAACACCGCCCTTCGCTACAGTTTGTAGGCAGTATGTAAGGTCTCTCTTGTGGCTACGAAGTAGAATCTCCACATAATTCGGACGAAATCTTGAGCACAGTGACAGGAACTCAAACCGGAACTTAATTTACTATCCTTAAACTTCTGCGCACTCCCGCGCACTGGGATATAAAACAGTTATATCCCGTATACTCGGATGATATCATTGTTATTACACTCGTCCTCGGCTCCGCCTCGGACTCGTGTAATAACAATGATATCACCCTCGTACCGGGATATAACTATAACTTGTTTTACAGTGATTTAGGCCCCTATTCGGTGATTATTAGTTTCTCATCCAGCCTTTCTAATTATTATGATGCGGGCAGGAGGGTATTACCATTATACCATTATTTTATAATGTTAACACACTGATGTACAGACCTTGTCCAAATTGTCTTTTTTTCTTACTACAAACATTTCCTTCACTACTTTTCGTGATCGCCAACTGTTTTTCGACAGTCAACCGAAAGCCTGCTTTGATGAAGTCGATAGAGCACGATTGCAACTGGCACTGCAGCAATTTGCTAAGGAAAACAACAGTTCTCCTGGTGATATATAACGCATTGTAGCGTTCATCAACAAAAATTATAACAGTTTGGTATCACGTGTTCTTCTGAGCATGCGCAGAGTAAATAATGGCTTACCATGCGGTAGCTTAAGAAGGATGCGGGCGGTGGATGAGAAACTAATAATCACCAAATAGGGGCCTTAATATCATCAAGAGTTCATAATAATGGACTCTTGATACCATGGACTACTCCTACTTGTTTCAGTACTTTTTATCGATGTGATATGGTCCCTACTCTAATTGAAAATTCCATTTTTTCGTGTACTTGTTACATTATAATTTGCACAATCCTTTTAGTTTAATCAGTTATTATATGCATACATGTGTTACACAATAGCTATAATCTGAGCTCATTACATCACTTCTGCATTAGTTAGTTATATTATATTCTAGGTAAAAGCGAAGCTTGTAGCCATCCCTAATGAATCCTCTGAGATTTTCATACGAAATAAAATCATAACTGTACCATATAAGACTTTCTTCCCTATCGATGACTCTTTCATGACCGTTGCCCGAACCTTGTTTGATTCCATTCCCTACGTGTCTCCTTCTCACCGGGTAGCGGTCATCGTTGCCTCGTAATAACGCTACAACACAGTTGCCCTTCAGTGGCCATGTTAAATCTTCATCATACTCACCACTCATGAGGTATAAAGACACCGACAGGTAATTGCTTGTTCTCCCAGGTATATTTTGGGCTTGAATACATAAACGCATTTTGTATGCATTACGTAGGCGCACAAGCGGCACGTAAATTGGTTCACTGAACCATATCCGATCTTCAGGCAATTGGATCCTTTTCTTCGCAAACATATCGTAAGCTGTTGGCATTTGGAATAATTCCTTTCTCACCCACTGTTTATTATACCATCTTTGAGCAGATTCCATTTTCTCTAGCGTATTTACTTCCATTTGGCTAGTCTCGCCCTTCTTGTGGTCTAGGGGCGGGACTGTGATCACGTGGGTGTTGGCATAGACACTATTTGTGACCCAATTTTGGAAAACCATCCTTTGGCACATTGGTCAATTTTCTCTTTTGTAGCTGAAATGAGGAACTGGGTTTTTATCTACCTTGTGTAAAAATTTCAGCTTAATATCTTTAAGGGTTCCAGAGATATGGTCAATTTACTGTCTGATACATTACAAGGTAACTTTGCATATTAATGCATTGAATCCTGTGAGTGATTAAGCATGACAAATTGTGACAAATCACTTTGTTTACACCATTCCTACTGTTATAAAGAGACTTCTGATATTCCACTGGCTACGGTATTAGAATACAATTACCCTGGAATCCGTCTCCACCACAAGCTATCATGGGATTCTCACATCAATTACATCTGTAACAAGGCAAATCGACTCCTTGGATTCTTAAAAAGAAATCTCCACAATGCGCCATCAGAACAAACAATTGCTCTTACCATCATTAGAATACTGCTCAGCTATCTGGGACCCCAGGCTATCATCACAGGTGGGGTCTATTCTACGGAACGGAATGATGGACTAAACTGCAGAACGGAATGCTTTCTCAGATTGAAGCTTGCAGCTTACCATTGCTGTACAAGTTATCAGTGGCACTTCCAGCAGGTAATCAAACGTACCCCAAGAAAGATAAAACGAATTTAAGGATCGATTGTGGGTTCTTGTTGGTTGTCATTAGTAACGAAGTACTAATTGTGGGAATAGCTGACTCAGTGTGTTCATCTTCGGATATATCAAGTAGGGAACTTAATGCATGACTTGTTTTTACTAGTATGTGAGTTATTTTTACTTACTTTTACTCTAGAGTATACAGTCGAGGTCCAGCCTTTCTAATCGGCATAAATCAGTATGTGTATAGCTACACTACAAAGGAAACAAGTGTGGTGACAAGCTGAATCAACTCAGTCTAAGCAGAATCTGAAGGAATTTTGTGCAGTGTGTGAGGAGCAAACATTCAGATACCTCAAGGAGGCTATATTGTGTGAACATCAATGATTCATTAACAGAGTAGTGGACTATTACCAGATATCTCAGCCTGAATACTGAGTTGAATTCTGGATGGGGTCTATTTTACAGAATGGAATGCTTTCTGAATCAACTTGCAGCTTGGCTAGCTGCTATCATTGCTGAAATTGCATTTTATCAGTGGAATCTCCAGGAAAATGGAATAGGATAATTATAAAACATTAATTAAGTGATTGTTCTACTACCTGATAAATTAAGCAGGTCTCTTCAATTCATTTATTGCATGACCAAGACAAGTTTTGTTACTACAATACAGTAGCCAATTGGATGTCAGTTGTTTCTGCTGATCTTGGCAAGATAAATAGTTTAGAAGACCACTCAATTTCTTCAGTTTCAGAGGATTATATCCACAGAGAAATTAACTAGAAAGTTACTGGTGACATGAAAAGGCTAGGTGATCATGGCTTTATTCAGTCTTATAAACAGAATATATGGTTGATTGAGTGAGGTATCACTTTCAGAATGTTCAGACGACCAGTGATGAGATGCATGGATTCATCGAATTTTTGTTGCGGTTGGAGACATTAAATATCCAAAAGCAAACTGACTGTATAATATTAATTCATTTTCTTCATATTTTCTCAATTTTGATCTTGTATACAAATAATTGAATTTTCCTAGTCAATAGAAATCCTAGAATAAGATGGGAGAGAAACTTATCTTTGTTTACCTATACTGTACAACCAAGAGTTCATAATATTTGTATGGGAGAGAGTGTCTAACTCTCAGTATGGCCTGTACAAACACCCTGTGTAAAGTTCACCTTTCATCAAATCAACACCTTTACTGGGGATAGAAAACTGTTGATTAGTGTTGCTGAAGGTAAAGCCTTTGTTCTGAAATAAGGCTGAGCTGTTACTTTAAGCAGGGTGTTTGGTGAATGCATTCAAGTTAGACACTCTCCACCTTGTTATGAACTCTTGGTACAACTTCAAAGGAAAATGAAGAAAACATACAGATGAATCAATAAAATCACTACAATAAGGTGAATTACAGACTAGTAAGATCTTGGTTAATTAACGACAGTGGTTGGAGATTAAAAGTGTGGTAGCTTCTTGTTCTTGAATATGTTGCAAAGTGGAAGTACAAATCAAAATGGGATATCAATTTCATTATGAAAATTTTGTATACATAAATAATCTAACATTGCTATTTCATTTGTCCTCCACTTAAATATGCAACAACAGTACTAGTGTCAGTACATTGGCAGTGAGTCTACCTTGAAATCTCAACTCTAGAGTAGATCCAACACAGGACAGCCCGTACTGTAACAAATACATGTGATCCCACTGTAATTTGATGGACCAGCTGGACTGGGAATCACTTGAAAATAGACAAAAAAAATTAGCATGTTTTGTTTGAAGTGAAGCATGTGAAATGTTACACTTAAGAAATCCTAGGATTCTTAGGTGGTATGTAAGTAATGTGAGTGTTCCATTTCAGGTCTGACTAGATACATTGAAATTACACACACATCCTGGTCCAAATCACGTTTGCCTGGTGGGTACGGGCATGGTTTTACATGCGGCTTATAATTGAGATTTGGCTGATCTTGGAGGTTTGGCATTTAGCCTGATTCAAGGCTAGCAGTCAGACACATCCTTGAATTGTGCAACAGATTAAATCAGCTCACTATTGAATACGGCATTAGTCCACTGCACCAGCTGTTAATATGTAAATAACTCCATGCATACACTTCAGTGATGTTTGCAGAATATACCCTCCTTGCAGTCTGCCAAAATATTTGCTCCTCACACACTGCACAAAATTCTTCTTAATTCAGCTGGCTCTTTCCTGTTATGCACCCATCAATGTTATCCCCCACCTACCCCCTCTGGGGCGTAGTGGGGGAAATGGTGGGGATTTGACTTTTTGAAAAATCAAATTCTCCACCCATGGGGGAACGACTAGTGGTCAAATCTCCATGTAGTATGGCTGTAAGGTACTTTAGGAAACAGGTCAATTCCTTTAGCTAAAATTTTGAGTGGTCAAATGCCCCACTAGTGGGGCAGAGTTTCAGATCAAATCAGGTCAAAATCCCCCACTAATCCCCTAGTAAGCCTGGGAAGGGGATAGTGGGGCTTAATATTGATAGGTACATTACCAGTATCTTCTTTATTTGTACACTGACTTGTGACTTGAAAGGCCAGCCCAAACTGTTTTCTAAAGTCTAAATGTGACCGGGCCTGCGAAAACAGGGCATGTGGGCACAAACTACACCCCGTCACTCTACAAGTCATATCTCAGTATTCTAAAGTATATTTCCATTCTGTAACTTGCATCATGATGCCAATTAAATGCTTACTAAGAACTGAAAATTGCAGTGCCATAACATAATGGTACAAAACATTATGAGTGTTGAAACGTTGAAAAAGTAGGCAAAAATCATGTGCCCACATGTCTTATTTTCGCAGGCCCAGTCACAAATAAGAAAAACAGCTCACATAAAGTTCCCTTCCGTAGATGAACCATGGATGAACATCACTGATACAGCTCATCCCACAATTAATGCTTCGTTACTAATGACAACCAACAAAATCCCACAATAGATCCGTTAATTCTTTTTATCTTATGTTTAATCACCCACTGGAGGTGCCACTGCTAACTTATAAGGGCAGTTTCAGCAATGGTTAGTTGCAAGCTTCAATTTGAGAAAGCGTTTTGTTCCGTGGTTTAGTCCATCATTCCGTTCCGTTCCGTTCCTTTCCGTAGAATAGACTCCACCATCATCACACTAGTATTAGTAAACTAGAAATGATTCAACACCGCGCTGCTCGTTTCGTTTTGAACAAACCCTGGCACAGATCTAACCAAGACCATGATAGCATCACAGACATGTTAACCAGTCTTGAATGGCCTACACTTCAAAACAGAAGAACAATTGCTAGACTCACCTTCCTATTCAAGATTGTCAGGAATTTACTAGCAATACCTGATCATTGCTTACACCAACTTAAGTGTCCTACACCCGTGCTCAACATCCTCTCAAGCTAACTCAAATCCAAACAAGAGTTGATGTTTACAAATACTCCTTCCCCCCACGAACAATCATTCAATGGAACTCCCTTCAAATTCCTAACATCGACACAATAGAGTAAGCCACCAATGTTCGACCACCATAGGTTCGGACGCGAGTTTTCTTTAAACCTCCGCAAAGAAATTTTCTGCTCTTGTTATGCCTTTGGAAAGGGCTAGGCCATAAACTCCTGCATACAAATTTTCAGATCTGCAACTTTCTTAGTCTGGCTTCAGGAGCTGCAAAAGTGACCTGTCCGAATGTTCTCAATTCTCGGACAAAAATATGTATTATCGGTCGAGTGGCACTGCTCGTAATGCTTGAAGCTGATAAAGTCTTTCTGTGCTTGATATGAAAGAGCAACTCTTATACTCTCCAAATATATGCAGATATTTGGCTTAGTCCTTATTGGTTCTGAATTACAAAGCTCCAAAGTAACCTCTTTCGTGCAATCTTAAATTCGGCCACATGTGAAGTCCGTGCAAATCAAATAGTTACCTGTATCGAATTCAAAGCTATTTTTATGAACATTGGGAGCATCAGCTACTGTTCAGATACATGCAGGATGACCGCACCTTGATTTTTTCCCGATTAGCTACATTGCATTTATGCTTCTTTGGCAGTAGCAGCCTAGCTACTGCACCCAGCACACATAAATACAATACAAATCCACTTAAATGGGGTTTTAACTATCTTCTGACTTAAAATATCAAAAGTTTCTCTCCAAAATGTCTAGGACATTAGCCAGATCGAAACAATCTAATAGAACAGTCACCTATTATACAATTGGAGCAGTGAGAAAATCTGAGGGCCACGCCGAGGAATATTCGCTTCAATAAGACTATTATATGTAAATTTCGTTGATTACAACGCTTAAAACCTGATTACATGTGATAGCAAATTAGCTGATCGTTATATTGGAGTAACTGACTGCTCTATTAGACTATTTCGATCTGGCTAATGTCCTGGATATTTTGAAGAGAAACTTTTGACATTTTTAAGACAGAAGATAGTCAAAACCCCATTTAAGTGGATTTAGATTGTATTTATGTGTGCTGGGTGCAGTAGCTAGGCTGCTACTGTCAGATAAGCCTAAATGCGATGTAGCTATTCGGGAAAAAATCAAGGTGCGGTCATCGTGCATGTATCTATTTACTACTGAACGGTGGCTGGTGTCATCAATGTTCATATAGGTAACCATTTGATTTGCACGAGTTTAACATGTGGTCGAATTTAAGATTGCACGACAAAGGTGACTTTGGAGCTTTGTAATTCACAGCCAATAAGGACTAAGACAAATATCTGCATATATTTGGAGAGTATAAGAGATGCTCTTTCATATCAAGCATAAAAAGACTTGATCAGCTTCAAGCATTACGAGCAGTGCCACTTGACCGATAATACATATTTTTGGCCGAGAATTGAGAACATTCGGACAAGTCACTTTTGCAGCTCCTGCAGCCAGACTAAGAAAGCTGCAGGTCTGAAATTTTGCATGCAAGCGTTTATGGACTAGACCTCTCCAAAGGCATAGCAAGAGCAGAAATTTTCTTTGCGGGTTCAAAGAAAAATCGCGTCCTAACCGATGGTAGTCGAGCATTATATCTCGAAATATTTAAGAACGCTGTAAGTAGTATAATATGTGATTGTAATGCTCATTAGCGTGTTGCCCCTAGTGGGCTTTGCTAATTAACAACAATAATAATAATAATAATAATGTTATTTAAATCAAGTGTTCCTGGTCCGTTTCTTCAATTACATTCCATTTATCGTTGTCTGAGACTTAGTTTTAATAAACCATTCTATGCCGGCGAGTCTAATAGAGTGACGCATCCACAATCAAAAGTGCAGTTGTGTTTCTTGTCGAGGGAAGGGCGGATGAAACATTCGACCCGTACAGTGAATTGTGCTTTATAAGGTTGTTTATTTCCTGTCTGTCGTTTTCTCGTCCGTTTTCGTCTCGTTTGCTTTTGTAGATTGATGCGCGTAATTTGGAGTAGTGGTCAGATCGACCATCAATAATCCAACATGGACGATACAGATGACCCCGAACGTTTGTGGTGCTACTGCAAACGACCAGATGATGGCCAGAGGATGATTTGGTTTGGCTGTTGTGAGTATTGGTATCATTGTGATCGTTTGGGGTTAGAGGACTCACAAGTTGACTCCTTAGTTGAAGACAATAAAGACTTTATTTGCTACAAGTGTTCTGATTCTCCTCCACCATATGGTAACCTGCCTAACTATCCTCCTCTATCCCCTCCTTCATTCCTATGGGGAGATATTCCAGGAACTGTGTTTGTGGACATGGTTAAAGATGCATATGATGAAGCCATCCATTGCGTCGTAATGTATTCCCTGTGCCAGTTATTATTATTATTATTATTATTATTATTATTACTGAGCAGTCAGCCCTGCTGGTGTGCTCAGATTTGCCCGAATACATGTAACACAATTGCAATAACGATTGTAGTCCAGTTCTAAATATGTCAGCATCTGCAACTTCAACAAGATCTACTGGTAAGGAGTTCCAATCATTAATTGCTCTTGAAAAATAACTATTTTGGTGTGCAGTGGTAGATACATGTGGTAAGATGTAGTTCAGTGGATGGTACTGTCTCGTGGATCGTGATGTTGGTAGGTAGTATGGAGGAATTGTAAGTGATATTTGTTGGTAAAAAAATTTGTGTAAAGTTTGTAGTCGAGATAATTTGCGGCGAGTCTGGAGAGTTGGCCATGAAAGCTGATTTAACATTGAGGTGACAGAACTAAAATTTTGTTTTTGTACATTAGCGATTTACCCAATGGGTTTTGCTAATCAATAATAATAAATAATAAATAAATAAATAACTAAGTCTACCATAATCATTCATTACCCAGCGTGCTGCTCTTCGTTGTATTTTTTCTAGCTCTACAATATCTCCAGTTTGGTGAGGGTCCCAGACGTCAGATGCATATTCTAGTTGTGGTCTGACCATTGTTAGATAAGCAGATTCTTTGACTTGTTCTGAACATTTGTTTAAGTTACGTTTCAGGAAATTAAGTGTTTTAGATGCTTCAGTTGGTAAGGCAGGCACACATTTTGTGCGGGAACTGGCTAGATTGTTTCAGTCCTTTGCTGATTGCTCTGCCCTGGAGGGATTTGCTCTGAAGGCTGCCATGCTGATGCCCATTCTCTGATTACAGAAGACGCACTTCAAGTCAAGATCTAGAGAGGATACTCGAGTTTTGGATAGGCGTTTGAAGTTTTGGAATAAGGGTGATTTGGACAGTTTGTTACAGAAGTGCCGTTCAATACAACATCGCCTTCCCTCCACAGTTTCTCATTCTGTTTCCTCCTCTGGACAATTTGCACTTCGATTTTCTAAGTGATGATGGAGGGAAAGCTTCGTGCAGCCACCCGATTGATTGAAGACAATGCTGACAATTTTCCACTCTCCTTGGATGCTTCAGTTACTATTTCAGGAGTTACATCTATTATTATTATTATTATTATTATTACTGAGCAGTCAGTCCTGCTGGTGTGCTCAGATTTGCCCGAATACATGTAACACAATTACAATAGTGATTGTAGTCCAGTTCTAAAAATGTCAGCATCTGCAACTTCAACAAGATCTACTGGTAAGGAGTTCCAATCATTAATTGTTCTTGAAAAATAACTATTTTGGTGTGCTGTGGTAGATACATGTGATAAGATGTAGTTCAGTGGATGGTACTGTCTCGTGGATCGTGATGTTGGTAGGTAGTATGGAGGAATTGTAAGTGATATTTGTTGGTAAAATATTTTGTGTAAAGTTTGTAGTCGAGATAATTTGCGGCGAGTCTGGAGAGTTGGCCATGAAAGCTGATTTAACATTGAGGTGACAGAACTAAGATCTACAGTTAGAGACATCTTGCTTGAGAAGCATCCTTCTCATTTGCCAAAGCCTCCAGTTTTAGTATCTTCATCTGATTTTTCCCCTCTTCCTTTCCATCCAGCCTTGTTTGACAATTTAGATGGTATTCTCATACGTCGTACTATCCGGGGGTGTCTATTTTACGGACCGGACCGGACCGTCGGACCGGAAGTTTCTGCTTAGCAAGCTAGGTGTTTAGCAGGTCTATTTTACGGACCAGACCTGAAGAGTTATAATTAAGGCGTGCGTGCATGTGAATCGATATTTCCATGATCGTGCATGTTTTTAAATTCCGTGTGCAAAGCTCTAAAGGCTGAAAGCTTGTGAGAGCTGATGTTTTCGCGAGTTGTCGGGCCTCATCAGAGCTAGTGGAGTTCAGTAGCTATCTCAGCATAATGTAGTGTGTCATTGTTTCGAAGTGGACAAGAGTGAAGATTTAGCCGCACACGAAGTTGTAAGACTGGTTAATTTAAAGCTTTAGTGCAGGCGAGTGCAGGTGATTCGGGGACAGAGATTGCAGATTAGCCATGTAGATTTAAGATTAGATAGCTACTGGAAAGTCAGCTCAGCTGGTTTTCCAAGGGGGTGAAAATCCCCAAAAGGTACAATCACATGCATACTGTACATTCTATTAAACTAATAATTAAGATTAATTAAGTAAGTGTGCAAGGCCATGTGTGACTTCTCTGGGGAGGCATATTTTTAAGCCTATAAGAGTGTAATCCACGAAAGTAAACTCCCACTGTAGTTATTTGTTGCTAGTTGTGTATCACTGAGCTGCTGAGCAGTCTGAGCAAGAAATTTTTCAGAAGGACAGTTAGTTATTGCTGCATGCCGGAGCCAAAACATTGTTGCAGTGTGTAACCAACGGCAGACTGATTCAGCATTGATTAACACATTTTCTTCTGATACAGATCAAGGAAAATTGGTCAGTCAAAAATAATAGCTATGGCCTGTTTTATAATACTTGCAATTGTGTTTTACGTACGTAGCTATAGCATGCTAGCTTATAAAACACTGCTGTAATATTACACAGTAACCTATACTGTAACATTTTCATGTGACATTGATTTGTATAATTCTACACAGAGGACTGGAAATCTGACCATGCGGCATTGCATACTGGCATATCAAAATGAAACAAAAGAACTTTCTGGCAGAGCTCAAGATGGTCCACAATGTGTGTGTAACACCAGATGGAAAGGACATGTGTGCAAGTCTTTTAAATGTTTGACTTGTTAAATATTACCTAAGTCTGATTCATGCACAATACCACAGTGTACATACATATAACATCATTAATAAGCATCAACACAGTTTCAGGCCTTCTCATTCCTGTCAAAGTCAGCTACTGCTACTAACCAATGACATTCTTAAAGCTATGGATGAAAAGAAACGAGTAAATTTGATCTTTTTAGATTTTTGCAAAGCCTTTGATAAAGTGCGGCTATTAAACAAACTAAAGCACTATGGAATTACTGGTAACTTGGTTAAATGGATAGAGCAATGGCTGACTAAAAGAAACCAACAAGTAACTCTAGAAAATCATGGGTCAAGTAAACTACCCGTAAAGTCTGGAGTTCCACAAGGAACCGTATTGGGACCTCTCATGTTTTTGTTGTACATTAATGACATTAATGAAAATATTTCCTCAACTGTTCGGCTATTTGCTGATGATTGCGTCATGTATAGGATAATTGATTCCTTAGAAGATTCACTGTGCCTTCAAAGAGACCTCAGTACCATTCTTAACTGGACTAAAAAGTGACAGATGCAATTGAACATTGACAAATGTGTACTATTAAGGTGTACAAGATCAACATCTCCCATTAATTATGACTATAATTTAAATGACGAAACTCTTCAAGTAACAGAACAACATCGATACCTGGGACTTATTTTTCATGAAAGCATGCAATGGTCGCATCATATTTAAGCTATGTGCATTAAAACAAACAGATCCTTAAATTTTCTTCGGCGCAACTTAAGTAAATGTAGTAGTAATGTCAACCAAAATGCCTGCATTACCATTATAAGACCATTGTTATAGAGTATGCAGCTTGTGTCGGGGACCCTTATCACGAATACTTAATATATGACACAGAAAAAATCCAATGACGTGCTGCAAGATGGGTCCTTTTTGATTTTAGTTGGTACAGTAGTGTGACAGATATGTTGAACTTCCTTGAATGGCCAACCCTACAAGAGAGAAGACACATTAATAGGTTAAGCCAATTTCACAAAATTGTTCATCAGCTTACTCCTTCCATACAGCTACCATCTTATTTCTTACCAACTCAGTATCCAACTAGACAGCTTCATCAACATCGATTTATCATCCCAGTCAGTTCCACTGTATCGTATCAGAAAAGTTTCTTTCCGAATACTTTAAGAGAATGGAACACTTTACCGAACAACTTTATTGAAGAGCAATCCACAGAAATTTTTACCAACCACCTTGTCATCACACAATAAATAATTTTATGTATGCATGTATGTGTTAAATGTTTTCTTGTTTGTAATTACCTGGGTCAATTATCAGCTATGCTGTCTCGACCCAGTATATAATCATAATCATAATCAGCAAAACGTTTGCTGCTGCCAGGTAGCTAAGGGCATTAGCTAGCAAGATTGCTAAGATATTAACCGTCGTCTCTGATATGAACGAGCAAGCTTCACCCGTAAACAGTTGCTATCAAGGTTGCTAGACTATTTACTGTAAGCTACAGTTACTGTAGTTAAAATGGCTTTTGCAGGACTATAGCTAGCTAGATACGTACACCCAGCACGAGAGTGACCAGATCAATGCGAAGCTACAATCATCCGGGCACGACAGAGCTGGCAAAATGCTCGTGGGCTGGCACACAGACTATTTCTACTCTAGATCTAGTCCGTAAAATAGACTTGAACGTATTAAACACTTGGCTTGCTAAACAGGAACTTCCGGTCCGACGGTCCGGTCCGGTCCGTAAAATAGACACTCCCTACTATCCTACGTATGGACGGTGCTGTAGGGCCTTCTGGACTTGATGTTGCTTCTTCGAAAAAGTTGTTTACTGCTTTTCAAGAGGCTTCTGATACTCTTTGTGATGCTCTCTCTGCTGTTGCTAGGAGGTTGGCTGCATCTCTCGTTGATCCGGCCAGCCTTTCAGCTTTTACTGCTTGCCGTCTTATTGCTTTAGACAAACATCCAGGAGTGAGGCCCATTGGAGTTGGAAAGGTTTGTCGACGTCTTCTTTCTAGGGCTGTTTTGTGTGTTATTCGAAACGATGTTTTGCAGGCTGCTGGTCTCTTGCAATTGTGTGCCGGCCAACCTGCTGGCTGTGAAGCGGCCATCCATGCTATGAGGAAGATTTTTTGAGTCATCTGAGGCAGAAGCTGTCCTTCAAGTTGATGCCACTAATGCCTTTAACTGCTTAAATCGTCAAGCAGCTCTTAGGAACATTTCAGTCCTCTGTCCATCTTTTGCTAGAATTTTGATTAATACCTATCGAGAGGATTCCAAACTTTACATTGATGGTAACTATTTACTTTCCCAAGAGGGCACGACCCAGGGAGATCCTTTGGCAATGCCAATGTATGCTCTGGGTGTTGTGCCTCTAACCACAGAGGGTACTGTGTAAATTTGAATATGTTAGGGGTAAGCTATGCTGCACATACACAAGACCATTAATTATTTTATATATCATCATCAATTTTTGCTAGTTTCTTCTTACATAGAGAGTGGGCCAGTCTAGTTGGTGTAACATATTTGTAACGCTCTCATATCTACCATAGCGATTCATAGTAATCTAGCTGCTCTTCTTTGAATAGTTTCAATGTGTTGTATATCCCTCTGACAGTGAGGTGCCCAGATGGTAAATGCATATTCTAGAATGGGTCTTACAAGGCTTTTATAAAGAGAACTTTTCACCCTAGTTGGGCAGTTGTTAAAATTTCGTCGCAGGAATCCAAGTACTGAGTTTGCTTTGTTCAATATGATTTGAATATGATCTGTCCACTTTAACTTATTATTCAGAGTAACCCCTAAATATTGGCTCCTTCTGGATATAAAAGTCACAAAATAATAAGTACTATATTTTGTGAAATATATAAATACTGTATTAAGCAACCAACACTAGAGGTATACTGCTGGTACTAGTGGTACTACTGGTACTGCTGGTAAGTGGTACTGCTGATACTATTAGTACTGCTGGTACTAGTAGTATTGTGGTGCTAGTGGTACTGCTGGTACTATTGCTACTGCTGGTACTATTGGTACAGCTGGTATTAGTGGTACTGTTGGTACTGGTGGTACTGCTGGTACTATTGGTACTGCTGGTTCTGCTGGTACTGGTGGTACTGCTGGTACTGGTGGTACTGCTGGTACTGGTGGTACTGCTGGTACTGGTGGTACTACTGGTACTGGTGGTACTGCTGGTACTGGTGGTACTGCTGGTACCATTGGTACTGCTGGTGCTGGTGGTACGGTGGTACTGCTGGTACTATTGGTACTGGTGGTACTACAGGTACTGATGGTACTAGTGGTACTGCTGGTGCTAGTGGTACTGCTACTACTACCGGTACTGCTGGTATTAGCGGTACTACTGGTACTATTGGTACTGCTGGTAGTATTGGTACTGGTGGTACTGTTGGTACTAGTGGTACTGCTGGTACTGGTGGTACTGCTGGTACTGGTAGTACTTGTAGTATCGCTGGTACTAGTGATACTAGTGGCACTGTTACTAGTGGTACCAAGAGTTCATAATATTTGTATGGGGGAGAGTGTCTAACTTGAATGCATTCACCAAACACCCTACGTAAAGTAACAGCTCAGCCTTATTTCAGAACAAAGGTTTTTCCTCATCAACACTAATCAACATCAATCAACAGTTTTCTATCCCAGTGAAGGTGTTGATTTGATGAAAGGTGAACTTTGATGAACTTTAATTTACACAGGGTGTTTGTACAAGCCATACTTAGAGTTAGACACTCTCTCCCATACAAATATTATAAACTTTTGGTTGGACTGTTGGTACTAGTGCTACTGATGGTACTAGTGGTACTGCTGGTACTAATGGTACTATGTACTGGTACTGCTCGTACTACTTTCTATATAGCACTTTTATGTTTTATGGCTTCTCAGATACATTTTCCATTGATTTTACTTGTCAGGTTTTTTGGGCATGATATAATTGTTAATTTTAATGGCACTGTATCTAATATGAAATAGAATGAATTAAGCAAAATAATGTTTTACCAAGTTTGGTGCTTTTATCAAATAATGAACGACTTTTTGCTTAGCCGCTCTAATTCTACTATAAGAGTTAGGATTCATTTTGTTCTAAAAGTAATGGTAGCTATTATAGTAGAGCTATCAAACTTAACTGAAACAAAGAAGTTTTTAAAATAAGCAAACTAAATACTGTAAAATCAAGAGAGCAAGTGATGATAGTTACTGAAACATACGTAATTATGGTATGCATAATAATGATAAGCACTTAAGGGAGTGGTTATGGGATTGTTTAATCATTTAGTTTTTCTGACATCAACTGTAACTTTGCAGATTTGTTAAAATGGTTTGATTGAGTTTGATTTGATTTATATTATATATTTAACCTTCAAGCAATTGGCTACAGCTGTTCTTCCTTGCCCAGAGAAACACATCACATACACATAAGTAAACACCAAAACAATACACAAAATGACCAAAGACATATCAACACAATTGCAAAACAAAAACAAACAAACAAAAAGACTACACACACATACAATTAATAAAGTGAGTCACAATACTGGTCAGGTTTTCAAGCAATTGTTACAGTCAGCTTAAGATGACTTGCCTGCATGAACCTGTGGCATTCTGGAAATTTATCCCAAATGAATGGCAAAAGAGCAGTTCGAAGAATTTTCACAAATAATTCAGCATCCATGGTACCTTCAAAAATCACTATCTCTGTGGGTCCTTTAAGGCTGATACCTTCAGTGCTGGTCACTGTAAATTACTACTACTACTAATAATAATAATAGTACCAGCCCACACATGGACTTTCAGTGGGTGCTTAGGCCTGTGTGCATAAAAGTGAAACACTATGTAGCTAAATACACTGTAGCTATATTATTGTTTATTTAACAGTAGCTATACGCGTAGCTGCTAACTAGATTGAAAATTGACAACATTGATACAATTAACCTTGACACGTTTAAGAACATTATAGATAAGCTAAACAATTTGTGATTTGTAATGCACATTAGCGTGTTGCCCCTGGTGGGCTTTGCTAATTAATAATAATAATAATAATAATAGATAGCTACAGTATAGCTTTCAACCCACCTTGGCTTACTTTTCGCTGCTTGACCATCCTTTTTGTAACAAAAACGCTTATGAATGTCCAGTTGAATGGAGCTCTCATCCATCCAGATCACATCTTTGAAGCCTTCATTTGTTTCACATAGATACTGCTGGGCCCAGGCTAAGCGTTTGACCTTATTAGCTTCTCTAATAAGTTGGCAGTAAGCACTACCACGAAATGTCCATCCGAGCTGTAGTCGGCAGCGTAGCACAGTACATATAGACAAACGATGTCCTGTCTCCATTAATAGCTTGTGTAGTTGATAAGCCGTCGTTTCGTCATCTTCCTGAATTTGTGCTTCAACAATAACTTTCACTTCACTTGTAATCTTAAATGGTGGACCAGATCCTTCACGCCTCTTAATAGTACCAGTGGCTTTATATTGCTCCAAAAAGTAATGCACGGCCACGCAAGTGGTTTGAATGCCTTCTTCTTGTAAGATCTTGGCAATGGTCGGCGCCTTCAAACCTTGCGCGTTTAAGAATATCGCACGTTGTTTTGAGTATACGCTTAGCATCATGGCTGAAAGTAAAATGAGCAGCTTAATGGGAATGCTTTCACATTGTTTACGTCGTGAAGCCCTTTAAGTTTATGACATCTTCATAACCAATCGCGCCATTGTTAGTAAGTACGAGCCTCAGTAAATAACTGTTGTTTACTTTAGCTAGCTACCTGTCTTGTGTATACTACAATTGTAAGTGAGATTGTAAGCTAGGCGAGCTAACGTATAGAATGCATGGACACTGGGCTGCCTAATATAGTAACATAGGCGATACATTTTTTCCTTACTTCGGCCCCTTTTCTGTTACACCTTTCAGCTATACCTGAGCCACTAATTAGTCTAAATCCTTGCAATTAGGTTAGGTAATCCTAAGACTGCAACACATGTTGCTGTCAGACCCTGCAGTGCTGGTCACTGTAAAGCGCTAATAACAATAACATTAATTTAGGAGGCGTGGTAAATCTGTTCAAGATATTTTATGGCAGTAATACAGTTAGCTATATAGCATCGCTGTTACTGCCTTTTTGGTCCGCCTGGTTGAAAACAACTAAGTTGCTGTGTATACTGTTAAAAATGAAGTGCTATGATAGCACCTAGAGGTGCTATTTTTGACTGGTGTAGTCAAATTTTAGCACTTTTAAGTGCTACCATAGTATTTTTAGGTGCCACCATAGCACTTCATTTTTAACAGTGTAGTGTCAATTATTGGAAATTGCAAGCTTGTTTAGCTATTCCTTTTACAGTATAGAATAACTAGTCTCGTCCTAGCAGACCCATTCTCCGGGGTGGCGCTTATCGAATAGAGATTATAAGCGCCCCATCCGAGAGTAAATGATAATAACATGCATAACTGGTTCTTAAGATTATTCTATACCACCAACCTACATATATATATATCAAAGGGATTAGCTACGTTTCATAACGAAGCTACAGTATAGCAGCTACGCTTCATTTATCGACGGTTTTTTTCTGCAGTCTCGGGTGTATTGCCCTTTCTACAACACGCAACATTCTATGGGACACACCTCTTCAGACACAGCTATATAATTAAACTATACAATCTAGTATTCACTATCATCGATACAGATGACAGCGAACGCTCTGCACTAATGATCAGCTCCATTATTCTCAAGTCCTCACATTAACCATAAGTAGCTATATGCTAAACTTCGGTTCCTCGCATAGCTTATCCAGTTAGCTATAGCTATCATAATAGAGTTAAGGTGACGTTTCGTTCACTTGTAGTTAGACGGCACTTGATAACCGGTGATAGCTAACTACTCCTTAGCTATTACAAATAAAATGGTAACTGTGCATATACAACTCCTTTCTGCAACATTATAGCTAGCTAGCTATAATTATATATATATATATGCACACACACATTTAACATGGTGCGAAACTTCGTGACTGATGCCTCTAGCTTGGAGAATGATCGTCCCTGCAAGTATAAAGAAATAACACAGAGAGATTAATAAGATTATAACCTGCGTACAGTGTAGCTACAGCGTACGTACTTTTACGTATCGTAATAACTATATATAATCGTACCATAAACATTTGTAGTACGGGTAAATACTCGTGATACGATGCGTAATTAAAAGTATTTCACCTTCGTTAGGGGGCATCTCCAAACTGATTTTGGTACGCTTAACGTCATAATGACGTTAAGGGGAAAGGGTTCAGCCCATGACGTTATTAATTTTTATTAAAGCAGTTATAGTGTAAACAGCTATAGAACAGAGAAAGTGACGTGATTAAACAGCTATACTGTTTGTAGACTATGTTTTCAGGTAAAGAATATAACGTTTGTGCTTCTATTGCCAATGTATTGCTTTCATAGTGTGACGTTAAGGAGGCGGGGGAGGGAGGTCTGAAGTTAGCGTCATTATGACGTTAAGCGTAACAAAATCAGTTTGGAGATGCCCCCTTATATGCATCGTGCTACGAATCGTATAACGGTTTGAAACGTAAAGATTTTTATGAAGTCTACTGTAATATCACAGAATTCCTCATTAGAATAAACATCACATGATTTTATACAATATAGTTAGGATGTGGGTAGCAATCTTAACTCTATAATTTTCTGCTATAACTAGGCAAAATATACAAGATATTAAGAAGCGTTGTTTGCTGATGTGTAAATTTCTGTCCTACTATGTGACATAAAGAATTTCCACAGAGCTTAATCAAGTTCAATGTTGGCTGACTAACTTTTTTTCCAAATATTAAAGTCGAGGAAAACAGCATCAGCCAAAGAAGGTTGATATTCAGCTGTGCCCTGAGACCACAATAAATTACAAGATACAGTACACCTATACTCACACAAGTAAAAGTAGCTACATCACACACAATATAGTTTTTTAAAATTCATTGACAGTTTTAGCACCGTACAGTGCTTTAGGTAAACTGTTCCAAGTGGCTGTGCCCCTAAATGCCAGTGACTGCTTACCATAATTAGTTCTCACACTAGGAGCAAACAATCTGGGTACACTTTTACCAGAGTGACCAGCGACATCCACAGCATAAGAGAATATTCCATGTAAATAAGGAGGAGAGATCTTATTAACAGTTCTATAAACCTTTAACGCTGTATGAAAAGTATGCCTTTCACACAGCCAAATAAGAGACTATTACGGGACGAAATTATCCCGTAAAGATACCCGTAGCTGAGCAAATACGCGACAACTACGGGTTTCGCACGTAATCCCAAGACGAGGTTCGAGCTTACCCGTGGTGGAACCACCTTTCAAGACGTGGACCCGTATTTATACTCGTCTCAATCTCGAGACGCGTCGTCATGATGGGGGTAATTGTGCCATGCACGTGATCGCTAATCTATATTCGCGACTCCGGGTTTGGGTTATAAAATTCGCGTAAAATTTTAATACTTGCAATAATAATATTTACAGCACAATTCCCCCATAATCACTGTCACTCCGCTTAGTGTGTCAAAAACTTCTAGTCCTCCTTCCTCTTGATACTATAACGTGTACAGATATTAATAAACTGTTGCATATATGTGACCTTATTTTGGAAAACCATACATCTGGGCACATTGGCCAATTTTGTGTTTTTATAGCTACAATGAAGCACTTAGTGGTTATCTACCTCGTGAGAAAATTTTGTGACGATACATTGAAGCATTCCAAGGATATGGCCAATTAACTGTCTAATACATTACAAACTAACTTTTCATAATCAGTTTATAGAACTGAATAGTGATCAGATGTGACAAATTTATGACAAATCACTTTGCTGACAAAGATCACCATTCTTACAATCTAAAATCAATGAAAAGAGATTCTTGAGAGTTTAATCATGTGCTCTTTGTGTTTTTTCTCAATTAAATCACTTGTATTATTGTGTAAAGACAAGAAATGTTTGGTTTTGTGAATGAACAAATCACCCAATTTGTAAGTTAATTGTTGTCCCACGCATTGTGAAACTACTACATGGTGTGATATAATTCAGTTTATCTCCTAGATAAAAGAAGCTATGGGTGTGAAATTTCACAGCAAGAAAGCTTAATAGTTGCTTTATCAGAATATGTTAAAAAATTTAATTTTTAAAAATCATTGAAATTTTCAATTGAGAATCCCACAAATTTTGCATGTTCCCAGATGTATGGTTTTCCAAAATAGGGTCACATATAATAATTATGTACGTACCACTGTCTTTGCATTCAAATGCATATGGTTCTCGACTATTGTTTAGTTGGTGCTATGTAGCTCAGCTGTTTCAGTATAAAACACAATTAAGTTCATTTACCAACTTATCTCTTAATAATATTAGCCTTACCATTTTGCTGTTGGCATTTATGGTCCTAGCATTTTTCTACCACTATGTTGGCTAGCTGTTTCACTCCTAGCACATAAGTTCATTGATCGACCAATTCCTCAAGAGAGTTATACTTACCATTTTGCTACTAGCACTTCCTTTCCTGTCACTTCTGTCACGATGTTGGGTACACGCTTCCCTCTAAGGATAAAATTTCACTCACAATTCCTCAACAATATTATACTTACCATTTGGATACTGGCATTTCCTTTCCTGCCACTTCCAACACGTCCAGGAACCATTTCACTGTAAACACCAGTGGTGAATCTATTTCTTCTACTAGTGCTTTTCTGGCATTCTTTCTAGCAAAATTTGCTGTAAACACAATTTTTATGGTGCTATGAAGAAATCACTCACGAATGTTGTACACATCATCTCACCGTTTCGAGGTCTGTCTCTTTAATACGTCAATTTCCATACCTACATACATAAAGCCTCGAATTTTAAACAACACAATGTTTATGGTGCTATGAAAAAATCACTCATGAATGTTGTACACATCATCTCACCATTTCGAGGTCAGTCTCTTTAATATGTCAACTTCCACAACTACACACACAAAGTCTTGTATTTTAAAGTATTCCAAAAAGAATGTTGTACATACCATTTAATCATTCAAAGTCTTTTTCTTATCCATATAGTGCTACTGTTTGTTCTGTTACTCTGCCACTACAGTCAACATTTCTTCAAACAACCAATCCCAAAGATGTTATAATATAAATACAGTTCCAGTCTTTCTATTACTGTTGTCAGCCTTTCCAAGAATTGTTTCACCCTAACCAAAACGATAACCCTACTAGTAAATCAAATACTGTATGCACTATCTCACTGTTTTCAGGTCTTGCACTATCATCAGTATTTATAGCCGTATCCCTCTGAATCAAAAGCGACCTTTTGCTTTGCCAGTTCTTTTTTTCCATTTGTTCTCTAATCAGCTCTTCTTCTGCTTCCAACAATTCTTTTGTTGATCTAAGCATAGCATTATTGAACATTCAAGAATTCTGTACTCACCATCTCATTGCTGATGTATCCACTGGGAGGATCTTAAGAACTGTTGTAGCAGATCACCTGAAATGTCAATTCATCTACGATCTGCTTGCTCTAGATATAAAATAATGTTGTGATTGAACAGTGTAAATACTAAACATACTTGGTAGTCTCTTAGAAACGGCTTTCCTGTCCAAATTTCTTATTAATGAGCGCCAATAGGAAGAAACTTTTTACGCGACTAGCACATTCCATCCGCTGTTACTACGTCTTTCATAGGCATCATTCAAGTAAAATCACTTCTTTTCCACGTATCGTATTAGTCTCGTCCTCGCAGACCCATTATCCGGGGCGTCGCTTATCGATTAGAGATTATAAGCGTCCCCTTCAGAAAGGGTCTGGTGAAATGCCCATACCATTTTTGTCCGAGAAATGGGAGTTTGTAAAAGGTGAAACTAAGGAATAACGGAATAGCGGAATAACTCGAGTCACAACGAATGGGCGTTTTATATCAGTATGGCTTCTTATACAATGTTAGGGTGATTGTACTGTTACAGCTGTGAACTCATCCGTCGTAGATATCCTTGCAATGTTAGGGCGATTACGTGTACTGTTACAGTTGTGAACTACACTGCTTCGTCGCTCATAGCCGTCCTAGCGAATTGATTACTATACGCTCTTACTACTACTGTATGTAGCTAAGTATCATTGCGCTAGCACAGCTAGAATATACAGTAGTTAGCTATTAGTTTCGTTTTAAGTCTTCATCCTTTCAGTGGAGGGATGAAACGAAACGGCTGTCATACCCCTTTTGCTCGCGACATTGGTACCATACTTTACATACAGTAGTAGCTAGTAAGAGCTATAATCAAATGTAATTTTGCACTTCGTAAGCGGGTACTGTATGTTAAGTATGGTACCAACGTCATGAGCAAAGGGGGCGTGGCAGTCGTTTCGTTTCATCCCTACACTGGAAGGATGAAGACTCGAAAACGAAACTAATGGCTAACTACTGTATATTCTAGCTTAGCTACATACAGTAGTAGTAAGAGCGTATAGTAATCATTTCGCTAGGACATCTATGAGTGACGAAGCAGTGTAGTTCACAGCTGTAACAGTACACGCAATCACCCTACATTGTAAGGATATCTACGAGGGATGAGTTCACAGCTGTAACAGTACAATCACCTTAACATTACAATTCTATAATATCTAAAGCATATAAATTGTTGGCTCTGATACGACGTACTTTTTGTTCCAATCACTACCCATCAGTCAAGCTACATCTGTATATTACTTTAATTCGTCCTCATCTTACCTATTGCTCTCAGTTATGGCGAATCAAGGACATCTTATGTTTTGAGCGTATTCAACGTCGAGCAACCAAACACATCTTGAATAATTATAATATCAGCTACAAATCCAGGTTATTAGAACTTCATCTTCTACCATTCATGTATATCCTCGAGATTCAGGATGTTTTGTTTGCGATCAAGTCACTTAAGTCACCCACTAGAAACTTTGACATTAATAGGTACATTACATTTACCCAGGGTCACACCAGATCCTCTACACATAATAAACTCAAACATCGTCTCCATAGTACCAACTTAAATAGAAACTCTTATTTCCATCGCCTTCCTCGTTTGTGGAATGCTCTTCCTGTAATCAATACCAATTTATCAATTGCAACCATCAAGGCTAAACTAAAGAAATTTATGTGGAATCATTTTGTAACTCATTTTGACGATGACAATCACTGTACCTACCATTATCTATGTCCGTGCAGCAAATGTCACGATCTCTCTCCACCATCAAACTTTCAAACACTATAGCTAGTTATAATTAGTTAAGTAATTATAATGTATGTATAACTTGTGTTTTAGGCTGCAAGCACCAGTTGCTTGCAGACCCTTGGCATACTTGCCATAAAGTAATAATAAATAAATAAATAAATTGCATAAGCCATATAAATGCCCGTTCGTTGTGATGCGAGTTATTATTATTATTATTATTATTATTATTATTATTATTATTATTAATGCTTTACAATGCAACATACAATTACAATTATACATGTGTAGGTGGGTATAGATGAAGAAAAAGTTGCATTGATGGTCTGCCAGCAACCTGTGCTGGCAGCCGGGAGTTAATTAAACTTATGAAGTAAAGTTAATTGTCAGTCCAGAATCATAGCACTTGCTGCATCTACAGCAGTAATGATAGGTGCAGGGATTGTCAGGAGAGAAATTTGTGGTGAAGTGTTGCCATAAATAGTTCTGAATAGTAGCTTTGATGACTGGTAGGGACTGGTTGATGTCAATGCAAGGTAATTGGTTCCATATCCTGGGAATTCTATTAAAGTAAAAGTTTCTGGCATAGTTACTATTAGTGCGGACATGATTTAGTTTGTTAGTAGACGAAGACCTGGTATTGGAAGAGCTAAATGATATGTAGTTGTATATGTTAAATTGAGAAGATGGCTGTTGTAAAGCTTTGACAAGGAACATAATATCATAGAGATCGAGCATATACATTAGAGGTAAGATACCTAACCGGAGTAAGCGTGTTTTATAGTCACTGACATAATCAGCTAGAATGAACTTGGTGGCTCGTCTTTGTACTTTTTCAAGAATAGTGGTATCTTTGATCATATAAGGATTCCACAATTGTGAGCAATAGGTTAACTGGGATCTCACTAGAGTTAAATAAAGAAGTTTTCTGGCTCTGATAGAATGGCAGCTATGGAAGACACGCCTCAGCAGTCCTAAATATTTATAGGCTTTAGCAGTTATGATTTGATAGTGCTTGAACCAGGACATATCTGATGAAAGCTGCAAACCTAAGTCACAATGAGAAAGAAGCTGTGGGAGTGGGCAGCCATCAATAGAATATGTGGTAGTGAATTTACTGTTGAAGCTCAGGTGGATGCATTTGGGTACACTGAATCTAAAATCATTGTTAACACTCCAGGTGAATAAATGGTAGAGATCTTCTTGTAAGCACAGTTGGTCAGAAGAAACAGCAATACTTTTAGATAGTTTGGTATCATCAGCAAACTGGAATATACTTGAGAATTTTATGACAGATGGTAGGTCATTGATGTATAGCAGGAAGAGCAGTGGGCCAAGGGTGCTACCTTGAGGCACCCCAGACAGGACAGGAAGTAAGTTGGAAATGGAATTACAGATTCTTACACATTGTAGACGATTATGTAGATAACTGCTGAACCACTTATGGAGATTACCGGAGATTCCACAAGACTTCAATTTATTTAGCAGTTTCATATGTGGAACACTATCGAAGGCCTTGCGAAAATCCAAATAAATAGAGTCTATTTGATGGCCTTGAGTGGTGACTTGATGAATGCTGTTCAAGTATAGCAACAGTTGTTGGGTAGTTGATCTACCAGGAAGGAACCCAAATTGACAATTTGTGATATGGCTGAGTGTGTGATTGATTATGTTGTTATAAACTAAAGTTTCAAGGACTTTAGACGTGTTGCTGAGGAGGGAGATCAGACGATAGTTCTTTACTGAAGATCTATCTTCTGATTTGTATACAGGTACAATTAAATGAATCTTCCACTCCTCAGGAATTGACCCAGTTGACAGACTGAGATTAAAAAGATGGCATAATGGACGGGTTAGTGGGAAAGCACAGTTTTTGAGGACCTTGGGACTAATTTTGTCGATACCAGTAGCTTTGTTAGGGTCAAGTTGGCACAGAACATAGTATACTTCTTCCTCAGTGAATGTTAGAGAATTTATTTGGTATGGATGTATTCCGCTATATATTCCGTTATTCCGCCTTTTACAAACTCCCCGAGAAATTGCCAACTCTGGCGAGTGATAATTGGTGTTTAATACTTACACAAGATTTTACAAAAGGTAACGATTAAACAGTATTTTATCATTTTATGGCTGTGCAGTACAGACTTGACAAAAACAATACTTACCTCAAATCGCCACCTCTTGTGTAGTTATTAAACACCAATTATCACTCGCCAGAGTTGGCGATTTCTCGGACAGTGTAGATGTGTCTATCATGTTATGTACTGGGGACCTGTATCCGGGTATTGTAGGTGTGTTGTGTATCCAAGCACTGGTGACCTGTATCCGAGTGTTGCAGGTTTGTGAAAAATTTTCTGTTGTGTATCCATGCACTGGAATGTCTGGAAATCTACTGCTATACGTATTTTATTTCTAAGGAATACCTGTGTCATAGTCTAGGTGTGTTGGTTGTTCTGTATTTTCACACTGACTATCAAATAGTGCAAATACCTGTATTTTATAGACCTTTATTGGCTAGTAAGAAAGACAGTGGAAGAAAGTACGACCCAAAGATTGGAGATCAGAACTTAGGCAACCTCAAACCTCATGCTGAATTTAAAGATTGGACATTATGAGGATGAGGCCTTTGAAGACTTGCTGAATTTCCAGATGTTGTGATATATTGTGTAACATAATGTAACTGTAGTTTATTGACAATTTATGCAGTGTTTTATTTGCACCCGATTATAATGTTAGTTGGTGGGTGACTGCTCTATTAGAGTGACTGCTTTATTAGCTAGGGTGATTACTCTATTAGGGACTACGTAACATTTAGTGATTTCTGGTTTCTATGCAACCACAAATCTGCCATTGTAGTGAAACTCACTGGACTTCTACACTCTTTGGCTATATAGTACTTGTGCGGTCAGTGTTGAACTAGATATTTAGTGTTCACCATCATGCATGCTAGTTTTTCCTCGTGGTTTAGTCCATGGCCCTAGGTTATGTTGATGTTATTATCATGATCATTTCCAAGAACAGTATGTTCTCCATCAATATCCATGAACGGACTTAAGCCCATAGCATGATCAGTACGTCCTTACTTATTTTCAGTTACAAAGATGGGCTACCGAAATCCTTGTATTTATCATGATTTTAGCTGTGTTGTACTGTCATACTCTGCCTCTGTCAGATGGGTTACTTCTGTCTGCAACGTACATGCAGTGGTAAAGCTACATGCCACTATATACTATGCTATTATATTATAATATTATATTATCAATGCTATCCACCACCAGACATAGTAATTTAATTCTTCACCAACTGGCGAACAACCAATGGTCAAATCTCCATGTAGTATGGCTGGAATATTCTTCAGGAAAATGATTAGCTAAATCTTATAGCTTTCAAGCTAAACAAATGCCTAAAGCAATCAAATACTAGCGGAGCAAAGTTTCTGATCAAATTGGGCCTAAATCCTCCACTAATTCCCTAGTAATCCAGGAGGGTAGTAGGGCTTAATGTTGATAGGTGCTTAAGAAAACCCGGGATAATTAATTTAGACGCTCTAATAGATTTGCCGAAACTAGCTTTAAATTGCACTTCTAATATGTACCACGTCACTTGGAGTTACTCTGCCATTAACTCATGTCCTCAGTCCCTTTATCCAGTCCTTTTAACCGTCCCTTTACTTGGGCACATAGGCGGATCTGAGGGGGGGGGCCAAGGGGTGCTGTGCCCCCCCTGGCCCTTCTCTTGCCCCCCTTGGACCTACAGTACTATATTGATACCAGAAACTAGAATCATGCATTCACAGTACTAGTGTATTCAGAAGTATAGAAAGCCAATGGGCGAATAGAAGACAACAGTCATAAATGTACTTTACAGTTAAAGCTAAACTGTACACTGTAAAGAAAACGAGGCAAATAAATTTGAATTTTTGTGGAAAGATCGAGATAGCTATTCTAATAGAGCAGTCACTGCCCTAATAGAACAGCCGCAGTTCTAATGTCATCAATTTACAAATATAACAATGCTAGCTACTCCTTATTTTGTTTTGATATGCACTTCACCATCAAACAGGTCTATCTCAGATAGGCCAACCAATCTTTGTATGCATTGCAAAGCATACGCTTTGTTAGCTAAGTGCTATCAAAAATGCTTTCAAATTCAAACCTAGGAGGTCTAATTTTTAAAATTTTCTCCAACTACAGTCTTAAAACTGTATGTCCATCATTCATCCAGCTATATGCTAAATAAAGTTATACGAATGAATATAACTTGGGTGGGGTCTATTCTACGGAACGGAATGATGGACTAAACCACAGAACGGAACGCTTTCTCAAATTGAAGCTTGCAACTTACCATTGCTGAAACTGCCCTTATAAGTTAGCAGTGGCACCTCCAGTGGGTGATTAAAATAAGATTAAAAGAATTAACGGATCGATTGTGGGTTTTTGTTGGTTGTCATTAGTAACGAAGTATTAATTGTGGGATGAACTGTATCAGTGATGTTCATCCATGGTTCATCTACGGAAGGGAACTTTATGTGAGCTGTTTTTCTTATTTAGACTTAGTCTGGGCTGGCCTTTCAAGTCATAAGTCAGTGTACAAATAAAGCAAGCAGGAAGATACTGGTAACAGGAAAGAGCCAGCTGAATTAAAACTTGAAGAATTTTGTGCAGTGTGTGAGGAGCAAATATTTTGGCAGACCGCAAGGAGGGTATATTCTGCAAACATCACTGAAGTGTATGCATGGAGTTATTTATATATTAACAGCTGGTACAGTGGACTAATGCCGTATTCAATAGTGAGCTGATTTTATCTGTTGCACAATTCAAGGGTGTGTCTGACTGCTAGCTTTGAATCAGGCTAAATGCCAAAACTCCAAGATCAGCCAAATCTCAATTATAAGCAGCATGTGAAACCATGCCCGTACCCACCAGGAAAACGTGATTTGGACCAGCTAGGATGTCTGTGTAATTTCAATGTATCTAGTCAGACCTGAAATGGAACACACATTAATTACATACCACCTAAGAATCCTAGGATTTCTTAAGTGTAACATTTCACATGCTTCACTTCAAACAAAACATGCTAATTTTTTTTGTCTATTTTCAAGTGATTCCCAGTCCAGCTGGTCCATCAAATTACAGTGGGATCACATGTATTTGTTACAGTACGGGCTGTCCTGTGTTGGATCTACTCTAGAGTTGAGATTTCAAGGTAGACTCACTGCCAATGTACTGACACTAGTACTGTTGTTGCATATTTAAGTGGAGGACAAATGAAATAGCAATGTTAGATTATTTATGTATACAAAATTTTCATAATGAAATTGATATCCCATTTTGATTTGTACTTCCACTTTGCAACATATTCAAGAACAAGAAGCTACCACACTTTTAATCTCCAACCACTGTCGTTAATTAACCAAGATCTTACTAGTCTGTAATTCACCTTATTGTAGTGATTTTATTGATTCATCTGTATGTTTTCTTCATTTTCCTTTGAAGTTGTACCAAGAGTTCATAACAAGGTGGAGAGTGTCTAACTTGAATGCATTCACCAAACACCCTGCTTAAAGTAACAGCTCAGCCTTATTTCAGAACAAAGGCTTTACCTTCAGCAACACTAATCAACAGTTTTCTATCCCCAGTAAAGGTGTTGATTTGATGAAAGGTGAACTTTACACAGGGTGTTTGTACAGGCCATACTGAGAGTTAGACACTCTCTCCCATACAAATATTATGAACTCTTGGTTGTACAGTATAGGTAAACAAAGATAAGTTTCTCTCCCATCTTATTCTAGGATTTCTATTGACTAGGAAAATTCAATTATTTGTATACAAGATCAAAATTGAGAAAATATGAAGAAAGTGAATTAATATTATACAGTCAGTTTGCTTTTGGATATTTAATGTCTCCAACCGCAACAAAAATTCGATGAATCCATGCATCTCATCACTGGTCGTCTGAACATTCTGAAAGTGATACCTCACTCAATCAACCATATATTCTGTTTATAAGACTGAATAAAGCCATGATTACCTAGCCTTTTCATGTCACCAGTAACTTTCTAGTTAATTTCTCTGTGGATATAATCCTCTGAAACTGAAGAAATTGAGTGGTCTTCTAAACTATTTATCTTGTCAAGATCAGCAGAAACAACTGACATCCAATTGGCTACTGTATTGTAGTAACAAAACTTGTCTTGGTCATGCAATAAATGAATTGAAGAGACCTGCTTAATTTATCAGGTAGTAGAACAATCACTTAATTAATGTTTTATAATTATCCTATTCCATTTTCCTGGAGATTCCACTGATAAAATGCAATTTCAGCAATGATAGCAGCTAGCCAAGCTGCAAGTTGATTCAGAAAGCATTCCATTCTGTAAAATAGACCCCATCCAGAATTCAACTCAGTATTCAGGCTGAGATATCTGGTAATAGTCCACTACTCTGTTAATGAATCATTGATGTTCACACAATATAGCCTCCTTGAGGTATCTGAATGTTTGCTCCTCACACACTGCACAAAATTCCTTCAGATTCTGCTTAGACTGAGTTGATTCAGCTTGTCACCACACTTGTTTCCTTTGTAGTGTAGCTATACACATACTGATTTATGCCGATTAGAAAGGCTGGACCTCGACTGTATACTCTAGAGTAAAAGTAAGTAAAAATAACTCACATACTAGTAAAAACAAGTCATGCATTAAGTTCCCTACTTGATATATCCGAAGATGAACACACTGAGTCAGCTATTCCCACAATTAGTACTTCGTTACTAATGACAACCAACAAGAACCCACAATCGATCCTTAAATTCGTTTTATCTTTCTTGGGGTACGTTTGATTACCTGCTGGAAGTGCCACTGATAACTTGTACAGCAATGGTAAGCTGCAAGCTTCAATCTGAGAAAGCATTCCGTTCTGCAGTTTAGTCCATCATTCCGTTCCGTAGAATAGACCCCACCTGTGATGATAGCCTGGGGTCCCAGATAGCTGAGCAGTATTCTAATGATGGTAAGAGCAATTGTTTGTTCTGATGGCGCATTGTGGAGATTTCTTTTTAAGAATCCAAGGAGTCGATTTGCCTTGTTACAGATGTAATTGATGTGAGAATCCCATGATAGCTTGTGGTGGAGACGGATTCCAGGGTAATTGTATTCTAATACTGTAGCCAGTGGAATATCAGAAGTCTCTTTATAACAGTAGGAATGGTGTAAACAAAGTGATTTGTCACAATTTGTCATGCTTAATCACTCACAGGATTCAATGCATTAATATGCAAAGTTACCTTGTAATGTATCAGACAGTAAATTGACCATATCTCTGGAACCCTTAAAGATATTAAGCTGAAATTTTTACACAAGGTAGATAAAAACCCAGTTCCTCATTTCAGCTACAAAAGAGAAAATTGACCAATGTGCCAAAGGATGGTTTTCCAAAATTGGGTCACAAATAGTGTCTATGCCAACACCCACGTGATCACAGCCCCGCCCCTAGACCACAAGAAGGGCGAGACTAGCCAAATGGAAGTAAATACGCTAGAGAAAATGGACTCTGCTCAAAGATGGTATAATAAACAGTGGGTGAGAAAGGAATTATTCCAAATGCCAATAGCTTACGATATGTTTGCGAAGAAAAGGATCCGATTGCCTGAAGATCGGATATGGTTCAGTGAACCAATTTACGTGCCGCTTGTGCGCCTACGTAGTGCATACAAAATGCGTTTATGTATTCAAGCCCAAAATATACCTGGGAGAGCAAGCAATTACCTGTCGGTGTCTTTATACCTCATGAGTGGTGAGTATGATGAAGATTTAACATGGCCACTGAAGGGCAACTGTGTTGTAGCGTTATTACGAGGCAACGATGACCGCTACCCGGTGAGAAGGAGACACGTAGGGAATGGAATCAAACAAGGTTCAGGCAACGGTCATGAAAGAGTCATCGATAGGGAAGAAAGTCTTATATGGTACAGTTATGATTTTATTTCGTATGAAAATCTCAGAGGATTCATTAGGGATGGCTACAAGCTTCGCTTTTTACTAGAATATAAATATAGCTAACTAATGCAGAAGTGATGTAATGAGCTCAGATTATAGCTATTGTGTAACACATGTATGCATATAATAACTGATTAAACTAAAAGGATTGTGCAAATTATAATGTAACAAGTACACGAAAAAAAATGGAATTTTCAACTAGAGTAGGGACCATATCACATCGATAAAAAGTACTGAAACAAGTAGGAGTAGTCCATGGTATCAAGAGTCCATTATTATGGACTCTTGATATTAAATCACTGTAAAACAAGAAGTGTTATATCCCTACTGTGCTTAAGATACCATAACGGAAATGCACGGTAGGGATATAACACTTCTTAGAAAGTCAACCACCACCAGAAACAGACCAAAAGGAAACTGAAGATGTTTCTGACCAAACCAGAGATGGCACTGCTGCTGTGGAAGAGAGTACACAATCAGAAACTACTACAACTATAGAAGTCACTGTTGATACAAGCAAAGCCGATGAGGTGGAGAGTACAAAAACTGAAGAAACAAAACAAGCAAAGGAACCTGAAGATACTGCACAGACTTACAAGGCTGGGTCTGAATTAGGAGATGCTGTACAATCAATGGCAAAGGAACAAACTGAATATACTGAAACACCAAAAGAGTCAGAAGATGAACCAACAGCAGGTGAAGTAAGCATTTCAATCACTATGGCTACTGATGACCAGCAAATTGAGGTTACTACAACTGCAGCAGAGAAAGAAAAGTCTCCTACTCCAGAAAAGGAAATGTCTCCTACACCAGAGAAAGAAAGGTCTTCCTCCCCAGAAACAGATAAGTCTTCCTCTCCAGATAAAGAAAAATTTCCATCTCCAGATAAAGAGAAGTCTCCTTCTGCACCTTCAGCAGAAGATGCTGACAAGCGTCCAGAATCTTCACAAAGCCAAGCTTCATCGTCATCATCATCAAGCTCTTCATCTAGTCATCACACTGAGGGAGAAGATAAAGATGATAAAGAAACATCTCCTCAACCACCGGCGGCAGCTGGTGAAGGTTATGATAGTGGAGAAAACAATTAGCAGCTCATGTTTGTACTGAGTACAACTATAATTAGGTTTCAACAAGTTTCTATTGAACAGAGTGATAGGTCTTTATTTTTGAATTTGGTATAATATAGCTGCTATGTATGGAGCTGTATAAATACAACATTCTTGCATGTAGCAAATCAACAGTTTTCATTGTTATTTTTGTTACATTCTGCGTCGTAATTTAGTTGTGTAGCATGGATAAGTTATGATATTTTTGTTTTCTGAGCTGTAATTGGTGTGATTTTACAAAAAAAAAGAAACTTGTAGGTACGTACAGTTACAGTTGATAATGTAACACAATCTTGAGGAAAAGTTGCAGTATAGATTGGCATTGGTTATTTTAGCATTTTTTCATGTTTTTAGCATAAATTTTAGGCTTGTTTTTCAAGCCTTCAAAAATTCCTGCAGCGTCTGGGGGTTTCCCCCCAGATCTAGACCCCCAGAAATTCTATTTTATATTGCAGCAATAGTCATGCTGTTCTCTACTTGGCCCCACCTGAAGGTCATGTCTAGAATTGCCACTGATTTCTACACAGCATGAAAATGTCTCGCACATAGTGCCATGTGTAGTCATCTTTCTTACAAAATTTCTTAACATGTTTCCTATGTGAGGGTAAATTTTGTAGAGGTGTGCAATGACAAATTTAGACATATCTCGATATTTCTTTTAAACTTATCTCAGTTATCTAACATATTTCAAAAATTGAAACAAATGTTTATTGTGCTTAACTGTCAACAAAGTGAGCAAATTGCAAGGAGTACAAAAAAGTGAAAATGCTAGTTTTAACAATGTTTCCAAGTGGTTGGCCGTTGAGCCCCCAGGAGGTGTCTACACCATCAAATATTCTTTGGTATACAAGAAATTTATGGAAGTTTACTATTATCTAGATAAAATAATAAACCTGTCATCCTTATCTTGATAAGTCTTACGATATCTCAATAATCAGATATATCTAAATAGTCGCACACATCTAAAATTTAGTTACATCACAACTGAATTTTGAGAAAAATTTGCCACAACCTATAATTTTGGCTTCTTATTGAGTTTGGAACATGTTGCCTGCTACTATTTTTAGCTGCTATGGTGCTTTCAGTAACACTTGACTGCAGTGCCCATGTGACTGGATTTGCAAAAAAGGTAATGTGATATTCACATGGTGCCTTTCATTCAAAGCTACCTATTAAAGCTATTATATATTCAATTTGAGCATAAGTGGTTATAATTTTTATGTTGACAGGATTATACTACCACGTGCACATTTTTATTATCAATTACTGTTTGTCCATTAGTACTGTGTTATTATAACTGTTTGATACAGTATTAATAATGATCAATCTACTTGACTGCTTTATTAGAGTAGATAAGTTAGTATTAGAATTTTTGAGTTTTAACAAAACATGCATTTTTTATTATTTTTATAATGATTATAGTTCTACATAGATACCTAAAATATGTTGAAATTATCACTGCATCCCACATGCAATAGCTACAGCTATTTGTTTAGACTTTAATTTTCTATACATCACACTTCCATTATATACAATATATATTTAGTAGTTTAGTAATTATGTCCATATCAGATTCCATAATTCATACATGCTGTATTCAAGTTTCAACTCGGACATTGTGGTATTTCAGTAATGGTAACTCCACAATCTTCATTTGTTAACAGTGGAAGAAGGTGATGGTTTAGGGAGGTGAGTATGCAGTACAAACTGTCTGGATTATGGAACACTTGGTCCATGTGTCTATATATTTGTAAATATTCAGAGAAAGTGAAAGTTGGACAGTACACTCCTGTTAGATCCAGCTGTGTAACAAACACAAAACATCATATAAACACTGCACATGTTAATGTAGAGGGTTTGGTTTCAACTCACATGAATATGATTAAGATTAGCTGTTGCCACTTGTAAGTGATAAAGGATGTCTCGTGTTTGAGGATCATTTGTCATGAACACTAGTTTGAATAAGAAAGCATTAATGTGTGTAATATTAGTACACTGAGGTGCATCGAGCTGTTGGTAACGTGTTAGAAGTCCACCTGGAAGTGTAAATAATGGTCCCCTAGCACATCGCTCTACAGGCATAGACTGTAACAAAGCAATATACATAAATATGTATTTAACATAGTGTCTGTGTTGAACTTACAGCAAGTTTATCTCTGACAATGTCAATTGTTGTCAGTATCCGACAACTATATGCAATGAATAAAGCATTTCTGTCATCTTGATTTCGTTTAACATGTGAAAGAGGAGCTTGATGTTGTTGTAGTTGTAGAGTAGGAGCAGCTGAAGAGGAAGAGTGCAGAGTGCTAATGATCAAGAAACATCCAATAGCCAGTGAAAAGATCTTCATTGTAAATTATCTTATAATGTTAACAAGTTTATCACTGATATGTAATGATTAGTTGAAGTGAAGTGAGTACAAACTCTAATGGTTTTTATACTATTACTAACTACCTAAATGATCATTGATGTGAAGAATTTCAGGGAACATTAAACGTGATGTTATGGAGAAAATACTTGGAAAGGAAATATGTTAACGTGTCATAAATAACTACTGTAACATGTATATTGTACACACTGTACCTAGTGGTTGATTTGAAACTTTTCAAAACAATGAGCTGTTAGTTACAAATGCTTGAGGAAATAATGCATGAAAACCTGGAGAAGCAATTGGTACATTATTTTTGTATTATGTAATTTTGCACAATCATGCATGGTTCTGAGCTTTATACTACTGCAGACCAGTCCATCATAAATATTTTGAGTGGTGCAAGATATTACTTTTGTTAACTTTACAGTTTGATATCCTACTACATCATGTTTGAAGTACACATGTAACTGTGTATTAACATGTGTACAATACTTACCATATTTAGTCATTAAGGCATTCATTAAGGGATACCATATAAGGATATCATGATAATCTACTGGTTATGAGAGTTCGTCAAATTTTGATTGGATTTTGGAATCTTCTTCTTCCAAACAGTAGGAAGTATACATTACCAGCTTGAACAAGACATTATACATCACCAAACATTAATAAACATATTGGTTAGCTACAAATAGTTTTTGTTCACTCACTTGTAACTTGTTTAGATTATAATTAATGTATAATAACTGTCTAGTCAGGATGTTCCATGAAGACAAGATAGTACCGGTGAGTTACTGTCTTTTTCACACACCAGATCCCACACTTTAAGTCTTAGTAAGTACCTCTTAGCCTTTTTTGGTTCTGTTAGCAGATGTGGTTAGAAATATCACTACTACGTACATAGCTATACTGTGCATACAGTAAATTGAAGTAGCAAGAAAAATAATGTTTGTGTTTGTATAGTTTTTATGTTTCGTTAAGATAAATTCATAGAAAACATTATGAAAATCTTTCAATTTGTGCAGCTGCAGCACTGTGACAGGAGCTAGAATATGTGGCTTTAAAAATATATTGTACATTTTGTGCTGGGATATTCTGTGCATGAATGTGTAGCCAGTGAAGTTTTTCTTGAAAATGGTTATTTGATTAATTATGGATAGAATGGGATTAGGGATCTAATGGTTAGTTGATGAGATCACAACACAGAATTTCCTTCCTTGTTCCACACAATAGTTGATACACAAGAATTGTATTATTTATCCTATACTGAGTGTTTACTAGTTTACTACACCTGTTCATTCATTTATAACTCGTTAATGGCAAGTAGTTGACTGCAAAATATAACATAGCACGCAAGATTGATCTAACAGCCTTTCAGTGAATACCTGTAAAAAAATAGAGATAACTTTCCTTGTAATAATCCCACATGCACTCATGAGATTGAAGATCAGGAGGATACATCCTCATTATAATCAATAAACAGAAGATTATACAATATAGTTAGCTAGTAGCAGTGAATGTGTGTAGCAATCCTAACTATATCTGCTAACTAGGCAAAATATACAGGATTATAAGAACTGTTGTTTGGTCAATATCTGTCCTACTATGTGGAATAAAGAATTTCCACAGAGTTTAATCAAGTTTGATGTTGGTTGACTAACTGTTGTAAACATCAAGTTGTCATAAAGATGATAATAAGTGTGGAAACTTTAAAAGGTGCTGGAAATGCATAAAATTGTCTAAAATTTAACGTGCTACCTTGAGTACATACAAACATTCATACCACGACACATTACTGCAGGCTTTCCTACACAAACCACCCTTCCACCGTACTGAGCTCTATAACATTACAGTATGTGACCACAACATATTACAACAACACATCACTATACAGACACGCATACATATGCAAATATACATACAACTCTTTGGGGGAGGTAGGGAAACTGAGATAGGATGCATCAGCTTGGGTAGAAAATGTACATGTGTTATCACTGTCACAGTTAACTTCACTTACTACATATCCAGCATTACTTACACCCAACAGTACTGATACCGGACATTATGACACTGCATATTCTGCATTGCAAACGCTTGCACACATGTATAACTTCCCTGTGCTTCATGCACATTCAGCTAACTGTGAGTGACATTACAAACATTTAGTCGCAACAAGCATTACAACATTCAAGCGCAACAAACATTACAACAGTCGCTGCACAGACTTTACTGCACACAGACGCTATGATATTCAGCAGCAGCTACATTCAGTAACAATATTCAGCAGCAACATTGCAACAAAGATCAGCACATTTAGTTGCGACACATCAATTTTAATGACATTTAGCATTCAGTGATAACACATACAGTTATTTTAGACTGGGTATATATTTACTTTAATTGTTCAGCAATATGCGCCCAAAGTAGTTGGATAAACACTTAATAACACACACACACACAAACACACACACACACACACACACAAACACACACACACACACACAAGAAATGATAAAATGTGCTAAATAACTAAAGTATATAAATATATATACAGCAAGCATACACTAATTGCTATGGCGACAGCACTGCAGAGTATCAGTAACAAGTGTATAGTATAGAATACATACACAATGATATGTAAATCAATATTGCTGATTTCACAAGTTTAGGTCCACTATCGCCTGAGGAATAGGAATATTTGAGGTTCATTAATTCTGGTCAAGCACCAAACCATCATAGTGTGACAATAACAATTATGATGAGCATGCAAAACCTGACCTGTTACTATATTAAGCTTGTAGAATTTAATTATGACGTGCACTTAGTTGACCAGGTAACAGATGGTCACACTTCTTGATCCATCCAGACAGCCTACCCAATGGAAGGTAGCCTGTTAACTTTTGTTTGTTGTTGGGGCAACAAACTACATCTATATACTGCTTGTTTGGATGGCTACAATGCTTGTCAGACATGCTTACACTTCTTGTTCATTCCTTTGAAAGCAGAGTTTATGTTGTACCTTGTTAATCCATGAAACAGTCTGTAACATAGGATTGTTATAAATTGCCTCAAAATGTCTATAATTATTTGAATGATCAAGTCACAAGTGGCTCATTGAACACACCATCCAACTACACTAGTAAGATGTCAATTAACTTTACATTGGTCTATATTTTAAACATGTTGTAACATGTCAAGGTCATGCCCTGGTACTGGCCTGTGCTGCATAAGCCACCACCAGATTGCTTACGCTGCATAAGCAACTTAATTAAGAAAACTAAGCCAAGGAGAGCATGGCTTTTCTGATCCTTATAATCTTGGCAGGTGTGATGCAGCAGGCTAGAGAAGAAAGGGTACAGCACTTTTGTAAATGAAATTACACAATGGAATGTGAAAATACAGAAGACATGCCCCCAGGAATATTTCAGATTATTATACAGAAAGTCTGAGACACTGTTCTCACTGTATTGTTACAAATAAATTATATTAGCTAAAGCTTTTAAAAAGAAATACAGACTGATATATAGTGGTTGACTGTTATATTAGAGTATTTAGTACAAACATTGATAATAACAATGGACCGGAAGAGTGGCAGTCCTTCTGAAATTAGTCTAATACTTCAACGATGCTTCAGAAAAAGTTGCACTTTATCTGTTTTATAACAATCTTACTTCACTATCTATCTCTGTGTTATGTGTTATATAAGTTGTGTACAGTAATAAAATTTACTAGTAGAACCCCATATAGTAGAACCCCAAGCTGTCAGGTGCATGACATCTAAGAGTAAGAATTGCCATGACAACAAGTATAATGGAAGTGTTATGATAACCTGATCACCAGGTAGTGTTCATGCATATCATGGCTTCTCTACAATTTTGTTCAATGGAGTACAATTATAAACACGTTAGCATAACATATATAGATAGTTTTGAAACATCCTCTAATGTACATAAAATATATTGGTATATTATACCATTATTAATGATCTGTCTACCTGACTGCTTAGTATAACTTGTATTAGAATTGTCACTTTGTTATTAGAGTTTCTTAATGAAACAGTGCAAACAGCAGAATTTTCTACTGCATATCTCCATGTATCTGTTATTTTTAAAAATTATTTCAGTATTATGATCGCATCCCAACCTGCAACAGCTACAGCTATTTTGTTCATATTATACCTTTAATTTCTTATACAACACAAAAATTAATGTACATCCATGATACACAATATATTATTTTAGTAAATCATGTCCATATCAGATTCCATAATTCATACATGCAGTATTCAAGTTTCAACTTGGACATTGTGGTATTTCAGTAATGGTAACTCCACGATCTTCATTTGTTAACAGTGAACGAAGATGATGGTTTAGGGAGGTGAGTATGCAGTACAAACTGTCTGGATTATGGAACACTTGGCCCATGTGTCTATATATTTGTAAATGTTCAGTGAAAGTGAAAGTTGGACAATACACTCCTGTTAAATCCAGCTGTGTAACAAACACAAAACATCATATAAACACTGCACATGTTAATGTAGAGGGTTTGGTTTCAACTCACATGAATATGATTAAGATTAGCTGTTGCCACTTGTAAGTAATAAAGGATTTCTCGTGTTTGAGGATCATTTGTCATGAAGACTAGTTTGAATAGGAAAGCATTAATGTGTGTAATATTAGTACACTGAGGTGCATCGAGCTGTTGGTAACGTGTTAGAAGTCCACCTGGAAGTGTAAATAATGGTCCCCTAGCACATCGGTCTTCAGGCATAGACTGTAACAGAACAATATACATAAATATGTATTTAACATAGTGTCTGTGTTGAACTTACAGCAAGTTTATCTCTGACAATGTCAATTGTTGTCATAATCCGACAACTATATGCAATGAATAAAGCATTTCTGTCATCTTGATTTCATTTAACGTGTGAAAGAGGAGCTTGAAGTTGTTGTAGTTGTAGAGTAGGGGCAGCTGAAGAGCAAGAGTGCACAGTGCTAATGATCAAGAAACATCCAATAGCCAGTGAGAAGATCTTCATTGTAAATTATCTTATAATGTCACTAAGTTTATCATTGATAAGTAATGATTAGTTGAAGTGAAGTGAGTACAAACTCTAATGGTTTTTATACTATTACTAACTACCTAAATGATCATTCATGTGAAGAATTTCAGAGAATATTACATGAAGTGTGATTCATACTTAGAAAGGAAAGATCCACTAGTATGTGTATTTATCATAGATCCACCATTAGGCTGTCACAAACAACATTAATTTTACTGTTAGAGTTATTTACAAAATTGTACAGCACCTAGTCATCAAATTTGTGATGTGTGAAGACTTGAAGACATGCATGTGGATAGCACAATGTATGTACTTTTTTGCAACTTTTTAAATATTTAAAAATCAGCAATTAGTACTATGAACAATTAGTATGTGTACACAGAAAGTTAAACAGTGTACACTCTCCACCTGTACATCTTGAGTGTAAATGAACATGCAGTGTAGTTGTAATAGATAATTGGAATACTATGGACTATTATGGGGAAGCTGTTTAGACTTATAAAAAGTGCTTTTTACACAGTTTTATTGATTACTTGGTTTGAAACCATTGTTTTCACAAGTAGTAATGACACTATTTATTCTCTGAGTTTGGACAAACTTTATGTACTTTTAGAGTATATATTTGTTGGCTGTAATTTCTTAAAACACTTTCAGACTGTATTTATTTAATTTAATTGCTTGTTCACAGTACCCAGAGCCATGTTATGTCAGCATTCCTGATGAGGATAAGATTTTCTGTAGCAGTACCAATCTGATGAGGGAATCGTGTGATGACTATCACTTCTTCTTAATACGGCACTCTAATAACCAAAGTGTGTATTATATGTACCTAAATGTTTTAGCACTTGAAGTTGTGTGGTCACACTCTAAAAATCTACTGTTGTACACATATGTAGCACACATCTGCTTGTGGAATATTTCTAATAGAGTAGTCACTTTTAAGGATTCCTCTAAAGCTACTCTAATAGAACAGTCATATAATATCCATTGCATTAAAAACACTAAAGAGCAGTTGGATTGGTAACCCAGTTTCTGTTGTGATGTGTATCTTCTAGTGTGAAGGGTCATTCTGTATGCTTCAGTGTTGTGCTTATCGTATTGTTGTGTCTCTGTTAGGGATTGGTTGATGAGGCATCTTGTGTCTGGCTAATGGCAAAGCATGCCAAGATAGAGAAGAAGAGGGGACAGGTAAAGATATGCACATTTTCATAACAGGCACAATAATATGTATACATTGTTTTTACTTTTAGATTGTTGAAGTTTACTTATTGTATTGCTCTGATATTCAGTACAAGTAATGAGGTGAGATAAATGTTGTAACTGCAGTGAACATTGATTGCATGATGCTATAGGGGTTGTCAATATTATTATATTGCTCCAATTATTCATATCTTTATATCTTTAGCACACTACTGTAGTTGTTTATATATTGGACAATTTTGCCTGAAATGATTATCAATAATTTTACAGAATTCTTAGTACATAATTTCCAATGCTCAACTTTAGTAACTGTACCCAGGTTCTATTAGCTTTTCCATGACAAGTAGTCTACTTCTCTTTAACAATGTTCCACTAGCTACAGTTTGATCATTCTTTTTATCAGTACATTTAAACCACATTAATAGGGCACCTATTGAGATGGTCTTATTAATGAAGCATGTCTTACTATGTTTTGGACCTATTGGTTGTGTTTAATGTGATGAGGTCAGTTACCTATTGCAGAAGTGCTAGCCATGTAAGTGAGATTTTACTGTAACTATGTAATCTGAAGTTACCTTTGAGAGTTGAGAGAAATAATTCATCTTGTCAATGATCCAGAATTTGCTGATCAATCATCCAGTCTAGTTATTATCATAGCAACAGTGTTAGTATGTCAATTGGTAGGAAGTGAAGAGGAGGTGAGTTCTGAATGAACTAGTAGTAGTGTAGAAAGATCCTGGAGGCTTGCATAGGCGATTATCTTGTCAATAACAAAACTGTATTAGTCTTAACTGAACAATGCTAAACAATTCAGTACCTACGGGACTATTGTTTATAATAGTACACATACTGATGATGGTACATGAATGGTCCATAGTTTTAAGTGATAACCTTACAGGTATTTTACTGTATTTATATATCATAATTGTCTCATTACAAACAACTGATTGGTAGAATGTCATGTAAAATAAGTCATTATGACACCCAGATGATGTTGATGTGTGCATTTTCTTTAGCAATCCTAACTATATTAGCCAAAATATAGTTAAAGGATTTTAAGAGCTCTTATGGGTATTTCCAAGCTGAGTAGTTCTAGTTTTGTTAAAATAAGTTGGACATACATATGTGGTACTATGTGGGAAGAGGGATAATTGTTGTGCAGTATATGTTGAGGAAATAGTATGAAACTTGGAGAAACAATTGTTACTATTTTTTTTTAAATTCTGTACAAAACTATGGTACTACTACTTATTAGTTCTAAGCTTTATACTACAGACCAGTCCATCATACATTTTGAGTGCATGGTGCAAGATATTTGGAGCTTTGAACTTTTGTCAACTTTGCAGTTTGATATCCTACTCATCATGTTTGAAGTACGTACACATGTAACTGTGTATTAACATGTGTACAGTACTTACCATATTTAGTCACTAAACATCCATAAGGCTACATAAGCTTATTTATTAGTTTCTCATCCTCCTGTACTCAAATTTATAGCAGTGCAGGAGGGAAGATTTTTATTTTACTTCTACTAACTAGATAGCTGAATTAGCTAGCTAAAAATGACTCAAAATGCACTTTTAAAAGACTACTTTAGCAAGGTACCAACTATAAAAGGTGCTAATTGGCCTCCCTTAGCCACCAGTTGTGCAAAAAATCCTTGATGAGGTAAGAAAAATGGTTATGCGGATGTGGATGAGAAATGAATCTAATAATTAAGTTTATGTGGCCTAATAATCCACAGGTTATGACAGCATGTTAAATTCTGATTTGGATTTTGGAATCTTCTTCTTCCAAAAAGTGGGAAGTATACATTACCCGCTTTAACAAGAAATTGCATACATCACCAAACATTAATAAACTAATTGGTTAGTTAAAAATATTTTTTGTTCACTCACTTGTAACTTGTTTAGATTATAATTAATGTATAATAACTGTCCAGCCAGGATGCTTCATGAAGACAAGCTATAGTACCAGTGAGTTACTTTCTTTTTCACACACCAAATTGTTGGGATATTCTGTGCATGAATTTGTAGCTAGTGAACATTTTCCTGAAAAATGGTTATTTCATTAATTATGGATAGAATGGGATTAGGGATTTAATGGTCAGTTGGTGAGATCACAACACAGAATTTCCTTCCTTGTTCCACACAATAGTTGATACACAAGAATTGTATTATTTATCCTATACTGAGTGTTTACTACTTTACTACACTTGTCCATTCACTTGTAACTTGTTTTGATAACAATATCAAGTTAGTGACCAGTTGATGTGTTGGTCCAAGAATGATAATCATTTTGTGTAGTATAAACATAATGATATGTTCTAATTCAGTAACATGATCAAAATAACACATTAATACATAGCTCAGTAGTGAATCCTTGGGTGGTTCCAGGGGTAGCTCCAGGGAAGTTTCTGAGGTTTCCGGAAACTGGTCATGTTCAGATTGAGATGCTCTAATAGAGCAGTCAATCACTCTAATAAAGCAATCACAATCTTCAGCCAGAGCAGCAGTGTAGCAAGCTATGTACATAGCCATAAATAGCCATGAATTACTAAATACGAGTTTAAAATAGTAATACATAGTCGGTTGATTCATATACTGTCTATAGTTAATTCCAGATGAGTTAGCTAGCTCCATGGCGCCTGGTTTTTAGAAGTAGCACAACATCAACTTGTTCAAACACACTTTATGTAACAACTTTAAACAGGCTGTAGGACTCGCTGTAGGACCAGGTGTTCTACAGATCTTCAGCACTTGGACCTTCAGCACTTGTGCTGTAAAGCCTTAATAAATAAAATAAATAAATAAATAAAAATAATCATTTTGTGTAGTTTAAACATAATGATATGTTCTAATTCAGTAACATGATCAAAATATGACATTAATACATAGCTCAGTAGTGAATCCTGGGGTGGTCCCAGGGGCGGCTCCAGGGAAGTTTCTGAAGTTTCCGGAAACTGGTCACATTCAGATTGAGATAATAATTTTCAGGTGAAGATTGTAACTCCATACACATGACTCTAGTGATATAGATCACTATCAGTACTGCATTTAATGCATTCTGTTACCAAGTATAATCCTGTTCTTCAATTTGTTATTATTGTGTACAAAGACTATACTGCATAAAATTTAAAGGTTGTGTATACTTATTATATTCACAAAAGATACAATGAAACTATATTATGTTACAAAGCCATGTTATAAAACTAGATGACATTGTGGTTGCTTCATTGAAACTTCCTTAAAATTAATGTTTATAAAGCTATTATTGTATAATATTCAGTGCTCTCAGGGACAGTAGCTCGTGTACAATCTAAAGACATTATTAGCAAGTTAGAACTAGGTGATCATAGATTTTATAATGCTAAACTGAAGCATGTATAAGCTATAGCACATACAGCATTATACAATTTGTTCCATCTTGTATACTTTATTTTTATATCATCAACATAACTGTAGCTGAAAGTGCACCAGAGCTGCAAACTGGGTTAAAGTGGTAAAGACAAGCTTTTTAAGGAGAGTCACGGAATTACACTACATAAGCAACTTAAGAAAAGCCAAGGAGAACATGACTTTTATACTCTTGGCAAGTGTGATGCAGTAGACTAGAGAGTCGAGGGTATGGAAGTTTTGTACATGAAATTACACAATGGAACTTGATTAAATACAGAAGATATGGACTTGTATGCCATTATGTGGGTCAGGGGACATGCCCCCTTCAGATCATTATACAGAAGGCTTGAGATAATAGACCATTCTCACTGTATTGTTACGAATAAATTATTTTAGCTAGAGCCTTTTAAATGAAATACACACAATGTGTCTGATAGTGGTTGACTGTTATATTAAAACATTTGGAAAAAGCATTGATCAAAAGTGGCAGTCTTCCTGAAATTACATAGTCAAATACTTCAATGAAGCTTCATGTCTTATAACACTTCACTAATTATTAAGTGTATCTATCTCTGTGTTACGTGTGATACATGTTGTGTACAGTATGAATATAGTAGAGCCCCTCAAGCTGTCAGTTGCATGACATCTAAGGGTAAGAAATGTATAGAGTAATTGCCATGATAATAATGGAAGCGTTATGATACCTTGATCACCAGGTAGTGTTCATGCGTATCATGACTTTTTTCAGAGTTTCTTAATGAAACAGTGCAAACAGTAGATTTTCTTACTTCATACTCGTACCTAATATTTATAAAATTGTGCTGGCATTATCTCACCTCCCCACCTGCAATAGCTATTTGCTCAAAATAATTTATAACTTTAATTTTCTATACAACACAATTAATTTACATTCATGATACACAATATATTTTAGTAAACCATGTCCATATCAGATTCCATAATCCATACATGCAGTATTCAATTTTCAACTTGGACATTGTGGTATTTCAGTAATGGTAACTCCACGATCTTCATTTGTTAACAGTGGAAGAAGGTGGTGGTTTAGGGAGGTGAGTATGCAGTACAAACTGTCTGGATTATGGAACACTTGGTCCATGTGTCTATATATTTGTAAATATTCATTGAAAGTGAAAGTTGGACAGTACTCTCCTGTTAGATCCAGCTGTGTAACAAACACAAAACATCATATAAACACTGCACATGATAATGTAGAGGGTTTGGTTTCAACTCACATGAATATGATTAAGATTAGCTGTTGCCACTTGTAAGTGATAAAGGATGTCTCATGTTTGAGGATCATTTGTCATGAACACTAGTTTGAATAGGAAAGCATTAATGTGTGTAATATTAGTACACTGAGGTGCATCGAGCTGTTGGTAACGTGTTAGAAGTCCACCTTGAAGTGTAGATAATAGTCCCCTAGCACATTGCTCTACAGGCATAGACTGTAACAGAACAATATACATAAATATGTATTTAACATAGTGTCTGTGTTGAACTTACAGCAAGTTTATCTCTGACAATGTTAATTGTTGTCATTATCCGACAACTATATGCAATGAATAAAGCATTTCTGTCATCTTGATTTCGTTTAACATGTGAAAGAGGAGCTTGATGTTGTTGTAGTTGTAGAGTAGGAGCAGCTGAAGAGGAAGAGTGCAGAGTGCTAATGATGAAGAAACATCCAATAGCCAGTGAGAAGATCTTCATTGTAAATTATTTTCTAAGTTTATCACTGATAAGTAATGATTAGTTGAAGTGAAGTGAGTACAAACTGTAACAGTTTTTATATCATTACTAACTACCTAAATGATTATTGATGTGAAGAATTTCAGAGAATATCACACTTTGATGATTTACATTTTCATGGTTAAATGTGCTGTTATGGTATGGAGAAAATACTTGGAAAGGAAATATGTTACTATGTCCAATGATCAATATTGATATTACTGTATACACCCATTACACTGTTACACAATTATGCACAATTTTTTGTAACAAAGGGATTAAATTCAATCACTGTACAGTATATACAATATACATGCTATTTATTTGGGGCGTATTAATACACAGTTATGTGTATGTATTGAAGCATTTCTTTTTAACTTCACTAATACTAATTTTATGATGAACATTATTTTACAGTCATTGGAATTAGTGAGAACATAGCAAGAAAAATTAGTAATTAAAATATGTTTACTTAATTTTAAACTTTTACCTTTTAGAAAATTGTATGCTATCATGATAAATGTGTGTAGTCTTGCTTTTTAAAACATTCATCCTAAACTATAGCTGTGTGCCACTTTGATGAAAGTTTACAAAGTTAGTAACTGTTGTCAGTGCTAAGTATAAGTTACAGCTGAATTGTAAATCTCGATTTTGGATGAGATCCATAATATTTGGTCCTTAGAACTTTCATTAGCTGCTTTCCTTTTTAATTCTCCTTAAACATTCCTTGATTGGGGGCTTCCTTTAATAGTTTATAAATAGGGAAGATTTAAGTTTCTACATCAATCATGATTTATTTATTCACTTTTATCTAAGCTACCATTAAGGATACCGTGTAGGGAAGGGAAATGATATCCTAAATGATTTCCACAGTAGTACATATCACCAAACATTGAGTTGTCAGTTACAGATGTTTGAGGAAATACTATGAAACTTGGAGAAACAGTTGGTACATTATTCTTTGCATAATGCTGTACAAAACTACTACTACTACTACTAATGATTCTGAACTTTATACTACTGCAGACTGCAGAGCAGTCCATCATAAATTTTGAGTGGTGCAAGATATTTGGGGCTTAAGGATCATATGATAATCCACTGGTTATGACAATGCATTTCAAATTTTGGTTTGGATTTTGGAATCTTCTCCTTCCAAACAGTAGGAAGTATACATTACCAGCTTGAACCAGAATTAATTGTAATATTATGTGCACATCACCAAACATTAATAAACTTATACAAATAGCTATCTTTTTTTCACTCACTTGTAACTTGTTTAGATTATAAGTAATGTATAATAACTGTCCAGCCAGGATGTTCCATGAAGATAAGCTATAGTAACAGTACCGATGAGTTACTTTCTTTTTCACATGCACCAGATTCCACACATTAAGTTTAGTAAGTACCAACAGGTGTTTTAGCTATACTTGAATTTCCTTCCTTGTTCCACAAAATAGTTTATACACAAGAATTGTTGGGATGTTCTGTGCATGAATTTGTAGCTCATGGATAGTGTGTTGAAAAATGGTTATTTGATTAATTATGGATAGAATGGGATTAGGGATTTAATGGTCCATTGCTCAGACCACAACACAGAATTTCCTTCCTTGTTCCACACAATAGTTGATACACAAGAATTGTATTATTTATCCTATACTGAGTGTTTACTAGTTTACTACACTTGTCCATTTATTTGTAACTTGTTAATGGCAAGTAGTTGGTTGCAATAATAATATAACATAGCACGCAAGATTGGTCTAAAGAAACCTAACAGCCTTTCAGTAAATATCAGTACGAAATAGAGAAATTTAAAATAGTATAACCTTCCTTGTAATATGCACACATGAGGTAGAAGATCATGAGGATATAATATCACAGAATTCCTCATTAGAATAAACATCATATGATTTTATACAAATAGTTAGCTAGTAGCAGTGGATGTGGGTAGCAATCCTAACTATATAATTATCTGCTATAACTAGGCAAAATATACAGGATATTAAGAAGTGTTGTTTGCTGATGTGTACAATTTCTGTCCTACTGACATAAAGAATTTCCACAGAGCTTAATCAAGCTCAATGTTGGCTGACTAACTTTTTTTCCAAATATTAAAGTCAAGGAAAATAGTATCAGCCAAGGAAGGCTGGTTTTCAGCTGTGTCCTGAGAGCACAATAAAATACAAGATACAGTACACCTATACACACACACAAGTAAAAGTAGCTACATCACACACAATACAATTTTTTAAATTCATTGACAGTTTTAGCACCGTACAGTGCTTTAGGTAAACTGTTCCAAGTGGCTGTGCCCCTAAATGCCAGTGACTGCTTGCCATAATTAGTTCTCACACTAGGAGCAAACAATCTGTGTACACTTCTACCAGACTGACCAGTGACATCCACAGCATAAGAGAATATTCCATGTAAATAAGGAGGAGAGATCTTATTAACAATTCTAAAAACCTCTAACGCTGTATGAAAAGTACGCCTTTTAGTTATAGTTGATTGCAAGTTAAAATTAATGGAAGAAAGCAATGATGCATAAAGTAAATTTAGAATGAAGTTTCTCCAGATGACGAGCACTAGTAGAGTTTGATGGTGACCACACAGCATCACAGTAATCCAAAACTGATAGTATATTACCTTGATACAACAACTGAATAACTCTTAGTGGAAGTAGGCTTAACACGGTTTACAGCATGAAGTTTCTAAGTCTACTCAGAACATAATCCACATGAGCTTGCCAAGTAAGATGTTGATCTAGATATAGACTTAGATACTTGGTAGTACAAACCTGATTTTAAATACACATACTGTACCTCGATTCAATGCTAATGTAAGATTCTGTCCTTTAGTTCTCTGGCAGGAACCAATCAGCATACATAATGACTGTATTACATTCAATCTCAATCTGTTGACATAAATTTAAAAAAAGTAAGGGCACATCTCAAGTGTTGGCAGTCATGGTCCATTTATCAGTTCATTTACTGAACAACCTTTCCCTTGCATCCTTGTCACAAAGATGATAATAAGTGTGGAAATATGAAAGGTGCTGGAAATGCATAAAATTGTCTAGAATCTATACACAGTCCTATAATTAGAGGTGTGCGATTATCCAGATATATTCGATTATCGAGATATCATAAGACTTATCGAGATAAGGATTATAGGCTTATTAATCTAGATAATAGTAAACTTCCGTAAATTATTTGTACACCTGATGGCGTAGGCACCTCCTGGGGGCTCCAACTCTCCTACCACTTGGGAACAGTGATAAGACTAACATTTTTCACTTTTTTATAGTCTTCAAATTGCAATTTGCTTACTTTAATGGTTACAATATTCTCAGTTTACTAAAATAAATAATTGTTTCAGTTATCGAGATATATTAGATAATCGAGATAAGTTCAAAGGAAATATTGAGATATGTCTAAATTAGTCATCGCACACCTCTACCTATAATATGCATAAAATATATTTGCATATTATACCCATTTACCCGACTGCTTTATTAGAGTAGATCAGTTAGTATAACTTATGTTGGAATTTTTACTGTTTTATTATTAAAACAGTATTAACAGTAGATTTTCTTACTCTATATACTTCTATTATTTATAAATTTATGCTGGTAGTATCATCGTATCCCCACCTGCAACAGCTACAGCTACATATTTGCTTAGAATAATTATAACTTTAATTTGCTTATTTATGCACCACAAAAATTAATGTACATCCATGATACACAATATATTATTTTAGTAAATCATGTCCATATTAGATTTCATAATTCATACATGCGGTATTCAAGTTTCAACTTGGACATTGTGGTATTTCAGTAATGGTAACTCCACGATCTTCATTTGTTAACAGTGGAAGAAGGTGATGGTTTAGGGAGGTGAGTATGCAGTACAAACTGTCTGGATTATGGAACACTTGGTCCATGTGGCTATATATTTGTAAACATTCAGTGAAAGTGAAAGTTGGACAGTACACTCCTGTTAGATCCAGCTGTGTAACAAACACAAAACATCATATAAACACTGCACAAGTCAATGTAGAGGGTTTAGTTTCAACTCACATGAATATGATTAAGATTAGCTATTGCCACTTGTAAGTGATAAAGGATGTCTCATGTTTGAGGATCATTTGTCATGAACACTAGTTTGAATAGGAAAGCATTAATGTGTGTAATATTAGTACACTGAGGTGCATCGAGCTGTTGGTAACGTGTTAGAAGTCCACCTTGAAGTGTAGATAATGGTCCCCTAGCACATTGCTCTACAGGCATAGACTGTAACAGAACAATATACATAAATATGTATGTAACATAGTGTCTGTGTTGAACTTACAGCGAGTTTATCTCTGACAATGTTAATTGTTGTTAGTATCCGACAACTATATGCAATAAATAAAGCATTTCTGTCATCTTGATTTCGTTTAACATGTGAAAGAGGAGCTTGATGTTGTTGTAGTTGTAGAGTAGGAGCAGCTGAAGAGGAAGAGTGCAGAGTGCTAATGATGAAGAAACATCCAATAGCCAGTGAGAAGATCTTCATTGTAAATTATCTTATAATGTTACTAAGTTTATCACTGATAAGTAATGATTAGTTGAAGTGAAGTGAGTACAAACTCTAACGGTTTTTATATTATTACTAACTACCTAAATGATCATTGATGTGAAGAATTTCAGAGAATATTACATGAAGTGTGATTCATACTTAGAAAGGAAAGATCCACTAGTATATGTATTTATCACAGATCCACCATTAGGCTGTCACAAACAACATTTACTGTTAGAGTTATTACAAAATTGTACAGCACCTAGTCATCAAATTTGTGATGTGTGAAGACATGTCGATAGCACAATTTATTCACTGTTTTTTGTAACTTTTTTAAAATTTAAAAATCAGCAATTAGTACTATGAACAATTAGTATGTGTACACAGAAAGCTAAACAGTGTACACTCTCCACCTGTACATCTTGAGTGTAAATAAACATACAGTGTAGTTGCAATAGATAATTGGAATACTATGGACTATTATGGAGAAGCTGTTTAGACTTTTAAAGTATGCCAAAGGTTGTGTGATATTGTAAAAAGTACTTTCCACAGTTTTATTGATTACTTGGTTTGAAACCATTGTTTTCACAAGTAGTAATAACACTATTCGTTCTCTGAGTTTGGACAAACTTTATGTACTTTTAGAGTATTTGTTGGCTGTAATTTCTTAAAACACTTTCAGACTGTATTTATTTTATTTAATTGCTTGTTCACAGTACCCAAAGCCATGCTATGTCAGCATTCCTGATGAGGATAAGATTTTCTGTAGCAGTACCTATATGATGAGGGAATCGTGTGATGACTATCACTTCCTTTTTTTTAATATGGCACTCTAATAACCAAAATATATTTTATAATGTACCTAAATGTTTTGATACTTGAAGTTGTGTGGTCACACTCTAAAAATCTCTGTCAGTTGTAGACATTCTATTGTTCATATGTAGCACACATCTGCTTGTGAAGTATTCTAATAGAGTAGTCACTTTTTACGATCCCTCTAAACTGTTAGTATATTACTCTAATTGTGACCAGATGTGACAAAACCAGGTTTCCACACACATCCGGATTTGCGACTTTGAAGGACCATGACTCAATATAGGAGTAAGCTATCACTTTCAAATATTGGCCTGTTATTGCATAATGCAGTGACAGAATTTTGTGAAACTTGTAGTCCAATGGTATACTGAGTTGTAAAGTTACCAGCAGTTAAAGTCAAAGAATTGGATGTGTGTAGAAGCCTGGTTTTGTCAATTCCTTTCACAATAATTATTGATCAGTCCTATAATTTCCATGCCATTAAAAACACTAAAGAGCAGTTGGATTAGTAACCCAGTTTCTGTTGTGATGTGTATCTTCTAGTGTGAAGGGTCATTCTGTATGCTTCAGTGTTGTGTTTATCTTATTGTTGTGTCTCTGTTAGGGATTGGTTGATGAGGCATCTTTAAAAGAGTGTGTCTGGCTACTGGCAAAGCATGACAAGACTGAGAAGAATAGGGGACAGGTAAAGATATGCACATTTTCATAACAGATGCTATAATATGTATGTATGCATACATTGTTTTTTCTTTTAGATTATTGAAGTTGACTTATTATATTGCTCTGATATTCAGTACATTTAATGAAGTGAGATAAATGCTGTAACTGCAACGAAAATTGATTGCGTGATGCTATATGTTATAATAAGGGGTTTTCAATAATATGAAGTAACATTATATTGCTCCAATTGTTCATATCTTTAGCACATTACTGTGGTTGTTTATATATTGGACAGTTTTGTCTGAAATGATTATCAATAATTTTACAGAATTCTTAGTACATATAGTTGTACATAATTTCCAATGCTCAACTTTAGTAACTGTACCCAGCTTTTCCATCACCACATTAATAGGGCACCTATTGAGGTGGTCTTATTAATGAAGCTTGAATGTCTTACTATGTTCTGGACCTATTGGTTATGTTTAATGTGATGAGGTCGGTTACCTATTGTAGAAGTGCTAGCTATGTAAGTGAAATTTCACTGCAACTATGTAATCTGCAGTTACCTTTGAGAGTTGAGAGAAATAATTAATTTTGTCAAGTTTCCAGAATTTGCTGGTCAATCATCCAGTCAAGTTATTATCATAGCAATAGTGTTAGTTGTTAGTATGTCAATTGGTAGGAAGTGATGAGGAGGTTAGTTCTGTATGACCTAGTAGTAGTGTTGAAAGAACCTGAAGGCTTGCATAGGTGATTATCTTGTCAATAACAAAACTGTATTAGTCTTAGCTGAACAATGCTAAACAATTCAGTACATGTGGTGCTATTGTTTATAATAGTACACATACTGATGATGGTACATGAATGGTCCATAGTTTTAAGTGATAAACTTACAGATATTTTACTGTATTTATATATCATAATTATCTCATTACAAACAACTGATTGGTAGAATTCCATGTAAAATAAGTCGATATGACACCCAGATGATGTTGATATGTGCATTTCTTTAGCAATCCTAACTATATTAGCCAAACAAAGCTAAAGGATTTAAGAGCTCTTATGGGTATTTCCAAGCTGAGTAACTCTCGTCTTGCAAAAATAAGTTGGACATACATGTATGGTACTATGTGAGAAGAGGGATAATTGTTGTACAGTGTATGTGACTACATTGGAGTTCTCTATGTTGCGGAAATATGGAGAAACAATTTTTTTTTTAAATTCTGTACAAAAACTATGGTACTACTACTTATTAATTATTAGTTCTAAGCTTCATACTACAGACCAGTCCATCATATATTTTGAGTGCATGGTGCAAGATATTTGGAGCTTTGAACTTTTGTCAACTTTGCAGTTTGGCATCCTACTAGCTACATCATGTTTTAAGTACACATGTAACTGTGTATTAAAATGTGTACAGTACTTACCATATTTAGTCACTAAACATCCATAAGGCCACATAAGCTTATTTATTAGTTTCTCATCCTCCTGTACTCAAATTTATAGCAGTGTGGGAGGGAAGAATTTTAATTTATTTCTACTAACTAGATAACTAGCTGACTTAGCTAGCTAAAATGACTCAAAATGCAAAATTGTTAGACTACTCTAGCAAGGTACTAACTATAAAAGATGCTCATTGGTCTCCCTTAGCCACCAGTTGTGCAAAAAATCCTTGATGAGGTAAGAAAAATTGTGATGCGGATGTGGATGAGAAAATAAATCTAATAACTAAGTTTATGTGGCCTAATAATCCACAGGTATCAAATTTTGATTTGGATTTTGGAATCTTCTCCAAACAGTGGGAAGTATACATTACCAGCTTTAACAAGAAATTGTATACATCACCAAACATTAATAAACTATTTGGTTTGTTAAAAATACTTTTTGTTCACTTGTTTACACCATAATTAATGTATAACTGTCCAGCTAGGATGTTCCATGAAGACAAACTATAGTACCAGTGAGTTACTTTCTTTTTCACACACCAAATTTCACACATTAAGTACCAACAAGGTGTTTAGCCATACTTAGCCTTTTGGTTCTGTTAGCAGATGTGGTTAGAAATATCACTACTACATAGCTACTGTGTATACAGTAAATTAAAGTAGCAAGAAAAGAATACTTGTGGTTGGATTAAGATGAAGTCTTGGATACATTAAGAAAATTTGTTTGTGTTATACTGCTGCAGTGTGACAGAAACTAGAATAAGTGATGATGGTAAATGTCTTGTTGATTATTTAGACAATATATAGTATACAAACAGGGGCCTAGACTCAGGGTTACCATACACTGATAGCCAAAGAGTGATCAGTGCAGGAGCCCTGGCAAGACTTACATACAGTACAAAATTAAATACACAGTAACAATGTTCAGGTGAAGAGGTCCAATAGATCCCACTCTGGGAAAGCTCTAGAAATGAAAATTCTGTAAGAGCAGGAGATGGCAATATGAGCAGCCTGCTCAAACTGTGACCGTACAGTTTTCTTCGACACACAACAAGCAGTAGCCACTTGAGCAAGTGTTTCTGGCATAAAGTGACCCAGACACGAGTTATATGGCTTTAAAAGTATCCGGTATGTTTTGTGTTGGACTTTAAAAGTATGATCCAATATGTTTTGTGTTGGGGTATTCTGTGTATGAACTTGTAGCTTGTGAACATTTCCTTGAAAAATGGTTATTTGATTAATTATGGATAGAATGGGATTAGGGATCTAATGGTTAGTTGATGAGATCACAACACAGAATTTCCTTCCTTGTTCCACACAATAGTTGATACACGAGAATTGTATTATTTATCCTATACTGAGTGTTTACTAGTTTACTACACTTGTTCATTCATTTGTAACTTGTTAATGGCAAGTAGTTGGCTGCAAAATATACCATAACACGCAAGATTGATCTAAAGAAACCTAACAGCCTTTCAGTAAATACCAGTAAAAAATAGAAAAATTTAAAATAGTATTACCTTCCTTGTAATATTCCCATATATGCACACGTGAGTTAGAAGATCACGAGGATATAATATTACAGAATTCCTCATTAGAATAAACATCGTATGATTTTATACAAATAGTTAGCTAGTAACAGTGGATGTGGGTAGCAATCCCAACTATATAATGCATGCGCCACCGGTGAACGTGAGTTGTTCTCTTTGCCATGTCGTTTCGGTGGGCTCGGTATGGGTGACCCTACAGCTTTCTGTGAATCTCAGTTTGATGCTTCCCTGCGAATTACTGCACCATTAAAAGACTTGATTATTAGTCAGGTAGCACATGCTCATCCCCCAGATACTCGATCCATCAAGGCTCAGGTTCACCAACACCGCCGTGAGGCTTCTAAGAAACGGGCTCTTGAGATCAGAAATGGTCTCTCTTCACAGCTTCAAAGAGCTATTGATCATGGTGGAGTTTGCATCTTTTACTCCATTGGTGTTTGCCACAACTGGGGGCATGGGAAAGGAAGCCATCACATTTTATCGCCGGCTTGCTGAGCTCCTTTCCAAACACAGTGCTTTATCATACAGTAGTACTCTGGCGTGGATTCGCTGTACCCTGTCTTTCTCCCTGTTGAGGTCAGCGACGATGTGCATCCGTGGAAGCCGCTCCATCTCGTTTAGATCACCAGATGCTTCCCCGGAAATGGGCCTAACAAATGGTCCTAGGGACTTTTAGATGTCCCGTTTTTCAGTTCTTGTCCAGCACGTTTGCCTCTTGTGCTGGGGGTGGTAGGAAAGGGCATTACATCTAGCCCGGGAAAAAAAAAATCCCAACTATATAATTATCTGCTATAACTAGGCAAAATATACAGGATATTAAGAAGTGTTGTTTGCTGTTGTGTACAATTTCTGTCCTACTATGTGACATAAAGAATTTACACAGAGCTTAATCAAGCTCAATGTTGGCTGACTAACGTATTTTCCAAGTATTAAAGTCCAGGAAAACAGTATCAGCCAAGGAAGGCTGGTTTTCAGCTGTGCCCTGAGACAACAATAAAATATAAGATACAGTACACCTATACACACACAAGTAAAAGTAGCTACATCACACACAATACAATTTTTAAAATTCATTGACAGTTTTAGCACCGTACAGTACTTTAGGTAAACTGTTCCAAGTGGCTGTGCCCCTAAATGCTTACTATAATTAATTCTAATTAATTCTCACACTAGCAGCAAACAATCTGTGTACACTTCTACCAACGTTGAAACCGGGTCACTACTGCTGACCCGGATGACCCACTGACCCGGATTTGACTCGGATGTGACCCGGATTGACCTGGATGTGACCAGGATTAATTAAAGCCGAGACGTGTTTCGGCTAGTCTCGAGCGAGCGAACGAGTCTACATTTTGAGCGTTCGATTCGTGTTGAGTAAATATTGCAACTTCAGCCTAGCTGTAGGTTGAAGACTAAAAAAAAAAAAAGGTCTTCACCTACTGACAATAGCTACCCCTCACCATAGATACCCTCAGTTTCGTGCTACATACTGCACTTACTAACAAATGGGCGTGACTGAGTATATGTTGGTAATGCGATGAGTGGGCGTGGCTCACGAAAGAGCTACGCGATAGCGTTTATAAGTTCCACGTCGTCAAACGAACATTTCGTTTCTCACGTGATCCAATCCGGGTCAGACCCGGATGACCCGACCCGGTTTCAACGCTGACTTCTACTGCAGAGTGACCAATGACATCCACAGCATAAGAGAATATTCTATGTAAATAAGGAGGAGAGATCTTATTAACAATTCTAAAAACCTCTAACGCTGTATGAAAAGTACGCCTTTCAGTTATAGTTCATTGCAAGTTAAAATTAATGAAAAAAGCAATGATGCATACATAAAGTAAATTTAGAATGAAGTCTCTCCAGATGACGAGTACTAGTAGAGTTTGATGGTGACCACACAGTATCACAGTAATCCAAAACTGGTAGTAGCTATATAAGCTTGATACAACAACTGAATAACTCTTAGGGGAAGTAGGCTTAACACGATTTACAGCATGAAGTTTCTAACTCTACTCAGAACATAATCCGCATGAGCTTGCCAAGTAAGATGTTGATCTAGATATAGACTTAGATACTTGGTAGTACAAACCTGCTTTTAAATACCACCATTCAATGTTATTATGATTCTGTCCTTTAGTTCTCTGGCAGGAACCAATCAGCATACATAATGACTTTATTACATTCAATCTCAATCTGTTAACAATCAGCCATGTGGATACATTCTCAACATCAGCATGAAGAATATTTTCAACTACAGAAAGGTCACTGTGGCTGAAGTGCAGGTCAATATCATCTGCATACATAATAGTGTCAGACAAAGAAATAACTGTGACATTTGGCAAGTCATTGACATAAATTGAAAAAAAGTAAGGGTACATCTCAAGTGTTGGCAGTCATGGTCCATTTATCAGTTCATTTACTGAACAACCTTTCCCTTTCATCCTTGTCATAAAGATGATAATAAGTGTGGAAACTTTGAAAGGTGCTGGAAATGTATAAAATTGTCTAGAATCTATAGACTGTTTGTTTGGATGGTTACAATGCTTGCCAGATATGCTTACACTTCTTGCTCATTCCAGCAGAGGTCACAGTAAAAAATAATAGGTAGATCAGTTTAACCCAAATATGGGTGGAAACTCAGGTAACTCAAATTTTGTAGGTAGAAATATGTAACTAAAAACCAAGTAAAATAAAACTATAAAATAAACAATGCCAATGTAATATGTGACCCTATTTTGGAAAACCATACATTTGGGTACGTGCAAAATTTGTGGGAATACTCAATTTAAAATTTCAGAGATTTTTTAAAATTAATTTTTTTGTACAGTTTGATAAAGCAACTATTAAGCTTTCTTTGCTGTAAAATTTCACACCAATATATAGCTGCTTTATTCTAGGAGATATACTCAATTATATCAGACCATGTAGTAGTTTCACAGTGTGTGGGACAGTAATTAACTTACAAATTGGGTGATTTGTTCATTCCTAAAACCAAACATTTACTTGTCTTTAGACAATAATACAAGTGATTTAATTGAGGAAAAGCACAAAGAACACATGATTAAAATAACTCTTTTCATCCATTTTAGATTGTAAGAATGGAGATCTTTGTCAACAGTGATTTTGTCATCAATAGTGTCACACCATTACTAGACTATGCCTCACCTGTATGGTATTTACACACTGCCAGAGACATTGATAGACTAGAAGCAATTCAGAGACGAGCTGCATGCTGGGTGTGTGGTAGCAGATGGAATCCTCATTCACATAACTGGTCCAAATCTTCTACATCTTGTTTGCAGGACCTAAGATGGCCTGCGCTCCATACTCGTCAGTCCTATTTTACTATCACTCAAGTACACAATATTTTACATGACAGAGTTTCTATCCCATTCAACTCACATTTCAAGTTTTCAAGCACCAATACTAGATCCCATTCACTTTCACTTACCACATCATCATCTACCATTAACGCATACTGTTTTTCTTTTTTTAATAAATTTTCCATTTCTTTGGAACTCAGTACCTGTAGAAATTTTACAAATTTCCAAAGCAATTCCTTTTCGGATGGCACTTCGTCGATTTCTGCTCAGCTAACCTGATTTTGTAATTTTCTCTTTGTTTTCTTTTTGTATAGGTATGTAGTTGTCGTGTGTCATGTTTTTGCTGTATGTTTTATTTTGTACTTGTAACTGTATGTATGTATGTATGTCTTTGTAAGGGGAGTACGTTTGCAGGCTTTGCCTTTTGTGTGACCCTTGTCTTTTGACAAAAATCGATAATCTAATCTAATCTAATCTGATCTAACCCCTGATCACTATACAGTTTTATAAATTGATATTGAATAGTTAGTTTGTTATGTATTAGACAGTAAATTAGCCATATCTTTGGAATGCTTCAATGTATCATCACAAATTTTTCACACAAGATAGATAATAACTCAGTGCTTCAGTTTAGCTATAAAAAAGAAAATTGACTGATATGCCAACTGTATGGTATTCCAAAGTAGGGTCACATAATTTATGGTAAAAAGTATACATTATATATTTTATAGTTATAACACGCACACGACGGATATGACTAAATTATACGCACGATTCACGAGAGCGCGCAGCGCTCGAGTGAGAGTGCGTATATTTAGTCATATCCCGAGTAATCGTGTTATAACTGTTATATTCTACACCCCAGTAGATGAAAACGATTATAGATAGTAAGTTATAGTGAAACAGCACCTCCTGGAGATGGAAATCAATAGAAATTCTTGGTGGATCAGACGTTTTACACTTTAGAGGTGCCACGCCCACATAGTCGCGATTATAGTGAGTTACCCACGAAGGAGACAAGAGTTCATCGAAACTTTTTCCAGTTCCTGAGGTGAATAATTGTTGGCGCTTGTTATTAGAGACTTGTCTACCGTTTAGATAAGGATTTCGCGGAATGTGTGAAGTTACACCATATATGGTAAGCGTAGCCACAAAGCGTGGTATATACCACAGTTTGCTATATCAGTTATATACCACAGCGCGGCGCTTTTGATCTCAACCACAGGTGTGGTATATATATATATATTCCAAGAAATGTTACAATACAGGGGTGGATCCAGGAGCTGGCAAGGGGAAGGGCACAAACATGCTAAGTTGTAGGCAGTTGAAAGCCAGATTCTCTTGTTAGTTGCTGCATTTTTGAAGAAACAAATAATCACTTCTTGGTAGTGTCTCACTGTTGATTATTGCCTATATATATTTATCCCAACAAATGTTGCAATAACCATTACACATCTAGGTTCTTTACCAATGCACCATAGCAATCTAAATGTTATGATAATCTGATCACCTCATAGTGTTCATGCATATCATGGATTCTCCACATTTTTGCTTAATGGAGTACAAGTGTATAAACAGATTAGCATAGAAGTGATAGCACAGTCCTATAATATGCATAAAATATATTGGTATATTATACCAGTATTAATGATCAGTCTACCTGACTGCTTTATTAGAGTAGATCAGTTAGTATAACTTGTGTTGGAATTTTTACTGTTTTATTATTGAAACAGTACAAACAGTAGATTTTCTTACTCCATATACTTCTATTATTTATAAATTTATGCTGGTAGTATCATCGTATCCCCACCTGCAATAGCTACAGCTACATATTTGCTTAGACTAATTATAACTTTAATTTGCTTATTTATGTACTACAAAAATTAATACTTTAATTTGCTTATTTATGTACCACAAAAATTAATGTACATCCATGATACACAATATATTTTAATAAATCATGTCCATATTAGATTCCATAATTCATACATGCTTCAACTCGGACATTGTGGTATTTCAGTAATGGTAACTCCACGGTCTTCATTTGTTAACAGTGGAAGAAGGTGATGGTTCAGGGAGGTGAGTATGCAGTACAAACTGTCTGGATTATGTAACACTTGAGCCATGTGTCTATATATTTGTAAATATTCAGTGAAAGTGAAAGTTGGACAGTACACTCCTGTTAAATCCAGCTGTGTAACAAACACAAAACATCATATAAACACTGCACATGATAATGTAGAGGGTTTAGTTTCAACTCACATGAATATGATTAAGATTAGCTGTTGCCACTTGTAAGTGATAAAGGATGTCTCGTGTTTGAGGATCATTTGTCATGAACACTAGTTTGAATAGGAAAGCATTAATGTGTGTAATATTAGTACACTGAGGTGCATCGAGCTGTTGGTAACGTGTTAGAAGTCCACCTGGAAGTGTAAATAATAGTCCCCTAGCACATTGCTCTACAGGCATAGACTGTAACAGAACAATATACATAAATATGTACACAGTGTTTGTGTTGAACTTACAGCAAGTTTATTTCTGACAATGTTAATTGTTGTCATAATCCGACAACTGTATGCAATGAATAAAGCATTTCTGTCATCTTGATTTCGTTTAACATGTGAAAGAGGAGCTTGATGTTGTTGTAGTTGTAGAGTAGGGGCAGCCGAAGAGGAAGAGTGCAGAATGCTAATGATCAAGAAACATCCAATAGTCAGTGAGAAGATCTTCATTGTAAATTATCTTATAATGTCACTAAGTTTATCACTGATAAGTAAACATTAGTTGAAGTGAAGTGAGTACAAACTCTAATGGTTTTTATACTATTACTAACTACCTAAATGATCATTGATGTGAAGAATATCAGAGAATATTACACTGGTAAATGTATGATTGTATAACACACTATACGTAGTTACATGTATTCATGGAAAGGAATGTATTCATGGAAAAGAAATATCTGTATGTTCATTGTTAAGTAATCATAAACAACTAGCAAGCTATCAAGCTGTATAGATGTATAGTACCAGTAGTAATCTATGAGTCCTATGTAATTACACGAGTATGGAACTTTTATGTATCTGGTAATTCTTGTAGCTACAGTAGTTACAATTGTACACTAATTTCATAAGACAAAAACTTGCATTGAAGAAAGATTTAATTTCTACACTTAGGTATGATACAGGGTATATAAACATTAAGGAATCTTTAAGGAGAACAGTGCCATTTTAAAGGAAAGCTTACATAGCTGATATCTACCTAGCTATATAAACATTGTAACATATATACTCATAATAATTTTGTATGGCTCTTATTAGCAGTGCACTATGGAGCCAAGAATATTAATACTCTGTAGTTTCCTTGATGTCAGTAATTTTTATGTGATGTCACTGTGCAACTTTGTGTAGGGAAGCGAAATGACATCCTCATGCAATGTTCACAACAGTTAGCCAACCAACATCAAACTTGATTAAACTCTGTGGAATTTCTTTATTCCAAATAGTAGGACAGAAATTGTACACATCACCAAACATTAACCATCTTGTTAGTTGCAAAGAATTTAATGATATGTTCACTCATTTGTAGCTTGTTTAGAAAACATGATGAAGGAATATTGTGTACTCACTGGCTAGCCAGGATGTCTCACATAGTACCACATATGTATGTCCAGCTTTATTTTTGCAAGACTAGAGCTACTCAACTTGGAAATACCCATAAGAGCTCTTAAAATCCCTTAGCTATATTTTGGCTAATATTGTTAGGATTGCTAAAGAAAATGTGCACATCAACATCATCTGGGTGTCATAATTACTTATTTTACATGGAATTCTACCAATCAGTTGTTTGTAATGAGATAATCCATTATGATATGTGACCGAATTTTGGAAAATCACCCATATTGGCGCATTTGACACTTAAAATATTTAATTACCAAATAACAAGCTTTATAGTGCAAATCTACTTGTTGATGGTTTTAAGCCATTCTCAATACTTTAAATTACTAGAAAACTCTAGAAATATATTTATAACTCTCCTCTGCTTGTAATAGTAACCCAATAAACATGAAAATTCACATGCACCCATATGGGTGATTTTCCAAAATTCGGTCACATATAAATACAGTAAAATACCTGTAAGCTTATCACTTAAAACTATATGGACCATTCATGTACCATCATTAGTATGTGTACTGTTATAACATAGGTGCCGAATTGTTTAGGTTAAGTTAAGACTATACAGCTTTGTTACTAATAAGATAATCACCTATGCAAGCCTTCAGGTTCTTTCTACACTACTACTGGTCATTCAGAACTCACCTCCTCCCCACTTCCTACCAACTGACATACTAACACTACTGCTATGATAATAACTAGACTGGATGATTGACCAACAAGTTCTGGAACATTGACTAAATGAATTATTTCTCTCAACTCTCAAAGGTAACTGCAGATTACATATAGGACTCATAAACTTAATAATGAGTTTCTCATCCTCCTGTATTCAAAATGTCAGTGTGGGAGGGTGGATTTTTATTTTATTTTTCAGCACTAACTACTGTAGCTAAAATGGGTCGGAATGCATTTTCTTAGACTGCTCTAGCAAGGTACCAACTTTTAAAAGTGCTAGATGGCTGCACTCAGCCACCAGTGATAGAGAAATTTGTGATTGATGAGGTAAGAAAAACAGCGATGTAAGAGGGGATCAGAACTAATAATTAAGTTTATGTGGCCTTATCATGATATCATGATAAATGTTCGCAAACTTGCTTTTTAAGACTCATCCTACATTGTAGCTGTGTGTCACTTTGATAAAAGTTTGCAGAATTTAGGTAACTGTTGCCTATGCTAAGTATAAGTTATCTATAGTTGTAAGTGACAATTTTGGAATGGGAGATGCATAATATTTGGGACTTAGAACCTTCCTTAGCTGCTTTCCTTCCACTTTGTTTAATTTCCCTTAACTATTCCTTGATTGGGGGTTTACTTTAGTAGTTAATAAGTAATTCCAACTTAGAAGATATAATTTTCTACATCATTCATAATTTATTTATCTAATTAAGTCAACTTCAAGAATACCGTGTACGAAAGGAAAATGATATCCTAAATGTTCCACAGTAGGACAGAAATCATCATACAGTTGTACATATCACCAAACATTGAGTTGATAGTTACAACTCTTGTAGTTGATTTGTTGCTACATTTCAGTGATTAGGTACCAAAATAATGATGTCAAAGTGTCATGAAACTAAAATTCAGATCTATTTTAATTTGCTATTAATGTACTTTAAGAAAATTCAGTACTTGTTGGCAATTCTTTCAGTGTGAGTAAGGTAATCCAGTGAGCATGGGTATTAATGATTGTTAGCTAACTGGAATTGCATACAACAAGAATTTGTGTTTGTATTGAAAATGATTATAGTGGTAGGTTACAGTTGACACAGAGTTTCAACCTAATTGTAAATCTGAAACAGTTGTAGCTACAGTCTATGTGGCTACAATTTGTTGAGGAAATAATATGAAACTTGGAGAAGCAATTGGTTCATTGTTTTAGTACTTCTGTACAAAATTATATATGGTTTTAAGCATTATAATGCTGCATGATAAATATTGAGTGGTGGGACATTAAACTTTTGTCAGTTTGATATCCTACTACATCATGTTTGAAGTACACATTTAACTGTGTATTAACATGTGTACAGTACTTACCATATTTAGTAGCATTCATTAAGGGGATACCATATAAGGATCATATGATAATCCACTGGTTATGACAGCATGTTTAATTTTGATTTAGATTTTGGAATCTTCTTCTTCCAAACAGTAGGAAGTATACATTACCAACTTGAACAAGAAATTGTATATCACATCACCAAACATTAATTAACTTATTGATTAGGTAGTTAGCTACAATATTTTTGTTCATTCACTTGTAACTTGTTTAGACTATAACAACATAATAACTGTCCAGCCAGGATGTTCCATGAAGACATGCTATAATACCCATGAGTTACTTTTCTTTTCACGCACCAGATTCCACACATTAAATCTCAGTAAGGTGCTTTAGCCATACTTAGCCTTTTTGGTTCTGTTAGCAGATGTGGTTAGAAATATCACTGCTACATAGCCACTGTGCATGCAGTAAATTAAAGTATCAAGAAAAATAATGTTTGTGTTTGGAAATTATTATGTTTGTTAAGATGAAATCTTAGAAAAATGTTAAGAATTTTTTAAAATTTTGTACTGCTGGCCTGTGAATATTTTCGTGAAAAATAATTATTTGGTTAATTAGGATAGAATGTATGGGATTAGGGATCTAATGGTTAGTTAATGAGATTACAACACAGAATTTCCTTCCTTGTTCCATGCAATAGTTGATACACAAGAATTGTATTATTTATCCTATACTGAGTGTTTACTAGACTAAGTTTACTACACTTGTCCATTCATTTGTAACTTGTTAATGGCAAGTAGTTTGCTGCAAAATATAACATGGCACGCAAGATTGATCTAAAGAAACCTAACAGCCTTTCAGTAAATACCTGTAAGAAATAGAGATAACTTTCCTTGTAATAATCCCACATGCACTCATGAGGTTGAAGATCAGGAGGATACATCCTCATTATAATCAATAAAGAGAAGATTATACAATATAGTTAGCTAGTAGCAGTGAATGTGTGTAGCAATCCTAACTATATCTGCTAACTAGGCAAAATGTACAGGATTATAATAACTGTTGTTTGGTCAATATCTGTCCTACTATGTGGAATAAAGAATTTCCACAGAGTTTAATCAAGTTTGATGTTGGTTGACTAACTGTTGTAAACATCGAGTTGTTATAAAGATGATAATAAGTGTGGAAACTTTAAAGGTGCTGGAAATGCATAAAACTGTCTAGAATGTAACATGCTACCTTGAGTACATACAAAGAACATGCATACCACGACACATTACTGAATTCTTTCCCACACAAACCGTCCTTCCACCACACCAAGCTCTATAACATTATGGCATGTGACCACAACATATTACAACAACACATCACTATACAGACACGCATACATATGCACAAATACGTACAACTCTTTTGGGGAGGTAGGGCAACTGAGGTAGGATGCATCAGCTTGGGTAGAAAATGTACATGTGCTATGACTGTCACAATTAACTTCACTTGCTACATAGTACATCCAGCATTACTTACACCCAATGGTACTGACGCCCAACATTACAACACTGCATATGCTGCATTGGAAATGCTTGCGCACGTGTATAACTGCTCTGTGCTTCACACACATTCAGCTAACTGTGAGCAACATTATTAACATTTAGTCGCAACAAGCATTACAGTATTCAAGTACAACAAACATTGCAACAATCGCTGCACAGACAATACTGTGCACAGACGCTACGATATTCAGCAGAAGCAACATTCAGCAACAATATTCAGTAGCAAAATTGCAACAAAGATCAGCACACTTAATTGCGACACATCAATTTTAATTACATTTAGCATTCAGTGATAACACATACAGTTATTTTGGACTGGGTAAATATTTACTTTAATTGTTCAGCAATATGCACCCAATTTCCCCTAAAGTAGTTGGATAAACACTTAATAACACACACAAACACACACAAGAACTGATAAAATATGCAAAATAACTAAAGTATATAAATGTATTATGCAGCAAGCATACACTAATTGCTATGGTGACAGCATTGTAGAGTATCAGTAACAAATGTATAGTATACAATGCACACACAATGATATGTAAATCAATATTGCTGATTTCACAAGTTTAGGTCCACTATTGCCTGAGTAATAGGAATATTTGAGGTTCATTAATTCTGGTCAAGCACCAAATCATTATAGTGTGACAATAACAATTATGATGAGCATGCAAACCTGACATGTTACTATATTAAGCTTGTAGAATTTAATTATTACGTGCACTTATTTGAGCAGGTAACAGATGGTCACACTTCTTGATCCATCCAGGCAGCACACCCAATGGAAGGTGGCCTGTTAACTTTTGTTTGTTGCTTGGACTTGTATGGATGGCTACAATGCTTGCCAGACATGCTTACACTTCTTGTTCATTCCTTTGAAAGCAGAGTTTATGTTGTACCTTGTTAATCCATGAAACAGCCTGTGACATAGGATTGGTATAAATTGCCTCAAAATGTCTATAATTATTTCAATGATCAAGTCACAAGTGGCTCATTGAACACACCATCCAACTACACTAGTAAGATGTCAATTTAGGTCTATATTTTAAACATGTCATGGGCATGCCCTGGTATACTGGCCTCTGCTGCATAAGCCACCACCAGATTGACAATCTTACTTCACTAATAATTATTATTCAGTGTATCTATATCTGTGTTGTGTTATATAAGTTGTGTACAGAAATAAAATTTACTAGTAGAACCCCATATAGTAGAACCCCAAGCTGTCAGGTGCATGACATCTAAGAGTAAGAATTGCCAAGACAACAAGTATAATGGAAGTGTCATGATAACCTGATCACCAGGTAGTATTCATGCATATCATGGCTTCTCTACAATTTTGTTTAATGGAGTACAATTATAAACACATTAGCATAACATAGATAGTTTTGAAACATCCTCTAATGTACATAAAATATATTGTATATTATACCAGTATTAATGATCAGTCTACCTGACTGCTTAGTATAACTTGTATTAGAATTGTCACTTCATTATTAAAGTTTCAGTTTCTTAATGAAACAGTGCAAACAGTAAATTTTTCTAATACATATTTCCATGTATCTAATATTTAAAAAAAAATTATGCTGATATTATCATTGCAGCTATTTTGTTCATATTATACCTTTAATTTCTTATACAACACAAAAATTAATGTACATCCATGATACACAATATATTATTATTATTTCAGTAAATCATCAGATTTCATAATTCATACATGCAGTATTCACGTTTCAACTTGGACATGGTGGTATTTCAGTAATGGTAACTCCACGATCTTCATTTGTTAACAGTGGAAGAAGGTGATGGTTTAGGGAGGTGAGTATGCAGTACAAACTGTCAGGATTATGGAACACTTGGTCCATGTGTCTATATATTTGTACATATTCAGTGAAAGTGAAAGTTGGACAGTACACTCCTGTTAGATCCAGCTGTGTAACAAACACAAAACATCATATAAACACTGCACATGTTAATGTAGAGGGTTTGGTTTCAACTCACATGAATATGATTAAGATTAGCTGTTGCCACTTGTAAGTGATAAAGGATGTCTCGTGTTTGAGGATCATTTGACATGAACACTAGTTTGAACAAGAAAGCATTAATGTGTGTAATATTAGTACACTGAGGTGCATCGAGCTGTTGGTAACGTGTTAGAAGTCCACCTTGAAGTGTAAATAATGGTCCCCTAGCACATTGCTCTACAGGCATAGACTGTAACAGAACAATATACATAAATATGTATTTAATATAGTGTCTGTGTTGAACTTACGGCAAGTTTATCTCTGACAATATTAATTGTTGTCATTATCCGACAACTATATGCAATGAATAAAGCATTTCTGTCATCTTGATTTCGTTTAACATGTGAAAGAGGAGCTTGATGTTGTTGTAGTTGTAGAGTAGGAGCAGCTGAAGAAGAAGAGTGCAGAGTGCTAATGATCAAGAAACATCCAATAGCCAGTGAGAAGATCTTCATTGTAAATTATCTTGTAATGTTAACAAGTTTATCACTGATAAGTAATGATTAGTTGAAGTGAAGTAAGTACAAACTCTAATGGTTTTTATACTATTACTAACTACCTAAATGATCATTGATGTGAAGAATTTCAATGAATATTATATGAAGTGTGACTCATACTTAGAAAGGAAAGATCCACTAGTATATGTATTTATCACAGATCCACCATTAGGCTGTCACAAACAACATTTACTGTTAGAGTTATTTACAAAATTGTACAGCACCTAGTCATCAAATTTGTGATGTGTGAAGACGTGTGGATAGCACAATTTATGCACTGTTTTTTGCAACTTTTTTTAATATTTAAATATCAGCAATTAGTACTATGAACAATTACTATGTGTACACAGAAAGCTAAACAGTGTACACTCTCCACCTGTACATCTTGAGTGTAAATGAACATACAGTGTAGTTGCAATAGATAATTGGAATACTATGGACTATTATGGGGAAGCTGTTTAAACTTTTAAAGTATGCCAAAGGTTGTGTGATATTGTAAAAAGTACTTTCCACAGTTTTATTGATTACTTGGTTTGAAACCATTGTTTTCACAAGTAGTAATAACACTATTCATTCTCTGAGTTTGGACAAACTTTATGTACTTTTAGAGTATTTGTTGGCTGTAATTTCTTAAAACACTTTCAGACTGTATTTATTTTATTTGACTGCTTGTTCACAGTACCCAGAGCCATGCTACGTATGTCAGCATTCCTGATGAGGATAAGATTTTCTGTAGCAGTACCAATCTGATGAAGGAATTGTGTGATGACTATCACTTCTTCTTTTTAATATGGTATTTTAATAACCAAAGTTTGTATTATATGTACCTAAATGTTTTGATACGAACTCGAAGTTGTGTGGTCACACCCCAAAAAATCTCTGTCAGTTGTAGCCATTAAACTATTGTACATATGTAGCACACATCTGCTTGTGAAGTATTCTAATAGAGTAGTCACTTTTTAGGATTCCTCTAAAGTGTTATTATATTACTCTAATAGAACAGTCATATAATTTCCATTGCATTAAAGCACTAAAGAGCAGTTGGACTGGTAACCCAGTTTCTGTTGTGATGAGTATCCTCTAGTGTGAAGGATCATTCTGTATGTTTCAGTGTTGTGTTTATCTTATTGTTGTGTCTCTGTTAGGGATTGGTTGATGAGGCATCTTGTGTCTGGCTAATGGCAAAGCATGCCAAGATTGAGAAGAAGAGGGGACAGGTAAAGATATGCACATTTTCATAACAGGCACAATAATATGTATGCATGTATACATTGTTTTTGCTTTTAGATTGTTGAAGTTGACTAATTGTATTGCTCTGATGTCCAGTACAAGTAATGAGGTGAGATAAATATTATAACTGCAGTGACCATTGATTGCGTGATGCTATATTATATAGTTATAGAACGGCCACGAGTGCTCTGCCTGATATAAACGCACGAGCCTGAGGGCCGTTAGGCCCGAAGGCAAGTGCGTTTATACAGGCAGAGCACGAGTGCACGTTGTATAACTGTTATGTACCACTCACCTAATAGGTGGGGACAGTCTCACAAGACAGCTGTAACACTTATAAAGGCCAAGTTTCTAACATCGATTGTGGGTAACCAAGCCGGACGTTGCGATGATGTTCCCCCTGCAGTACTGCAGCCACCTGAGATATTGAAAGCTAGTACGCTATGGGTTATATCACTAACCTGCATTCGCTGTTTGACTCTCATCATGTAGTGCTCAGCATGCCAGTGTGATCACTCAATCGCCATATAGACTAAGCGCCAGACTAATCGCCATAGTGATTCTCTCGAGCGAAAAAAAGTAGAACAAAACCTAACTACTAAACGATACTAGTCTAATTCTTACTATTCACACTTGCTAAACTCGAATCTGGTGGCATGACAAAACTGGTTACCACAATCGAACATAAAGGTTATAGTATTTAGAATATATTTGTTTTATTGAGTCATTGTCGAAGTGGACTACAGTTTAATCTGGCCTAAGATGGCACCAGACTAGTAAGGTGTATAAGTACGTTTATATATATGTAGACTAGAGTTGTGGCCACCCGTGTTGGCTTTTTCGATCGCCATTGGCTGCTTGTAAACATTATACGTATTGGTGGCGTTATGGCCCACAATCGACCTTTACATGTCAGGCTATAAAAGAATTCGAGTGATCTGTCAAGTGTCTTTCCACCTATTAGGTGAGGTGTCGTAGTGGTCTTTGCCACCGGCACTTGTGCTATGCTGCACTTGCAAAACCGCAGCCAGTGCAATATCTGTATATTGCACTGCGGTCGGTGCGTAATGCACTAGTTGTGGTCTAAAAAACCGCAACCAGTGCATTATAAGTTATAATGCACTCGCTGCGGTCTGCAGCAGTGCAATATACAAATTATGGCACTGGCGGTGCCTTTGAACTGCCCACGCAGAGTGGTACATATTATATTAAGGGTTGTCAATATTATGAAGTAATATTATATTGCTCCAATTATTCATATCTTTATATCTTATACACATTACTGTAGTTGTTTATATATTGGATAGTTCTGCCTGAAATGATTATCAATAATTCTACAGAATTCTTAATACATATAGTTGTACATAATTTCCAATGCTCAACTTTAGTAACTGTACCCAGGTTCTCTTAACTTTTCAATGACAAGTAGACTACTACTTCTCTTTAACAACATTCCACTAGCTACAGTTTGATCATTCTTTTTATCAGTACATTTAAACCACATTAATAGGGCGCATATTGAGATGGTCTTATTAATGAAGCATGTCTCACTATGTTTTTGACCTATTGGTTGTGTTTAATGTGATGAGGTTGGTTACCTATTGTAGACGTGCTAGCTACGTAAGTGAGATTTCACTGCAACTATGTAATCTGCAGTTACCTTTGAGAGTTGAGAGAAATAATTCATTTTGTCAATGTTCCAGAACTTGCTGGTCAATCATCCAGTCAAGTTATTATCATAGCAATAGTGTTAGTATGTCAATTGGTAGGAAGTGACGAGGAGGTTAGTTCTGAATGACCAGTAGTAGTGTAGAAAGAACCTGAAGGCTTGCATAGGTGGTTATCTTGTTAATAACAAAGCTGTATAGTCTTAACTTAACCTAAACAATTTCGCACCTATGGTGATATCACTTATAATAGTACACATACTGATGATGGTACATGAATGGTCCATAGTTTTATTATAAGCTTACGCTTGATGTATGTTTACATATATATATTTACATATATACTTGTATAATAATAAATTATCTTATTATAAACAACTGATTGGTAGAATTCCATGTAAAATAAGTCATTATGACACCCAGATGATGTTGATGTGTGCATTTTCTTTAGCAATCCTAACTATATTAGCCAAAATATAGTTAAAGGATTTTAAGAGCTTTTATCGGTATTTCCAAGTTGAGTAGTTCTAGCCTTGCCAAAATAAAGTTGGACATACATATGTGGTACTGTGTGAGAAGAGGGATAATTGTACATGTTGTGCAGTAGGGACCCGCCGATTATGCTCATAATTTTACCTATTATGGTATGCTGCACTGCTCAAAAATTTACCTATTATGCTTAAATTTATGCTCAATACTTACCCATTATGCTCAAATTATGCCCAATTATTTATGCCTCAGTTCTCATGCTCTGCTAATAATTTCCAATTTATGGATAAATAATAAGTGGCTGCAGCACAAACTTACTTGTCAAAGTGCATATCACAGTAAAGATCGATATACTCTAATAGAACAGTCAGCTATATGATTTTTCTATTAGAGTTACTGACTGTTCTATTAGAGTATATCGATCTTTCTGTGATAGCTATTTTGATAAGCAAGAATTCATACTATTACACAAATATTCTACCTATTATGCTAGCATTATGCTCAATGCTTTCAGGCACCTATTATGCTCATAATTATGCCAGCATAATCGGCGGGTCCCTATTGTGCAGTGTATGTGAATACATTGTAGTTCTTTATGCTGAGGAAATAACATGAAACTTGGAGAAACAATTGATACAATATTTTTTTTGATTCTGTACAAAAAAAACTACGGTACTACTACTAATAGTTCTAAGCTTTATCAGTCCATCATATCTTTTGAGTGCATGGTGCAAGATATTTGGAGCTTTGAACTTTTGTCAACTTTGCAGTTTGATATCCTACTATATACATCATGTTTGAAGTACACATGTAACTGTGTATTAGCATGTGTACAGTACTTACAACATTTTGTCACTAAACATCCATAAGGCTACATAAACTTATTTATTAGTTTCTTATCCTCCTGTACTTGAATTTATAGCAGTGTGGGAGGGCAGATTCTTATTTTATTTCCACTAACTAGATAACTAGCTGAATTAGCTACCTAAAATGACTCAAAATGCAATTTTCTTAGACTACTCTAACAAGGTACCAACTATAAAAGGTGCTCATTGGCCTCCCTTAGCCACCAGTTGTGCAAAACATCCTTGATGAGGTAAGAAAAATGGTGATGTGGATGTGGATGTGGATGAGAAAATAAGTCTATAATTAAGTTTATGTGGCCTAATAATCCACTAGTTATGACAGCATGTCAAATTTTGATTTGAATTTTGGAATCTTCTTCTTCCAAACAGTGGGAAGTATACATTACCAGCTTTAACAAGAAATTGTGCACATCACCAAACATAAATAAACTAATTGGTTAGTTAAAAATATTTTTTGTTCACTCACTTGTAACTTGTTTAGATTATAGTTAATGTATAATAACTGTCCAGCTAGGATGTTCCATGAAGACAAGCTATAGTACCAGTGAGTTACTTTCTTTTCACACACCAAATTTCCCACATCAAGGTTTTTAGCCATACTTAGCCTTTTTGGTTCTGTTAGCAGATGTTGTGAGAAATATCAGTACTACATAGCTACTGTGTATACAGTAAATTAAAGTAGCAAGAAAAGAATACTTGTGGTGTGGCAATTTTATGGTACATTAAGATGAAGTCTTACAAGATTTTTTCAATTCTGTGCTGCTACTGCTGCTGCACTGTGGCAGGAGCAATAAGTGAGTTACATGGCTTTAAAATATCCTGTATTGTATTGCTATATTCTGTACATGAATGTGTAGCTTAGTGAATCTTGAAAGTTGGTTATTTGATTAATTATGAAAACAATGGGATTAGGGATCTAATGGACCGTTGATGAGATCACAACACAGAATTTCCTTCCTTGTTCCACACAATAGTCGATACACAAGAATTGTATTATTTATCCTATACTGAGTGTTTACTAGTTTACTACACTTGTTCATTCATTTGTAACTTGTTGTGATAACAATATCAAGTTAGTGACCAGTTGATGTGCTGCTCCAAGAATGATAATCATTTTGTGTAGTATAAACATAATGATATGTTCTAATTCAGCAAACAAGCAACAAAGACATTTACTATACATAGTTCAGTGGTGAATCCACTCTGAGGATGTTAATATAGCTGCTATATATAACAAATAATCATTCCACAGCAATGTTTCATTGTTAAATCTTATTTTGCAACATCAAATATTGCTATAGAATATATTTCATAGTTCTGACTCAGCAAAAGCAGTCTTCCTTACACTAACTCTGTCTTTAGTCAGTACTGAAACAACTAGCTAGTTCAAAAAATTCCCTATACTATGTAAGGTAAATAAGACAACAAATCTATTAATGACTCCAATGCTATTCAATATTGGTGCTTGTGATCTGTTCTGTTTGAGCTTAAGAAAATTTTTTTGACTAATAGTTCCAACACGAAAACAAAAATGGAATAGATACAAGCAGTATTTGTTTATGCTGTGCTGAAAGTACATCCAAAGAGTATAATTGTATACTTCGTATTTTATTTATAATAATATGCCAACTATCGTTGGGAAATGATATCCTAAGCACCATGTAAACAGTTGATTGGATTTGTGGAATTTTCCTCTTGTATGTGGAAGTGGAAAATTCCACAAATCTAATTCGGGATTTACAACACAACACTAGACATTAACCATCTTTTGAGTTAAAAATAGTTTTGTGCAGTCACTTGTAAATAGCATGATAACATGATAAAGAATTAATATATTCTCTAGCTGGCTAGCCAGGATGTTCCACAAAGACAAGTGATATTGTTGTCTCTCACAAACCATGACAAGCTGTCATGGTTCATTTATGTCCTAGTTTAAGCAGTTATGGCTTGATCTGTGATACACTATACATACTGTCAGGTTATAGCTACTTCTTTCTTTCTGATAATTTATCATTTTGTGGTTGCTGTTGTGGTGGTAAATTATAGTAGCTTTTAAAAGCAATACATACAGAGCTAGGAGTAGCAGCCCTTCTGAATTGATCAAATACTTCAATGAAACTACAGAAAAACTTGACACTTTATCTGTTTTATAACAATCTTTTCATTTCAGTATGTTGTGATAACAACAATTCAGGTGAATTTGATGCCAAGACCAAGCGGCACAAAATTCACCTGAATTGTCGTTATTAAAATGTAACCATTAACCTACCATCACAGCCATTTCTTGGCCGCCACCTTGGATTTCACATCTTTTTTCACCATGGCCTTTTTGGGGGCCGCACCTTTTTTTACAGCTTGGCTGTTTTTGATTAGATTTTATTTATCACAACATACTGAAATGAAAAGATTGTTATAAAACAGATAAAGTGTCAACTTTTTCTGTAGTTTCATTGAAGTATTTGATTGAAGTATTTGATTGAAGTATTTGATCTTTTTGTATTTGTATACTCCAAAGCTGGCCATAGGCCGGCTTTGGAGTATACAAATACAAAAAGAAGTGAAATCTAATCAAAAACAGCCAAGCTGTAAAAAAAGGAGTGCGGCCCTTGAAAAGGCTATGGTGAAAAAAGATGTGAAATCCAAGGTGGTGGCCAAGAAATGACTGTGATGGTAGGTTAATGGTAAAAAATTTAATAACAACAATTCAGGTGAATTTTGTGCCAATTGACCAAACGGCACCAAATTCACCTCTAATGGGCATAAAACTATTAATGATCAGGCAACCTGACTGCTTTATTAGAGTAGATCAGTTAGTATAACACACCTGCAATAGCTACAGTTATTTGCTTAGAATATAACTTTATTTTTATGCAACACAAAATATGCATCCGAGAAAATATCCATGACTGGACCTGGGCAGCCTCAAACCTGCAGCCATCCAATTAACACTCGAACACTTACAGGAGTCTTCCAGGCAGTCAGGATGTTTACTCCTTGTCAATTTCATGTATATGTATCCATAGGAACTCTAGAGAGTGGCTTATTATCTCTATGTACTGCATGTGGAACCAAATGGATATTACTTTATTTATTAAGGCATTATAGCACACTGAAGTATCGAGTAGTAAAAATATTTGGTAGAATAGTACTGCAGTACTCTTTTGTATTATGATAATTGATTGCATAATGGAACAGTCATATGCGTGAAAGCTTGTTTAAATATCATAGCCTGATTATGAAATGTACATGATAATAATAGTTTATTGATAGTTTTGTGGCATGTAGAATGTGCATATCAAAGGTTTTCAATGATCTTATGCCTTATATAAATATAAATCATAACCAATCATCTATTAAATAACATTTCTTCATCAAGAATCATAAGATACATATGCCTAATGGTGCTTGCATGTATGAGTATCTATTGACACCTCTATCAGTGGTACATGTTGATTTCTTAGAATATTAATTTGTTTGGCTGGATAGATGCATAATCCACAAAACCTTCATCAAGGATCATCATATTTCTAGTTTCTGCCCTTAACTGGTGTCAATCAACATTGCTCAAGTTTACACTGAATACAGAGGAGGTTCCACATTTCAGGTGTTGTGCTCCATTGGAATATGCCTACACTACACATTGTGGAGGATAATGGAGTCACTACAGAGTCCAGGATAAATATATTTTCTGCATATTTAGGGTGAAGATTGTAACTCCATACACATGTCCCGATATAGATCACTATCAGTACTACATTTCATGTACTCTGGTACCAAGTATAATCCTGTTCATCAAATAAATATAATACTTTCATTGTGACTGCATTAAAATTAAAGGTTGTGTATACTTATTATATTCAAAAGATACAATGAAACTATATTATGTTACAAAGTTCTTAGTAAACTAGATGACATTGTGGTTGTTTCAGTAAATATCTATAGTACAGTGTATATATCCAATGCTCTCAGGGACAGTAGCTCATGTGCAATCTCAAGACATTTTTTGCAAGTTATAACTAAGTGAAAGCTACATAAAGCATTTTACAAACTGTTCCGTCTTGTATACTTTATTGTTCAGATCGTATCATCAACATAACTTTAAGAAGATTTAGTTGGAAGTGCACCAGAGCTGAAAATTGTGTTAAAGTGGAAATGCAATGCTCAACTACTTAATTGTGTAGTAAAGACAAGCATTTTGAGGAGAGTCACAAAACTACACTGCATATATAAGCAACTTAAGAAAAGCCAAGGAGAGCATGACTTTTCTGACACTTACATATACTCTTGGCAGGTGTGGTGCAGCAGGCTAGAGAGTGGTGGGTATGGCAACTTTGCAAATAAAATTACACAGTGGAGTTTGAATAATACAGAAGATATGGATGCTATTATGGGATCTGGGGACATGCCCAAGAATATTTCAGATTATTATACAGAAGGCCTGAGATAATATTTTAGACTGTTGTCACTGTATTGTTACAGATAAATTATTATTTTATCTACAGCGTTTTAAAATAAAATACATACAATCTGTCTGATAGTGGTTGACTGTTATATTACAGTATTTGGTACAAACATTGATCAAAGAGTAGCAGTCCTTCTGAAATTAGTCAAATACTTTAACAAAGCCACAGAAAAAGTTGACATTTTATTGCTTTTATGACAATCTTTTCACTTCGCTAGTTGTTCAGTGTAACTATCTCTGTGTTATGTGTTAACTTATATAGGTTGTGTACAGTAATAAAATTCATTTATATTACTGTGTAGTAGAGCCCCAAGCTGTCAGGTGCATGGCATCTAAGAGTAAGAATAATTGCCATGACAACAAGTACAAGTATGTAATAATGAAAGTGTTATGATAACCTGATCACCAGGTGTGTTCATGTATATTACAATCTAATCAAAAACAGCCAAGCTGTAAAAAAAGGTGCAGCCCCCAACAAGGCCATGGTGAAAAAAGATGTGAAATCCAAGGTGGCGGCCAAGAAATGGCTGTGATGGTAGGCTAATGGTAAAAATTTTAATAACGACAATTCAGGTGAATTTGATGCCAAGACCAAGTGGCACAAAATTCACTTGAATTGTCGTTATTAAAATTTTTACCATTAACCTACCATCACAGCCATTTCTTGGCCGCCACCTTGGATTTCACATATTTTTTCACCATGGCCTAGTTGGGGGCCGCACCTTTTTTTACAGCTTGGCTGTTTTTGATTAGATATCACTTCTTTTTGTATTTGTATACTGCAAAGCCGGCCTATGGCTGGCTTTGGGGCTTTTTTAACCCATGTGTTTTTTTCTTTACTACAGGAAGAAGAAAAGAACTTAAAGAAGAATTTTAGTACTTCAATTATTTTTGATTTTATTAGTAATTATACAAATTATATACATATATTTATTACATGCCCATTATTCCCCACAAGATATTTTTTTACAGCTGATCTCTCTACTGGGTGACTTGAAATGTAGCTGAACTATATACAGGATGGTTTCTTTTGTAGCTGAACTCTCTACAAGGTAACCTCTTCTAGCTGGTCTCTCTACAGGGTATTTTGTTTCTAGCTGAACTCTCTACAGGTGATTTGTTTGCAGCTAAACTCTCTACATGGTGGTGTCTTTGCAGCCGAACTCTCTACATGATGGTTTCTTTGTAGCTGAACTCTCTATAAGGTGACTTCGTCCAGCTGATCTCTCTACGGGGTGATTTGTTTCTAACTGAACTCTATACAGGTGATTTGTTTGTAGCTAAACTCTCTACATGGTGGTTTCTTTGTAGCTGAACTCCCTACATGATGGTTTCTTTGTAGCTGAACTCTCTACAAGATAACTTCTTCTCTACAGGGTGATTTGTTGTAGTTGAATTCTCTACAAGGTGGTTTGTATGAGGCTGAACTCTCTACATGGCGGTTTCTTTGTAGCTGAACTATCTACAGAGTGATTTGTTTGCAGCTGAACTCTCTACATGATGGTTTCTTTGTAAATGAACACTCTACAAGGTGACTTCTTCTAGCTGATCTTTCTACAGGGTGAATTGTTGTAGCTGAACTATCTACAAGGTAACTTCTTCTAGCTGACCTCTATACAGGGTGATTTGTTTGTAGTTGAATTCTGTACAGGTGGTTTCTTTGTAGCTGAACTTTGTACATGATGGTTTCTTTGTAGCTGAACTCTTTACAAGGTGACTTCTTCTAGCTGAACTCTCTATGGGGTAATATCTTTGTAGCTGAACTCTCTATATGATGGTTTCTTTGTAACTGAACACTCTACAAGGTAACTTCTTCTAGCTGATCTTTCTACTGGGTGATTTGTTTGCAGCTGAACTCTCTACATGGTGGTTTCTTTGTTGCTGAACTCTCTACAAGGTGAATTCTTCTACCTGATCTCTCTACAGGGTAATTTGTTTGTAACTGAACTCTGTACAAGTGCGTTTTTGTGGGTGATCTCACTGCAGGTTGATTTGTTTGTAGCTGAACTCACTAAAGGGTGATTTTGCTTGTAGCTGAACTCCTTGCATTGTATCTAGTTTCTAGCTGATCTCTCTACAGGGTGATTTGTTTGTAGCTGATCTCTCTACAAGTTGATTTGTGTGTAGCTGATCTCTCTGCAGGTTGATTAATTTGCAGCCAATCTCTCTACAAGGTAATTTGTTTGTAGCTGAACTGTCTATAAAGTGATTTATTTGTAGCTGATCTCTCTGCAGGTTGATTTGTTTTAGCTGAACTCTCTACAGGGTGATTTACTTGTAGCTGAACTCCTTACATTGTGACTAGTTTCTAGCTGATCTCTCTACAGGGTGATTTGTTTGTAGCTGATCTCTCTACAAGTTGATTTGTGTGTAGCTGATCTTTCTACAGGTTGATTTGTTTGTAGCCGATCTCTCTACAGGGTAATTTGTTTGTAGCTGAACTCTGTACAGGGTACTTTTTTGTAGGTGATCTCTCTTCAGGGTGATTTGTTTCTAGCTGATTGCTCTAAAGGTTGATTTGTTTGTAGATGAACTCTCTACAGGGTAATTTGCTTGTAGCTGAACTCCTTACTTTGTGTCTAGTTTGTAGCTGATCTCTCTACAGGGTGATTTGTTTGTAGCTGATCTCTATACAAGTTGATATGTGTGTAGCTGTTCTCTCTGCAGGGTGATTTGTTTGTAGCCGATCTCTCTACAAGGTAATTTATTTGTAGCTGAACTGTCTAAAAGGTGATTTGTTTGTAGCTGATCTCTCTGCAGGTTGATTTATTTTAGCTGAACTCTCTACAGGGTGATTTATTTGTAGCTGAACTCCTTACATTGTGTGTAGTTTCTAGCTGATCTCTCTACAGGGTGATTTGTTTGTAGTTGATCTCTCTACAAGTTGATTTGTGTGTAGCTGATCTCTCTGCAGGTTGATTTTTTTGTAGCCGATCTCTCTATAGGGTAATTTGTTTGTAGCTGAACTCTCTGTAAGGTGATTTGTTTGTAGTTGATCTCTCTGCAGGTTGATTTTTTGTAGCTGAACTCTCTACAGGCTGATTTGTTTGTAGCCAATCTCTCTACAGGGTAATTTGTTTGTAGCTGAACTCTCTACATGGTGGTTTCTTTGTTACTGAACTCTCTACAGGGTGTTTTGCTTGTAGCTGATCTCTCTACAGGGCAATTTGTTTGTAGCTGATCTCTCTACAGGGTGATTTTTTTGTAGCTGACCTCTCTTCAGGGTGATTTGTTTCTAGCTAATCTCTCTACAGGGTGATTTTTTGTAGCTGACCTCTCTTCAGGGTGATTTGTTTCTAGCTGATTGCTCTACAGGTTGATTTGTTTGTAGATGAACTCTCTACAGGGTAATTTACTTGTAGCTGAACTCTTTACTTTGTGTCTAGTTTGTAGCTGATCTCTCTACAGGGTGATTTGTTTGTAGCTGAACTCCTTACATTGTGTGTAGTTTCTAGCTGATCTCTCTACAGGGTGATTTGTTTGTAGCTGATCTCTCTACAAGTTGATTTGTGTGTAGCTGATCTCTCTGCAGGTTGATTTGTTTGTAGCCGATCTCTCTACAGGTAATCTGTTTGTAGCTGAACTCTCTATAAGGTGATTTGTTTGTAGCTGATCTCTCTACAGGTAATCTGTTTGTAGCTGAACTCTCTATAAGGTGATTTGTTTGTAGCTGATCTCTCTGCAGGTTGATTTGTTTTAGCTGAACTCTCTACAGGGTGATTGCTTGTAGCTGAACTCCTTACATTGTGTATAGTTTCTAGCTGATGTCTCTACAGGGTGATTTTTTGTAGCTGAACTTTCTTCAGGGTGATTTGTTTCTAGCTGATCTCTCTACAGGTAGATTTGTGTTGATTTGTTCATTGCTGATCGCTCTAAAGGTTGATTTGTTGCAGCTGAACACCCTGCAAAGTGTTTTGTTTGTAGCTGATCACTCTAAAGGGTAATTTGTTTGTAGCTGAACTCTCTCCACAGTGACTTGTGTGTAGCTGAATTCTGTGCAAATGAATTCTCTAGAGAATGACTTAATTGTAGCTGAATTCTCTACACAGTGCATGACTTGTTTATAGCTGAACTTTCTTCAGTGTGACTTGTAATGTTCTGAATCTCTATAGTGATATATTTGCTTAACTCTCCACATGGTGACTGTCTTCTTGCTGAACTGTCTATAAGATTAACTGTTTGCAGCTGAACTCCCTACAGAATAACTTGTGATGTAATAAAATTCTATAATGGAGTAAATAAATTAGTCGTATGCTCTATTAGGGTGACTGTTCTATTAGAGTATCTCGATCTCGCATTTGCTACACGGAGTTGGCTTTCGAATCATAACTCAGTGGTTTGTAATCCGATTCATCTGTACTACTGCAAGGACTTTCTATGAAGATTATTAGCTCATTGCTCTAAGCGGTTTGCCTAGTAGGCGTGAAAACTAATACTTTTTTATTCATAAAAATCGATCGCGTAATTGTGACACAGGTTGGGTTTTGTGTCATATCTCCGTGGTCTTTATCTCGATTCCTTTCAAACTACCAAAAGGCACTCCTACGATGGTTACTCCATCTACATAGCAATTTTCAACTCATTCCATGAAGAGGTTTACCCTGTAGGCGTGACAACAAATCGATCTTGTTTTACGCGAATAATCGGTCATAACTCCTGAACCATTCATCGGATTTGTACCAAATTCGATGCTAGGATTCGCCTTTGGACTCCCTTTCTGTGTGCCAAATTTCAAGGCGATCGGAGTACGCGTTTGCTTGTTATAGCAATTTTTGCAAGTGTGCGAAAAGACGAAGAAGAAGAAGAAAAAAAAAAACGAAGAAAAAAAAACGAAACTTTGGAAGCTCGTATCTCGGAAATGGCTGGAGCGATTTCCTTCAGATTTGGAATGTAGACTCCCTTGGCTGGCGGGCAACTGTGTAGCAAATTTGGTTCCAATCAGATAAGTGATCACCGAGATACAAAGGTGTGAAAATGACATTTTCGTTCTTCCTGTCAATATACTCACGGTGTGGCGCGCCGGCTTCTTGGGCCGCACGACACACTATCGTGTGTCTTGATTTATGAAATTATACTGGTACTATCATTGCATCTCTACCTGCAACAGCTGCAGCTATTTGCTTAGAATATAACTTTAATTTCTTATAAAACACAAAAATTAATATACATCCATGATACACAATATATTTTAATAAATCATGTCCATATCAGATTCCATAATTCATACATGCAGTATTCAAGTTTCAACTCAGACATTGTGGTATTTCAGTAATGGTAACTCCACGATCTTCATTTGTTAACAGTGGAAGAAGGTGATGGTTTAGGGAGGTGAGTATGCAGTACAAACTGTCTGGATTATGGAACACTTGGTCCATGTGTCTATATATTTGCAAATACTCAGTGAAAGTGAAAGTTGGACAGTACACTCCTGTTAAATCCAGCTGTGTAACAAACACAAAACATCATATAAACACTGCACATGTTAATGTAGAGGGTTTGGTTTCAACTCACATGAATATGATTAAGATTAGCTGTAGCCACTTGTAAGTGATAAAGGATGTCTCGTGTTTGAGGATCATTTGTCATGAGCACTAGTTTGAATAGGAAAGCATTAATGTGTGTAATATTAGTACACTGAGGTGCATCGAGCTGTTGGTAACATGTTAGAAGTCCACCTGGAAGTGTAAATAATGGTCCCCTAGCACATTGCTCTACAGGCATAGACTGTAACAGAACAATATACATAAATATGTATTTAACATAGTGTCTGTGTTAAACTTACAGCAAGTTTATCTCTGACAATGTTAATTGTTGTCATTATCTGACAACTATATGCAATGAATAAAGCATTTCTGTCATCTTGATTTCGTTTAACATGTGAAAGAGGAGCTTGATGTTGTTGTAGTTGTAGAGTAGGAGCAGCTGAAGAGGAAGAGTGCAGAATGCTAATGATGAAGAAATATCCAATAGCCAGTGAGAAGATCTTCATTGTAAATTATCTTATAATGTTAACAAGTTTATCACCGATAAGTAATGATTAGTTGAAGTGAAGTGAGTACAAACTCTAATGGTTTTTATACTATTACTAACTACCTAAATGATCATTGATGTGAAGAATTTCAGAGAATATTATATGAAGTGTGATTCATACTTAGAAAGGAAAGATCCACTAGTATATGCATTTATCACAGATCCACCATTAGGCTGTCACAAACAACATTTACTGTTTAAGTTATTTACAAAATTGTACAGCACCTAGTCATCAAATTTGTTATGTGTGAAGATGTGTGGATAGTAAAATTTATGCACGGTTTTTTGCAACTTTCGTAATATTTAAAAATCAGCAATTATTACTATGAAGAATTACTATGTGTATACACAGAAAGTTAAACAGTGTACACTCTCCACCTGTACATCTTGAGTGTAAATGAACATGCAGTGTAGTTGCAATAGATAATTGGAGTACTATGGACTATTATGGAGAAGCTGTTTATACTTTAAAGTATGCCAAAGGTTGTGTGATATTGTAAAATATAATTTCCACAGTTATATTGATTACTTGGTTTGAAACCATTGTTTTCACAAGTAGTAATAACGCTATTCATTCTCTGAGTTTGGACAACTTTATGTACTTTTAGAGTATATATTTGTTGGCTGTACTTTCTATTTTATTTAATTGCTTGTTTACAGTACCCAGAGTCATCCTATGTTAGCATTCCTGATCAGAATATGATTTTCTGTAGCAGTACCAATCTGATGAGGGAATTGTGTGATGACTATCACTTCTTTTTAATATGGCACTCTAATAACCAAAGTGTGTATTATATGGACCTAGTGCTTGAAGTTGTGTGGTCACACTCTAAAAGTCTCTGTTAGTTGTAGCCATTCTATTGTACATATGTAGCACTGGCACACATCTGTTTGTGACGTATTCTAATAGAGTAGTCACTTTTTAGGATTCCTCTAAAGTTACTCTAATAGAACAGTCATATAATTTCCATTGCATTAAAAACACTAAAGAACAGTTGGATTGGTAACTCAGTTTCTGTTACGATGTGTATCTTCTAGTGCAGTTACCTTTGAGAGTTGAGAGAAATAATTCATTTTGTCAGAACTTGCTGGTCAATCATCCAGTCTAGTTATTATCATAGCAATAGTGTTAGTATGTCAATTGATAGGAAGTGAGGAGGAGGTTAGTTCTGAATGACCAGTAGTAGTGTAGAAAGAACCTGAAGGCTTACATAGGTGATTATCTTGCCAATAACAAAACTGTATTAGTCTTAACTGAACGATGCTAAACAATTCAGTACCTATGGTACTATTGTTTATAATAGTACACATACTGATGATGGTGCATGAATGGTCCATAGTTTTAAGTGATAAACTTACAGGTATTTTACTGTATTTATATATATATATCATAATTATATCTCATTACAAACAACTGATTGGTAGAATTCCATGTAAAATAAGTCATTATGACACCCAGATGATGTTGATGTGTGCATTTTCTTTAGCAATCCTAACTGTATTAGCCAAAATATAGTTAAAGGATTTTAAGATCTCTTATGGGTATTTCCAAGCTGAGTAGTTCTAGTCTTGCCAAAATAAAGTTGGACATAGCTACATATGTGGTACTATGTGAGAAAAGGGATAATTGTTGTGCAGTGTATGTGACTACATTGTAGTTCTCTATGTTGAGGAAATAATATGAAACTTGGAGAAACAATTATACAATATTTTTTTTAGTTCTGTACAAAGCTGTGGTACTACTACTAATGGTTCTAAGCTTTATACTACAGACCAGTCCATCATACATTTTGAGTGCATGGTGCAAGATATTTGGAGCTTTGAACTTCTGTCACCTTTGCAGTTTGATATCCTACTACATCATGTTTGAAGTACACAGTCATGTAACTGTGTATTAACATGTGTACAGTACTTACCATATTTTGTCACTAAACATCCATAAGGCCACATAAACTTATTTATTAGTTTCTCATCCTACTGTACTCAAATTTATAGCAGTGTGGGAGGGAAGATTTTTATTTTATTTGTGCTAACTAGATAACTAGCTGACTTAGCTAGCTAAAATGACTCAAATGCAAAATTTTAAGACTACTCTAGCAAGGTACCAATTATAGAAGGTGCTCATTGGCTTCCCTTATCCAAACAATCCTTGATGAGGTAAGAAAAATAATGATGCGGATGTGGATGAGAAAATAGGATTAATAATTAAGTTTATGTAGCCTAACAATCCACAAGTATCAAATTTTGATTTGGATTTTGGAATCTTCTCCAAACAGTGAGAAATATACATTACCAGCTTGAACAAGAAACATTATTGTATACATCACTGAACATTAATAAACTAATTGGTTAGTTAAAAATATTTTTTGTTCACTCACTTGTAACTTGTTTAGATTATAATTAATGTATAGTAACTGTCCAGCTAGGATGTTCCATGAAGACAAGCTATAGTACCAGTGAGTTAGTTTCTTTTTGACACACCAAATTTCATACATTAAGTACCAACCGGGTTTTAGCCATACTTAGCCTTTTTGGTTCTGTTAGCAGATGTGGTTAGAAATATCACTACTACATAGCTACTGTGTATACAGTAAATTAAAGTAGCAAGAAAAGAATACTTGTGGTTGGATTAAGATGAAGTCTTGGAAACATTAAGAAAAATTTTATTTGTGCTATACTGCTGCAGTGTAACAGAAGCTAGAGTAAATGATGATGGTAAACGTCTTGTTGATTATTTAGACAATATATAGTATACAAACAGGGGCCGAGACTCAGGGCTACCATACACTGATAGCCAAAGAGTGATCAGTGCAGGAGCCCTGGCAAGACTTACATACAGTACAGAATTACATTACTACACAGTAACAAAGTTCAGGTCAAGAGGTCCAATAGATCCCACTCTGAATGGGGAAGCTCTAGAAATGAAAATTCTGTAAGAGCAAGATGGCAATATGAGCAGCCTGCTCAAACAGTGACTGTACAGTTTTCTTCAGCTCACAACAAGCAGTAGCCACTTGAGCAAGTGTTTCTGGCATAAAGTGACCCAGACACCAGTTATGTGGCTTTAAAAGTATCCAGTATGTTTTGTGTTGGGATATTCTTTGCATGAATTTGTAGCTCGTGAACATTTCCTTGAAAAATGGTTATTTGATTAATTATGGATAGAATGGGATTAGGGATTTAATGGTCAGTTGGTGAGATCACAACATAGAATTTCCTTCCTTGTTCCACACAATAGTTGATACACAAGAATTGTATTATTTATCCTATACTGAGTGTTTACTAGTTTACTACACTTGTTCATTCATTTGTAACTTGTTTTGATAAGGTAGTAACCAGTTGATGTGTTGATCCAAGAATGATAATCAATCTCTAGAGTTCCTATGGGTATATACTTATATTTTGAATTAACAAGGAGAAAACATCGTGACCGCCTGGCAGACTCATGTAATCGTTCGAGCTTTAATCAGATTATGCAGGTTTGAGGCTAACCAGGTAAGGCATGGATTTTTTCTCCTTTCTCCACTTTTTCAAACACACTTTATGTAACAACTTTAAACAGGCTGTAGGACCAGGTACTGTATTCTACAGATCTTCAGCACTTGTGCTGTAAAGCCTTAATAAATATAATAAAAATAAATAAATAAATAAAAATAATCATTTTGTGTAGTATAAACATAATGATATGTTCTAATTCAGTAACATGATCAAAATAAGACATTAATACATAGCTCAGTAGTGAATCTTGGGGTGGTCCCTGGGGCAGCTCCAGGGGGTTTCTGAGGTTTCCAGAAACCGGTCACGTTCAGATTGAGATACTCTAATAGAGCAGTCAATCATCTCTAATAAAGCACTCACAGTATTCAGAGCAGCAGTGTAGCAAGCTATGTACATAGCTATAAACAAGAATTTATGTACTTTATCAATGATATTAACATATAGTTAGTGGAGGGCATGTAGTTATTCTCAGCAGGCAGCGACCTTGTTGTTGTTGGTTTTTTTATGTTTTAGGTCTTCACCAAAAATCTAGCTAGCTATATGCTCTTCATCGGAAACCAGTCACCAAACATCCTGGAGCTGTCCGATGGGTTCCACAGTCACCATCACCTCCACTCTGAACATGTTAATGATATAGCTGTAGTCAACATAGTCATCTACATTGCTCTAATATGTATAGCAAATAATCATTTCACAGCAATGTTTTACTGATTTGCAACATCAAATGATTGCTTAATACAGTAATTAACTATATGAAACTGTTGGAACATCACTAGTACTATCATGCTATTGCTATTTATTCAGACTAGGTACTTTGGAATATGCCTACACTACACATTGTGGAGGATAATGGAGCACTACAGAGTCCAGAATAATTATATTTTCTGCATATTTAGGGTGAAGATTGTAACTCCATACACATGACTCTAGTGATATAGATCACTAACAGTACTACATTTAATGCATTCTGTTACCAAGTATAATCCTGTTCTTCAATTTGTTATTATAGTGTACAAAGACTATACTGCATAAAAATTAAAGGTTGTGTATACTTATTATATTCATAAAAGATACAATGAAACTATATTATGTTACAAAGCCATGTTACAAAACTAGATGACATTGTGGTTGCTTCATTGAAACTTCCTTAAAATTAATGTTTATAAAGCTATTATTGTATAATATTCAGTGCTCTCAGGGACAGTAGCTGGTGTACAATCTCAAGACATTATTAGCAAGTTAGAATTAGGTGATCATAGATTTTATAATGCTAAATTGAAGCATGTATAAGCTACAGTACATACAGCATTATACAATTTGTTCCATCTTGTATACTTTATTTTTATATCATCAACATAACTGTAAAATATTCAGCTGAAAGTGCACCAGAGCTGCAAACTGGGTTAAAGTGGTAAAGACAAACTTTTTAAGGAGAGTCACGGAATTACACTGCATAAGCAACTTAAGAAAAGCCAAGGAGAACATGACTTTTATACTCTTGGCAAGTGTGATACAGTAGACTAGAGAGTCGAGGGTATGGAAGTTTTGTACATGAAATTACACAATGGAACTTGATTAAATACAGAAGATATGGACTTGTATGCCATTATTTGGGTCAGGGGACATGCCCCCTTCAGATCATTATACAGAAGATTTGAGATAATAGACCATTCTCACTGTATTGTTACAAATAAATTATTTTAGCTAGAGCATTTTAAATGAAATACACACAATGTGTCTGATAGTGGTTGACTGTTATATTAAAACATTTGGAAAAAGCATTGATCAAAAGTGGCAGTCTTCCTGAAATTACATAGTCAAATACTTCAATGAAGCTTCATGTCTTATAACACTTCACTAATTATTAAGTGTATATATCTCTGTATTACGTGTAATACAGGTTGTGAACAGTATGAATATAATAGAGCCCCTCAAGCTGTCAGTTGCATGACATCTAAGGGTAAGAAATGTATAGAGTAATTGCCATGATAATAATGGAAGCATTATGATACCTTGATCACCAGGTAGTGTTCATGCATATCATGACTTCTTCACATTTTGTTTAATGGAGTACAATTAGAAACACAATACCATAGCATAAGTAGTTTTGAAACATTCTCTAATGTTATTACAATGATCAGTATACCTGACTACTTTATTACAATAGTTCAGTTAATATAACTTGTATTAAAATTTTCACTGTTTTTTCAGAGTTTCGTAATGAAACAGTGCAAACAGTAGATTTTCTTACTTCATACTCGCACCTAGTATTAATAAAATTGTGCGCTGGCATTATCTCGCCTCCCCACCTGCAATAGCTATTTGCTCAAAATAATTTATAACTTTAATTTTCTATGCAACACAATTAATTTACATCAATGATACACAATATATTTTAGTAAATCATGTCCATATCAGATTCCATAATCCATACATGCAGTGTTCAATTTTCAACTCGGACATTGTGGTATTTCAGTAATGGTAACTCCACGATCTTCATTTGTTAACAGTGGAATAAGGTGATGGTTTAGGGAGGTGAGTATGCAGTACAAACTGTCTGGATTATGGAACACTTGGTCCATGTGTCTATATATTTGTAAATATTCATTGAAAGTGAAAATTGGACAGTACACTCCTGTTAGATCCAGCTGTGTAACAAACACAAAACATCATATAAACACCGCACATGATAATGTAGAGGGTTTGGTTTCAACTCACATGAATATGATTAAGATTAACTGTTGCCACTTGTAAGTGATAAAGAATGTCTCGTGTTTGAGGATCATTTGTCATGAAGACTAGTTTGAATAGGAAAGCATTAATGTGTGTAATATTAGTACACTGAGGTGCATCGAGCTGTTGGTAACGTGTTAGAAGTCCACCTTGAAGTGTAGATAATAGTCCCCTAGCACATTGCTCTACAGGCATAGACTGTCACAGAACAATATACATAAATATGTATTTAACATAGTGTCTGTGTTGAACTTACAGCAAGTTTATCTCTGACAATGTTAATTGTTGTCATTATCCGACAACTATATGCAATGAATAAAGCATTTCTGTCATCTTGATTTCGTTTAACATGTGAAAGAGGAGCTTGATGTTGTTGTAGTTGTAGAGTAGGAGCAGCTGAAGAGGAAGAGTGCAGGGTGCTAATGATGAAGAAACATCCGATAGCCAGTGAGAAGATCTTCATTGTAAATTATTTTCTAAGTTTATCACTGATAAGTAATGATTAGTTGAAGTAAAGTGAGTACAAACTGTAACAGTTTTTATATTATTACTAACTACCTAAATGATTATTGATGTGAAGAATTTCAGAGAATATCACACATTGATGATTTACATTTTCATGGTTAAATGTGCTGTTATGGTATGGAGAAAATACTTGGAAAGGAAATATGTTGCTATGTCCAATGATCAATATTGATATTACTGTATACGCTCATTACACTGATACACAATTATGCACAATTTTTTTGCAACAAAGGGATTAAATTCAATCACTGTACAGTATATACAATATACATGCTATTTATTTGGGGCATACAATTATGTGTATGTATTGAAGCATTTCTTTTTAACTTCACTAATACTAATGTTATGATGAACATTATTTTTACAGTCATTGGAATTAGTGAGAACAAAGCAAGTAAAATTAGTAATCAAAATATGTTTACTTAATTTTAAACTTTTACCTTTTAGAAAATTGTATGCTATCATGATAAATGTGTGTAGTCTTGCTTTTTAAAACATTCATCCTAAACTATAGCTGTGTGCCACTTTGATGAAAGTTTACAAAGTTAGTAACTGTTGTCAGTGCTAAGTATAAGTTACAGCTGAATTGTAAATCTCGATTTTGGATGAGATCCATAATATTTGGTCCTTAGAACTTTCATTAGCTGCTTTCCTTTTTAATTTTCCTTAAACATTCCTTGAATGGGGGCTTCCTTTAATAGTTTATAAATAGGGAAGATATAAGTTTCTACATCAATCATGATTTATTTATTCACTTTTATCTAAGCTACCATTAAGGATACCGTGTAGGGAAGGGAAATGATATCCTAAATGATTTCCACAGTAGTACATATCACCAAACATTGAGTTGTCAGTTACAGATGCTTGAGGAAATACTATGAAACTTGGAGAAACAGTTGGTACATTATTCTTTGCATAATGCTATACAAAACTACTACCACTACTACTACTAATGATTCTGAGCTTTATACTACTGCAGACTGCAGAGCAGTCCATCGTAAATTTTGAGTGGTGCAAGATATTTGGGGATTAAGGATCATATGATAATCCACTGGTTATGACACAGCATTTCAAATTTTGGTTTGGATTTTGGAATCTTCTCCTTCCAAACAGTAGGAAGTATACATTACCAGCTTGAACCAGAATTAATTGTAATATTATGTGCACATCACCAAACATTAATAAACTTATACAAATAGCTATCTTTTTTTCACTCACTTGTAACTTGTTTAGATTATAAGTAATGTATAATAACTGTCCAGCCAGGATGTTCCATGAAGACAAGCTATAGTAACAGTACCGGTGGGTTACTTTTTTTTCACACGCACCAGATTCCACACATTAAGCTTAGTAAGTACCAACAGGTGTTTTAGCTATACTTGAATTTCCTTCCTTGTCCCACAAAATATTTAATACACAAGAATTGTTGGGATGTTCTGTGCATGAATTTGTAGCTCATGAACATTTTGTTGAAAAATGGTTATTTGATTAATTATGGATAGAATGGGATTAGGGATTTAATGGTCCATTGATCAGAACACAACACAGAATTTCCTTCCTTGTTCCACACAATAGTTGATACACAAGAATTGTATTATTTATCCTATACTGAGTGTTTACTAGTTTACTACACTTGTCCATTCATTTGTAACCTGTTAATGGCAAGTAGTTGGTTGCAATAATAATATAACATAGCACGCAAGATTGGTCTAAAGAAACCTAACAGCCTTTCAGTAAATACCAGTATGAAATAGAGAAATTTAAAATAGTATAACCTTCCTTGTAATATGCACACATGAGGTAGAAGATCATGAGGATATAATATCACAGAATTCCTCATTAGAATAAACATCATATGATTTTATACAAATAGTTAGCTAGTAGCAGTGGATGTGGGTAGCAATCCCAACTATATAATTTTCTACTATAACTAGGCAAAATATACAGGATATTAAGAAGTGTTGTTTGCTGATGTGTACAATTTCTGTCCTACTATGTGACATAAAGAATTTCCACAGAGCTTAATCAAGCTCAATGTTGGCTGACTAACTTTTTTTCCAAATATTAAAGTCAAGGAAAACAGTATCAGCCAAGGAAAGCTGGTTTTCAGCTGTGCCCTGAGAACACAATAAAATACAAGATACAGTACACCTATACACACACACAAGTAAAAGTAGCTACATTACACACAATACAATTGTTTTAAACTCATTGACAGTTTTAGCACCGTACAGTGTATTAGGTAAACTGTTCCAAGTGGCTGTGCCCCTAAATGCCAGTGACTGCTTACCATAATTAGTTCTCACACTAGGAGCAAACAATCTGTGTACACTTCTACCAGAGTGACCAGTGACATCCACAGCATAAGAGAATATTTCATGTAAATAAGGAGGAGAGATCTTATTAACAATTCTAAAAACCTCTAACGCTGTATGAAAAGTACGCCTTTCAGTTATAGTTGATTGCAAGTTAAAATTAATGGAAGAAAGCAATGATGCATAAAGTAAATTTAGAATGAAGTCTCTCCAGATGACGAGTACTAGTAGAGTTTGATGGTGACCACACAGCATCACAGTAATCCAAAACTGGTAGTATATTACCTTGATACAACAACTGAATAACTCTTAGGGGAAGTAGGCTTAACACGGTTTACAGAATGAAGTTTCTAAGTCTACTCAGAACATAATCCACATGAGCTTGCCAAGTAAGATGTTGATCTAGATATAGACTTAGATACTTGGTAGTACAAACCTGATTTTAAATACCATGATTCAATGCTAATGTAAGATTCTGTCCTTTAGTTCTCTGGCAGGAACCAATCAGCATACATAATGACTGTATTACATTCAATCTCAATCTGTTGACATAAATTTAAAAAAAGTAAGGGCACATCTCAAGTGTTGGCAGTCATGGTCCATTTATCAGTTCATTTACTGAACAACCTTTCCCTTGCATCCTTGTCACAAAGATGATAAAAAGTGTGGAAATTTGAAAGGTGCTGGAAATGCATAAAATTGTCTAGAATCTATACACAGTCCTATAATTAGAGGTGTGCGATTATCCAGATATATTCGATTATCGAGATATCATAAGACTTATCGAGATAAGGATTATAGGCTTATTAATCTAGATAATAGTAAACTTCCGTAAATTATTTGTACACCTGATGGCGTAGGCACCTCCTGGGGGCACCAACTCTCCTACCACTTGGGAACAGTGATAAGACTAACATTTTTCACTTTTTTATAGTCTTCAAATTGCAATTTGCTTACTTTAATGGTTACAATATTGGCAGTTTACTAAAATAAATAATTGTTTCAGTTATCGAGATATGTTAGATAATCGAGATAAGTTCAAAGGAAATATTGAGATATGTCTAAATTAGTCATCGCACACCTCTACCTATAATATGCATAAAATATATTTGCATATTATACCCATCTACCCGACTGCTTTATTAGAGTAGATCAGTTAGTATAACTTGTGTTGGAATTTTTACTGTTTTATTATTAAAACAGTATTAACAGTAGATTTTCTAACTCTATATACTTCTATTATTTATAAATTTATGCTGGTAGTATCATCGTATCCCCACCTGCAACAGCTACAGCTACGTATTTGCTTAGAATAATTATAACTTTAATTTGCTTATTTATGCACCACAAAAATTAATGTACATCCATGATACACAATATATTACTTTAGTAAATCATGTCCATATTAGATTTCATAATTCATACATGCGGTATTCAAGTTTCAACTCGGACATTGTGGTATTTCAGTAATGGTAACTCCACGATCTTCATTTGTTAACAGTGGAAGAAGGTGATGGTTTAGGGAGGTGAGTATGCAGTACAAACTGTCTGGATTATGGAACACTTGGTCCATGTGGCTATATATTTGTAAATATTCAGTGAAAGTGAAAGTTGGACAGTACACTCCTGTTAAATCCAGCTGTGTAACAAACACAAAACATCATATAAACACTGCACAAGTCAATGTAGAGGGTTTAGTTTCAACTCACATGAATATGATTAAGATTAGCTGTTGCCACTTGTAAGTGATAAAGGATGTCTCGTGTTTGAGGATCATTTGTCATGAAGACTAGTTTGAATAGGAAAGCATTAATGTGTGTAATATTAGTACACTGAGGTGCATCGAGCTGTTGGTAATGTGTTAGAAGTCCACCTGGAAGTGTAGATAATGGTCCCCTAGCACATTGCTCATAAGGCATAGACTGTAACAGAACAATATACATAAATATGTATTTAACATAGTGTCTGTGTTGAACTTACAGCAAGTTTATCTCTGACAATGTTAATTGTTGTTAGTATCCGACAACTATATGCAATGAATAAAGCATTTCTGTCATCTTGATTTCGTTTAACATGTGAAAGAGGAGCTTGATGTTGTTGTAGTTGTAGAGTAGGAGCAGCTGAAGAGGAAGAGTGCAGAGTGCTAATGATGAAGAAACATCCAATAGCCAGTGAGAAGATCTTCATTGTAAATTATCTTATAATGTTACTAAGTTTATCACTGATAAGTAATGATTAGTTGAAGTGAAGTGAGTACAAACTGTAACAGTTTTTATATTATTACTAACTACCTAAATGATCATTGATGTGAAGAATTTCAGAGAATATTACATGAAGTGTGATTCATACTTAGAAAGGAAAGATCCACTAGTATATGTATTTATCACAGATCCACCATTAGGTTGTCACAAACAACATTTACTGTTAGAGTTATTACAAAATTGTACAGCACCTATAGTATGTTCATGTTGAGCTGAATCCTCAAAAGCATCTAATAACTCATGGATGCAATTACACACGATCTTGAAATTTGGCTCATTTGTAGTACTGCTTGATCCACTAAAAATATTTCAAAATCTTTTTGTTCAAATGTTTGACATGATATTTACGGCCAATCAAAATTTTCACAATACATTTCCTATGGGAAAGCCATATAAGTACAGTGTCCATTACAGCCCTTTTCCGAACTTGTAATGGAGCCAAACCGTACGTGTCTGTTGTTGACACCTTTGCTGTTGCCAATAATCATCTGGTTAGCTGAAATGTTAACTCTGTTGAGAAAAAAATCCACTTTTAATTTTTAACTATTTTTCAGGATTCAGCTCAACGTGAACATACTATAGTCATCAAATTTGTGATGTGTGAAGACATGTCGATAGCACAATTTATTCACTGTTTTTTGTAACTTTTTTAAAATTTAAAAATCAGCAATTAGTACTATGAACAATTAGTATGTGTACACAGAAAGCTAAACAGTGTACACTCTCCACCTGTACATCTTGAGTGTAAATAAACATACAGTGTAATTGCAATAGATAATTGGAATACTATGGACTATTATGGAGAAGCTGTTTAGACTTTTAAAGTATGCCAAAGGTTGTGTGATATTGTAAAAAGTACTTTCCACAGTTTTATTGATTACTTGGTTTGATACCATTGTTTTCACAAGTAGTAATAACACTATTCATTTTCTGAGTTTGGACAAACTTTATGTACTTTTAGACTATATATTTGTTGGCTGTAATTTCTTGAGAAACACTTTCAGACTGTATTTATTTAAATTAATTGCTTGTTCACAGTACCCAGAGCCATGCTATGTCAGCATTCCTGATGAGGATAAGATTTTCTGTTGCAGTACCTATATGATGAGGGAATCGTGTGACGACTATCACTTCTTTTTTTTAATTTGGCACTCTAATAACCAAAATATATGTAATTATAATGTATATAAATGTTTTGATACTTGAAGTTGTGTGGTCACACTCTAAAAATCTCTGTCAGTTGTAGACATTCTATTGTTCATATGTAGCACACATCTGCTTGTGAAGTATTCTAATAGAGTAGTCACTTTTTACAATCCCTCTAAACTGTTAGTATATTACTCTAATTGTGACCAGATGTGACAAAACCAAGTTTCCACACACATCCGGATTTGTGACTTTGAAGGACCATGACTCAATATAGGAGTAAGCTATCACTTTCAAATATTGGCCTGTTATTGCATAATGCAGTGACAGAATTTTGTGAAACTTGTAGTTCAATGGTATACTGAGTTGTAAAGTTACCAGCAGTTAAAATCAAAGAATTGGATGTGTGTAGAAGTCAGGTTTTGTCAAATCCTTTCACAATAATTATTGATCAGTCCTATAATTTCCATTGCATTAAAAACACTAAAGAGCAGTTGGATTAGTAACCCAGTTTCTGTTGTGATGTGTATCTTCTAGTGTGAAGGGTCATTCTGTATGCTTCAGTGTTGTGTTTATCTTATTGTTGTGTCTCTGTTAGGGATTGGTTGATGAGGCATCTTTAAAAGAGTGTGTCTGGCTACTGGCAAAGCATGACAAGACTGAGAAGAATAGGGGACAGGTAAAGATATGCACATTTTTATAACAGATGCTATAATATGTATGTATGCATACATTGTTTTTTCTTTTAGATTATTGAAGTTGACTTATTGTATTGCTCTGATATTCAGTACATTTAATGAAGTGAGATAAATGCTGTAACTGCAATGAAAATTGATTGCGTGATGCTATATGTTATAATAAGGGGTTGTCAATAATATGAAGTAACATTATATTGCTCCAATTGTTCATATCTTTAGCACATTACTGTGGTTGTTTATATATTGGACAGTTTTGCCTGAAATGATTATCAATAATTTTACAGAATTCTTAGTACATAATTTCCAATGCTCAACTTTAGTAACTGTACCCAGGTTCTCTGAACTTTTCCATCACCACATTAATAGGGCACCTATTGAGATGGTCTTATTAATGAAGCTTGAATGTCTTACTATGTTCTGGGCCTATTGGTTATGTTTAATGTGATGAGGTTGGTTACCTATTGTAGAAGTGCTAGCTATGTAAGTGAAATTTCACTGCACCTAGTATGTAATCTGCAGTTACCTTTGAGAGTTGAGAGAAATAATTAATTTTGTCAAGTTTCCAGAATTTGCTGGTCAATCATCCAGTCAAGTTATTATCATAGCAATAGTGTTAGTATGTCAATTGGTAGGAAGTGATGAGGAGGTTAGTTCTGTATGACCTAGTAGTAGTGTTGAAAGAACCTGAAGGCTTGCATAGGTGGTTATCTTGTCAATAACAAAACTGTATTAGTCTTAGCTGAACAATGCTAAATAATTCAGTACCAATGGTGCTATTGTTTATAATAGTACACATACTGATGATGGTATATCTATGGTCCATAGTTTTAAGTGATAAACTTACAGGTATTTTATTGTATTTATATATCATAATTATCTCATTACAAACAACTGATTGGTAGAATTCCATGTAAAATAAGTCGATATGACACCCAGATGATGTTGATATGTGCATTTCTTTAGCAATCCTAACTATATTAGCCAAACATAGCTAAAGGATTTAAGAGCTCATATGGGTGTTTCCAAGTTGAGTAACTCTCGTCTTGCAAAAATAAGTTGGACATACATATATGGTACTATGTGAGAAGAGGGATAATTGCTGTGCAGTGTATGTGACTACATTGGAGTTCTCTATGTTGCGGAAATATGGAGAAACTATTTTTTTTTTAAAATTCTGTACAAAAACTATGGTACTACTACTTATTAATTATTAGTTCTAAGCTTTATACTACAGACCAGTCCATCATATATTTTGAGTGCGTGGTGCGGGATATTTGGAGCTTTGAACTTTTGTCAACTTTGCAGTTTGGCATCCTACTAGCTACATCATGTTTTAAGTACACGTGTAACTGTGTATTAAACTGTGTACAGTACTTACGTACCATATTTAGTCACTAAACATCCATAAGGCCACATAAGCTTATTTATTAGTTTCTCATTCTCCTGTACTCAAATTTATAGCAGTGTGGGAGGGAAGAATTTTATTTTATTTCTACCAACTAGATAACTAGCTGACTTAGCTAGCTAAAATGACTCAAAATGCAAAATTTTTAGATAACTATAAAAGATACTTATTGGTCTCCCTTAGCCACCAGTTGTGCAAAAAATCCTTGATGAGGTAAGAAAAATTGTGATGCGGATGTGGATGAGAAAATAAATCTAATAACTAAGTTTATGTGGCCTAATAATCCACAGGTATCAAATTTTGATTTGGATTTTGGAATCTTCTCCAAACAGTGGGAAGTATACATTACCAGCTTTAACAAGAAATTGTATACATCACCAAACATTAATAAACTAATTGGTTTGTTAAAAATACTTTTTGTTCACTTGTTTAGACCATAATTAATGTATAACTGTCCAGCTAGGATGTTCCATGAAGACAAACTATAGTACCAGTGAGTTATACTTTCTTTTTCACACACAAAATTTCACACATTAAGTAACAACAAGGTGTTTAGCCATACTTAGCCTTTTGGTTCTGTTAGCAGATGTGGTTAGAAATATCACTACTACATAACTACTGTGTATACAGTAAATTAAAGTAGCAAGAAAAGAATACTTGTGGTTGGATTAAGATGAAGTCTTGGATACATTAAGAAAAATTTGTTTGTGCTATACTGCTGCAGTGTGACAGAAACTAGAATAAGTGATGATGGTAAATGTCTTGTTGATTATTTAGACAATATATAGTATACAAACAGGGGCCTAGACTCAGGGTTACCATACACTGATAGCCAAAGAGTGATCAGTGCAGGAGCCCTGGCAAGACTTACATACAGTACAAAATTAAATACACAGTAACAATGTTCAGGTGAAGAGGTCCAATAGATCTCACTCTGGGAAAGCTCTAGAAATGAAAATTCTTTAAGAGCAGGAGATGGCAATATGAGCAGCCTGCTCAAACTGTGACCGTACAGTTTTCTTTGACACACAACAAGCAGTAGCCACTTGAGCAAGTGTTTCTGGCATAAAGTGACCCAGACAAGAGTTATATGGCTTTAAAAGTATCCGGTGTGTTTTGTATTGGACTTTAAAAGTATCCAATATGTTTTGTGTTGGGGTATTCTGTGTATGAATTTGTAGCTTGTGAACATTTCCTTGAAAAATGGTTATTTGATTAATTATGGATAGAATGGGATTAGGGATCTAATGGTCCATTGCTCAGACCACAACACAGAATTTCCTTCCTTGTTCCACACAATAGTTGATACACAAGAATTGTATTATTTATCCTATACTGAGTGTTTACTAGTTTACTACACTTGTCCATTCATTTGTAACTTGTTAATGGCAAGTAGTTGGCTGCAAAATATAACATAACACACAAGATTGATCTAAAGAAACCTAACAGCCTTTCAGTAAATACCAGTAAAAAATAGAGAAGTAAAAAATAGAGAAATTTAAAATAGTATTACCTTCCTTGTAATATTCCCATATGCACACATGAGGTAGAAGATCACGAGGATATAATATTACAGAATTCCTCATTAGAATAAACATAATATGATTTATACAAATAGTTAGCTAGTAGCAGTGGATGTGGGTAGCAATCCTAACTATATAATTTTCTGCTAAAACTAGGCAAAATATACAGGATATTAAGAGGTGTTGTTTGCTGATGTATACAATTTCTGTCCTACTATGTGGCATAAAGAATTTCCACAGAGCTTAATCAAGCTCAATGTTGGCTGACTAACGTATTTTCCAAATACTAAAGTCCAGGAAAACAGTATCAGCCAAGGAAGGCTGGTTTCAGCTGTGCCCTGAGAACACAATAAAATACAAGATACAGTACACCTATACACACACACAAGTAAACGTAGCTACATCACACACAATACAATTTTTAAAATTCATTGACAGTTTTAGCACCGTACAGTACTTTAGGTAAACTGTTCCAAGTGGCTGTGCACCTAAATGCCAGTGACTGCTTACCATAATTAGTTCTCACACTAGGAGCAAACAATCTGTGTACACTTCTACCAGAGTGACCAGTGACATCCACAGCATAAGAGAATATTCTATGTAAATAAGGAGGAGAGATCTTATTAACAATTCTAAAAACCTCTAACGCTGTATGAAAAGTACGCCTTTCAGTTATAGTTCATTGCAAGTTAAAATTAATGGAAGAAAGCAATGATGCATGAAGTAAATTTAGAATGAAGTCTCTCCAGATGACGAGTACTAGTAGAGTTTGATGGTGACCACACAGTATCACAGTAATCCAAAACTGGTAGTATATAAGCTTGATACAACAACTGAATAACTCTTAGGGGAAGTAGGCTTAACACGATTTACAGCATGAAGTTTCTAACTCTACTCAGAACATAATCCGCATGAGCTTGCCAAGTAAGATGTTGATCTAGATATGCACTTAGATACTTGGTAGTACAAACCTGCTTTTAAATACCACCATTCAATGTTAATTTATGATTCTGTCCTTTAGTTCTCTGGCAGGAACCAATCAGCATACATAATGACTTCATTACATTCAATCTCAATCTGTTAACAATCAGCCATGTGGATACATTCTCAGCATCAGCATGAAGAATATTTTCAACTACAGAAAGGTCACTGTGGCTGAAGTGCAGGTCAATATCATCTGCATACATAATAGTGTCAGACAAAGAAATAACTGTGACACTTGGCAAGTCATTGACATAAATTGAAAAACAGTAAGGGTACATCTCAAGTGTTGGCAGTCATGGTCCATTTATCAGTTCATTTACTGAACAACCTTTCCCTTGCATCCTTGTCATAAAGATGATAATAAGTGTGGAAACTTTTAAAGGTGTTGGAAATGCATAAAACTGTCTAGAATCTATAGACTGTTTGTTTGGATGGCTACAATGCTTGCCAGATATGCTTACACTTCTTGCTCATTCCAGCAGAGGTCACAGTAAACAATAATCTAATGAAAAACAGCCAAGCTGTAAAAAAAGGTGCGGCCCCCAAAAAGGCCATGGTGAAAAAAGATATGAAATCCAAGGTGGCGGCCAAGAAATGGCTGTGATGGTAGGTTAATGGTTACATTTTAATAACAACAATTCAGGTGAATTTGGTGCCAAGACCAAGCGGAACAAAATTCACCTGAATTGTCGTTATTAAAATGTAACCGTTAACCTACCATCACAGCCATTTCTTGGCCGCCACCTTGGATTTCACATCTTTTTTCACCATGGCCTTTTTGGGGGCCGCGCCTTTTCTTACAGCTTGGCTGTTTTTGATTAGATATCACTTCTTTTTGTATTTGTATACTGCAAAGCCGGCCTATGGCTGGCTTTGGGGCTTTTTTAACCCATGTGTTTTTTTCTTTACTACAGGAAGAAGAAAAGAACTTAAAGAAGAATTTTAGTACTTCAATTATTTTTGATTTTATTAGTAATTATACAAACTATATACATATATTTATTACATGCCCATTATTCCCCACAGGATATTTTTTTGCAGCTGATCTCTCTACTGGGTGACTTGAAATGTAGCTGAACTATATACAGGATGGTTTCTTTGTAGCTGAACTCTCTACAAGGTAACCTCTTCTGGCTGGTCTCTCTACAGGGTATTTTGTTTCTCTCTACAGGTGATTTGTTTGCAGCTAAACTCTCTACATGGTGGTGTCTTTGTAGCCGAACTCTCTACATAATGGTTTCTTTGTAGCTGAACTCTCTATAAGGTGACTTCGTCTAGCTGAACTCTCTACAGGGTGATTTTTTGTAGCTGAACTCTCTGTAGGGTGATTTGTTTGCAGCTGAACTCTCTACATGATGGTTTCTTTGTAGCTGAACTCTCTACAAGGTGACTTCGTCCAGCTGATCTCCCTACGGGGTGATTTGTTTCTAGCTGAACTCTCTACAGGTGATTTGTTTGCAGCTAAACTCTCTACTAGGTGGTTTCTTTGTAGCTGAACTCTCTACATGATGGTTTCTTTGTAGCTGAACACTCTACAAGGTAACTTCTTCTCTACAGGGTGATTTGTTGTAGTTGAATTCTCTACAAGGTGGTTTGTATGAGGCTGAACTCTCTACATGGCAGTTTCTTTGTAGCTGAACTCTCTACAGAGTGATTTGTTTGCAGCTGAACTATCTACATGATGATTTCTTTGTAACTGAACACTCTACAAGGTGACTTCTTCTAGCTGATCTTTCTACAGGGTGAATTGTTGTAGCTGAACTATCTACAAGGTAACTTCTTCTAGCTGATCTCTATACAGGGTAATTTGTTTGTAGTTGAATTCTGTACAGGTGGTTTCTTTGTAGCTGAACTCTTTACAAGGTGACTTCTTCTAGCTGAACTCTCTACGGGGTAATTTCTTTGTAGCTGAACTCTCTATATGATGGTTTCTTTGTAACTGAACTCTCTACAAGGTAACTTCTTCTAGCTGATCTTTCTACTGGGTGATTTGTTTGCAGCTGAACTCTCTACATGGCGGTTTCTTTGTTACTGAACTCTCTACAAGGTGAATTCTTCTACCTGACCTCTCTACAGGGTGATTTGTTTGTAACTGAACTCTGTACAAGTGCGTTTTTGTGGGTGATCTCACTGCAGGTTGATTTGTTTGTAGCTGAACTCACTAAAGGGTGATTTTGCTTGTAGCTGAACTCCTTGCATTGTATCTAGTTTCTAGCTGATCTCTCTACAGGGTGATTTGTTTGTAGCTGATCTCTCTACAAGCTGATTTGTGTGTAGCTGATCTCTCTGCAGGTTGATTAATTTGCAGCTGATCTCTCTACAAGGTAATTTGTTTGTAGCTGAACTGTCTGTAAAGTGATTTATTTGTAGCTGATCTCTCTGCTGGTTGATTTGTTTTAACTGAACTCTCTACAGGGTGATTTACTTGTAGCTGAACTCCTTACATTGTGTCTAGTTTCTAGCTGATCTTTCTACAGGGTGATTTGTTTGTAGCTGATCTCTCTACAAGTTGATTTGTGTGTAGCTGATCTTTCTACTGGTTGATTTGTTTGTAGCCGATCTCTCGACAGGGTAATTTGTTTGTAGCTGAACTCTGTACAAGGTGCTTTTTTGTAGGTGATCTCACTGCAGGTTGATTTGTTTGTAGCTGAACTCACTAAAGGGTGATTTGCTTGTAGCTGAACTCCTTACATTGTGTCTAGTTTCTAGCTGATCTCTCTACAGGGTGATTTGTTTGTAGCTAAACTCTCTATAAGGTGATTTGTTTGCAGCTGAACTCTCTACATGGTGGTTTCGTTGTTGCTGCACTCTCTACAGGGTGTTTTGCTTGTAGCTACTCTCTACAGGGTGATTTGTTTCTAGCTTATCTCTCTACAGGTTGATTTGTGTGTAACTGATCTCTCTACAAGCTGATTTGTTTGTAGCTGAATTCTCTGCAAAGTGTTTTGTTTGTAGCTGACCTCTCTTCAGGGTGATTTGTTTCTAGCTGATCTCTCTACAGGGTGATTTTTTTGTAGCTGACCTCTCTTCAGGGTGATTTGTTTCTAGCTGATATCTCTACAGGGTGATTTTTTGTAGCTGACCTCTCTTCAGGGTGATTTGTTTCTAGCTGATTGCTCTACAGGTTGGTTTGTTTGTAGCTGAACTCTCTACACGGTGATTTGCTTGTAGCTGAACTCCTTACATTGTGTCTAGTTTCTAGCTGATCTCTCTACAGGGTGATTTGTTTGTAGCTGATCTCTCTACAAGTTGAATTGTGTGTAGCTAATCTCTCTGCAGGTTGATTTGTTTGTAGCCGATCTCTCCACAAGGTAATTTATTTGTAGCTGAACTGTCTAAAAGGTGATTTGTTTGTAGCTGATCTCTCTGCAGGTTGATTTGTTTTAGCTGAACTCTCTACAGGGTGATTTATTTGTAGCTGAACTCCTTACATTGTGTGTAGTTTCTAGCTGATCTCTCTACAGGGTGATTTGTTTGTAGTTGATCTCTCTATAAGTTGATTTGTGTGTAGCTGATCTCTCTGCAGGTTGATTTGTTTGTAGCCGATCTCTCTATAAGGTAATTTGTTTCTAGCTGATCTCTCTACAGGGTGATTTTGTTTGTAGCTGATCTCTCTGCAGGTTGATTTGTTTTAGCTGAACTCTCTACAGGGTGATTTATTTGTAGCTGAACTCCTTACATTGTGTGTAGTTTCTAGCTGATCTCTCTACAAGGTGATTTGTTTGTAGTTGATCTCTTTATAAGTTGATTTGTGTGTAGCTGATCTCTCTGCAGGTTGATTTGTTTGTAGCTGATCTCTCTATAGGGTAATTTGTTTGTAGCTGAACTCTCTATAAGGTGATTTGTTTGTAGTTGATCTCTCTGCAGGGTAATTTGTTTGTAGCTGAACTCTCTACATGGTGGTTTCTTTGTTGCTGAACTCTCTACAGGGTGTTTTGCTTGTAGCTGATCTCTCTACAGGGCAATTTGTTTGTAGCTGATCTCTCTACAGGGTGATTTTTTTGTAGCTGACCTCTCTTCAGGGTGATTTGTTTGTAGCTGATCTCTCTACAGGGTGATTTTTTGTAGCTGACCTCTCTTCAGGGTGATTTGTTTCTAGCTGATTACTCTACAGGTTGGTTTGTTTGTAGATGAACTCTCTACAGGGTAATTTACTTGTAGCTGAACTCCTTACTTTGTGTCTAGTTTGTAGCTGATCTCTCTACAGGGTGATTTGTTTGTAGCTGAACTCCTTACATTGTGTGTAGTTTCTAGCTGATCTCTCTACAGGGTGATTTGTGTGTAGCTGATCTCTCTGCAGGTTGATTTGTTTGTAGCCAATCTATCTACAGGTAATCTGTTTGTAGCTGAACTCTCTATAAGGTGATTTGTTTGTAGCTGATCTCTCTGCAGGTTGATTTGTTTTAGCTGAACTCTCTACAGGGTGATTGCTTGTAGCTGAACTCCTTACATTGTGTCTAGTTTCTAGCTGATGTCTCTACAGGGTGATTTTTTGTAGCTGAACTTTCTTCAGGGTGATTTGTTTCTAGCTGATCTCTCTACAGGTAGATTTGTGTTGATTTGTTCATTGCTGATCGCTCTAAAGGTTGATTTGTTGCAGCTGAACACCCTGCAAAGTGTTTTGTTTGTAGCTGATCACTCTAAAGGGTAATTTGTTTGTAGCTGAACTCTCTCCACAGTGACTTGTGTGTAGCTGAATTCTGTGTAACTGAATTTTCTAGAGAGTGACTTAATTGTAGCTGAATTCTCTACACAGTGCATGACTTGTTTATAGCTGAACTTTCTTCAGTGTGACTTGTAATGTTCTGAATCTCTATAGTGATATATTTGCTTAACTCTCCACATGGTGACTGTCTTCTTGCTGAACTGTCTAGAAGATTAACTGTTTGCAGCTGAACTCCCTACAGAATAACTTGTGATGTAATAAAATTCTATAATGGAGTAAATAAATTAGTCGTATGCTCTATTAGGGTGACTGTTCTATTAGAGTATCTCGATCTCGCATTTGCTACACGGAGTTGGCTTTCGAATCATAACTCAGTGGTTTGTAATCCGATTCTTCTGTACTACTGCAAGGACTTTCTATGAAGATTATTCCAGCTATACACTAATGTTCAGCTCATTGCTCTAAGCGGTTTGCCTAGTAGGCGTGAAAACTAATACTTTTTTATTCATAAAAATCGATCGCGTAATTGTGACACAGGTTGGGTTTTGTGTCATATCTCCGTGGTCTTTATCTCGATTCCTTTCAAACTACCAAAAGGCACTCCTACGATGGTTACTCCATCTACATAGCAATTTTCAACTCATTCCATGAAGCGGTTTACCCTGTAGGCGTAACAACAAATCGATCTTGTTTTACGCGAATAATCGGTCATAACTCCTGAACCATTCCTCGGATTTGTACCAAATTTGATGCTAGGATTCGCCTTTGGACTCCCTTTCTGTGTGCCAAATTTTAAGGCGATCGGAGTACGCGTTTGCTTGTTATAGCAATTTTTGCAAGTGTGCGAAAAAACGAAGAAGAAAAAAACGAAGAAAAAAAAACGAAACTTTGGCAGCTCGTATCTCGGAAATGGCTTGAGCGATTTCCTTCAAATTTGGAATGTAGACTCCCTTGGCTGGCGGGCAACTGTGTAGCAAATTTGATTCCAATCAGATAAGTGATGACCGAGATACAAAGTTGTGAAAATGACGTTTTCGTTCTTCCTGTCAATATACTCACGGTGTGGCGCGCCGGCTTCTTGGGCCGCACGACACACTATCGTGTGTCTTGATAGGTAGATCAGTTTAATCCAAATATGGGTGGAAACTCGGGTAACTCAAATTTTGTAGGTAGAATATGTAACTAAAGACCAAGTAAAATAAATCTATAAAATAAACAATGCCAATGTAACATGTGACCCTATTTTGGAAAACCATACATTTGGGCATGTGCAAAATTTGTGGGAATACTCAATTAAAAATTTCAGAGATTTTTTAAAATTAATTTTTTGTACAGTTTGATAAAGCAACTATTAAGCTTTCTTTGCTGTAAAATTTCACACCCATATATAGCTGCTTTATTCTAGGAGATATACTCAATTATATCAGACCATGTAGTAGTTTCACAGTGTTTGGGACAGTAATTAACTTACAAATTGGGTGATTTGTTCATTCCTAAAACCAAACATTTACTTGTCTTCAGACAATAATACAAGTGATTTAATTGAGGAAAAGCACAAAGAACACATGATTAAAATAACTCTCAAGGATCTATTTTCATCCATTTTAGATTGTAAGAATGGAGATCTTTGTCAACAAAGTGATTTGTCATCAATAGTGTCACCCCTGATCACTATACAGTTTTATAAATAATATTGATATTGAATAGTTAGTTTGTTATGTATTAGACAGTAAATTAGCCATATCTTTGGAATGCTTCAATGTATCATCACAAATTTTTCACACAAGACTGATAATCACTCAGTGATTAAGTTTAGCTACAAAAAAGAAAATTGACTGATATGCCAAAATGTATGGTATTCCAAAATAGGGTCACATAATTTATGGTAAAAGTATACATTATATATATATTCCAAGAAATGTTACAATGCAGGTGTGGATCCAGGAGCTGGCAAGGGGAAGGCCACAAGCATGCTAAGTTGTAGGCGGTTGAAAGCCAGATTCTCTTGTTAGTTGCTGCATTTTTGAAGAAACAAATAATCACTTCTTGGTAGTGTCTCACTGTTGATTATTGCCATTATTATATATATATTTATCCCAACAAATGTTGCAATAACCATTACACATCTAGGTAGTTGCTAATATCAAAGTTGTTTCCACTTTTAATTTTCTTTACTGCATTTATGTTTTACTTTGTTAATGCATAAAATAGTCTGTAACATAAACTTGATGCAAATTGCCTCAATTCTTTAGAAAATGTGTTCAGCATCTAGCTTTACCAATGCACCAAAGCAATCTAAATGTTATGATAATCTGATCACCTCATAGTGTTCATGCATATCATGGATTCTCCACATTTCTGCTTAATGGAGTACAAGTGTATAAACAGATTAGCATAGAAGTGATAGCACAGTCCTATAATATGCATAAAATATATTGATATATTATACCAGTATTAATGATCAGTCTACCTGACTGCTTTATTAGAGTAGATCAGTTAGTATAACTTGTGTTGGAATTTTTACTGCTTTATTATTGAAACAGTACAAACAGTAGATTTTCTTACTCCATATACTTCTATTATTTATAAATTTATGCTGGTAGTATCATCGTATCCCCACCTACAACAGCTACAGCTACATATTTGCTTGGACTAATTATAACTTTAATTTGCTCATTTATGTACCACAAAAATTAATGTACATCCATGATACACAATATATTTTAATAAATCATGTCCATATTAGATTCCATAATTCATACATGCTTCAACTCGGACATTGTGGTATTTCAGTAATGGTAACTCCACGATCTTCATTTGTTAACAGTGGAAGAAGGTGATGGTTTAGGGAGGTGAGTATGCAGTACAAACTGTCTGGATTATGGAACACTTGGTCCATGTGTCTATATATTTGTAAATATTCATTGAAAGTGAAAGTTGAACAGTACTCTCCTGTTAGATCCAGCTGTGTAACAAACACAAAACATCATATAAACACTGCACATTTTAATGTAGAGGGTTTGGTTTCAACTCACATGAATATGATTAAGATTAGCTGTTGCCACTTATAAGTGATAAAGAATGTCTCGTGTTTGAGGATCATTTGTCATGAAGACTAGTTTGAATAGGAAAGCATTAATGTGTGTAATATTAGTACACTGAGGTGCATCGAGCTGTTGGTAACGTGTTAGAAGTCCACCTTGAAGTGTAATTAATGGTCCCCTAGCACATTGCTCTACAGGCATAGACTGTAACAGAACAAAATACATAAATATGTACACAGTGTTTGTGTTGAACTTACAGCAAGTTTATTTCTGACAATGTTAATTGTTGTCATAATCCGACAACTGTATGCAATGAATAAAGCATTTCTGTCATCTTGATTTCGTTTAGCATGTGAAAGAGGAGCTTGATGTTGTTGTAGTTGTAGAGTAGGGGCAGCCGAAGAGGAAGAGTGCAGAGTGCTTATGATGAAGAAACATCCAATAGCCAGTGAAAAGATCTTCATTGTGAATTACAGTATCTTATGACGTTAACAAGTTTATCACTAATAAGTAATGATTAGTTGAAGTGAAGTTAGTACAAACTCTAACAGTTTTTATACTATTATTAACTGCCTAAATGATCACTGATGTGAAGATTTTCAGAGAATATTACATATGATTGTATAACACACTTTATGTAGTTACATGTATTCATGGAAAGGAAAGTATTCATGGAAAGGAAATATCTGTATGTTCACTGTTAAGTAATCATAAACAACTAGCAAGCTATCAAGCTGTAAAGATGTATAGTACCAGTAGTAATCTATGAGTCCTATGTAATTACACGAGTATGGAACTTTTATGTATCTGGTAATTCTTGTAGCTACAGTAGTTACAATTGTACACTAATTTCATAAGACAAAAACTTGCATTGAAGAAAGATTTAATTTCTACACTTAGGTATGATACAGGGTATATAAACATTAAGGAATCTTTAAGGAGAACAGTGCCATTTTAAATGAAAGTTTACATAGCTGATATATACCTAGCTATATAAACATTGTAACATATATAGTTAGATAATAATATTGTATGGCTCTTATTAGCAGTGCACTATGGAGCCAAGAATATTAATACTCTGTAGTTTCCTTGATGTCAGTAATTTTTATGTGATGTCACTGTGCAACTTTGCGTAGGGAAGCGAAATGACATCCTCATGCAATGTTCACAACAGTTAGCCAACCAACATCAAACTTGATTAAACTGTGTGGAATTTCTTTATTCCAAATAGTACGACAGAAATTGTACACATCACCAAACATTAACCATCTTGTTAGTTGCAAAGAATTTAATAATATGTTCACTCATTTGTAGCTTGTTTAGAAAATATGATGAAGGAATATTGTGTACTCACTGGCTAGCCAGGATGTCTCACATAGTATCACATATGTATGTCCAGCTTTATTTTTGCAAGACTAGAGCTACTCAACTTGGAAATACCCATAAGAGCTCTTAAAATCCCTTAGCTATATTTTGGCTAATATTGTTAGGATTGCTAAAGAAAATGTGCACATCAACATCATCTGGGTGTCATAATTACTTATTTTACATGGAATTCTACCAATCAGTTGTTTGTAATGAGATAATCCATTATGATATGTGACCGAATTTTGGAAAATCACCAATATGGGCGCATTTGACACTTAAAATATTGAATTACCAAATAACAAGCTTTATAGTGCAAATCTACTTGTTGATGGTTTTAAGCCATTCTCAATATTTTAAATTACTAGAAAGCTCTAGAAATATATTTGTAACTCTCCTCTACTTGTAATAGTAACCCAATAAACATGAAAATTCACATGCACCCATATGGGTGATTTCCAAAATTCGGTCACATATAAATACAGTAAAATACCTGTAAGCTTATCACTTAAAACTATATGGACCATTCATGTACCATCATTAGTATGTGTACTGTTATAACATAGGTGCCGAATTGTTTAGGTTAAGTTAAGACTATACAGCTTTGTTACTAACAAGATAATCACCTATGCAAGCCTTCAGGTTCTTTCTACACTACTACTGGTCATTCAGAACTCACCTCCTCCCCACTTCCTACCAATTGACATACTAACACTATTGCTATGATAATAACTAGACTGGATGATTGACCAACAAGTTCTGGAACATTGATAAAATGAATTATTTCTCTCAACTCTCAAAGGTAACTGCAGATTACATATAGGACTCATAAACTTAATAATGAGTTTCTCATCCTCCTGTATTCAAAATGTCAGTGCGGGAGGGTGGATTTTTATTTTATTTTTCAGCACTAACTACTGTAGCTAAAATGGGTCGGAATGCATTTTCTTAGACTGCTCTAGCAAGGTACCAACTTTTAAAAGTGCTGGATGGCTGCACTCAGCCACCAGTGATAGAGAAATTTGTGATTGATGAGGTAAGAAAAACAGCGATGTAAGAGAGGATGAGAACTAATAATTAAGCCTTATCATGATATCATGATAAATGTTTGCAAACTTGCTTTTTAAGACTCATCCTACATTGTAGCTGTGTGTCACTTTGATAAAAGTTTGCAGAATTTAGGTAACTGTTGCCTATGCTAAGTAGAAGTTATCTATAGTTGTAAGTGACAATTTTGGAGTGGGAGATGCATAATATTTGGGACTTAGAACCTTCCTTAGCTGCTTTCCTTCCACTTTGTTTAATTTTTCTTAACTATTCCTTGATTGTGGGTTTACTTTAGTAGTTAATAAGTAATTCCAACTTAGAAGATATAATTTTCTACATCATTCATAATTTATTTATCTAATTAAGTCAACTTCAAGAATACCGTGTACGAAAGGAAAATGATATCCTAAATGTTCCACAGTAGGACAGAAATCATCATACAGTTGTACATATCACCAAACATTGAGTTGATAGTTACAACTCTTGTAGTTGATTTGTTGCTACATTTCAGTGATTAGGTACCAAAATTATGATGTCAAAGTGTCATGAAACTAAACTTCAGATCTATTTTAATTTTGCTATTAATGTACTTTCAGAAAATTCAGTACTTGTTGGCAATTCTTTCAGTATGAGTATGGTAATCCAGTGAGCATAGGTATTAATAATTGTTAGCTAACTGTAATTGCATACAACAAGGATTTGTGTTTGTATTGAAAATGATTATAGCGGTAGGTTACAGTTGACAAAGAGTTTCAACCTAATTGTAAATCTGAAACAGTTGTAGCTACAGTCTATGTGGCTACAATTTGTTGAGGAAATAATATGAAACTTGGAGAAGCAATTGGTTCATTGGTTTAGTACTTCTGTACAAAATTATGGTTTTAAGCATTATATTACTGCATAATAAATATTGAGTGGTGGGACATTAAACTTTTGTCAGTTTGATATCCTACTACATCATGTTTGAAGTACACATTTAACTGCCTATTAACATGCGTACAGTACTTGCCATATTTAGCAGCATTCATTAAGTGGATACCATATAAGGATCATATGATAATCCACTGGTTATGACAGCATGTTTAATTTAGATTTAGATTTTGGAATCTTCTTCTTCCAAACAGTAGGAAGTATACATTACCAACTTGAACAAGAAATTGTATATACATCACCAAACATTAATTAACTTATTGATTAGGCAGTTATCTACAAATATTTTTGTTCATTCACTTGTAACTTGTTTAGATTATAACAACATAATAACTGTCCAGCCAGGATGTTCCATGAAGACATGCTATAATACCCATGAGTTAATTTTCTTTTCACACACCAGATTCCACACATTAAATCTCAATAAGGTGCTTTAGCCATACTTAGCCTTTTTGGTTCTGTTAGCAGATGTGGTTAGAAATATCACTCCTACATAGCCACTGTGCATGCAGTAAATTAAAGTATCAAGAAAAATAATGTTTGTGTTTGGAAATTATTATGTTTGTTAAGATGAAATCTTACAAAAATGTTAAGAATTTTTAAAAAATTTGTGCTGCTGGCCTGTGAATATTTTCTTGAAAAATAATTATTTGGTTAATTAGGATAGAATGTATGGGATTAGGGATCTAATGGTTAGTTAATGAGATTACAACACAGAATTTCCTTCCTTGTTCCATGCAATAGTTGATACACAAGAATTGTATTATTTATCCTATACTGAGTGTTTACTAGTTTACTACACTTGTCCATTCATTTGTAACTTGTTAATGGCAAGTAGTTGGTTGCAAAATATACCATAACACGCAAGATTGATCTAAAGAAACCTAACAGCTTTTCAGTAAATTACTGTAAGAAATAGAGATAACTTTCCTTGTAATAATCCCACATGCACTCATGAGGTTGAAGATCAGGAGGATACATCCTCATTATAATCAATAAACAGAAGATTATACAATATAGTTAGCTAGTAGCAGTGAATGTGTGTAGCAATCCTAACTATATCTGCTAACTAGGCAAAATGTACAGGATTTTAAGAACTGTTGTTTGGTCAATATCTGTCCTACTATTTGGAATAAAAAGTTTCCACAGGGTTTAATCAAGTTTGATGTTGGTTGACTAACTGTTGTAAACATCAAGTTGTCATAAAGATGATAATAAGTGTGGAAACTTTAAAAGGTGCTGGAAATGCATAAAATTGTCTAGAATGTAACATGCTACCTTGAGTACATACAAAGAACATGCATACCACGACACATTACTGAATTCTTTCCCACACAAACCACCCTTCCACTGCACCAAGCTCTATAACATTACAGCATGTGACCACAACATATTACAACAACACATCACTATACAGACACGCATACATATGCAAATATACATACAACTCTTTGGGGGAGGTAGGGAAACTGAGGTAGGATGCATCAGCTTGGGTAGAAAATGTACATGTGTTATCACTGTCACAGTTAACTTCACTTGCTACATAGTACATCCAGCATTGCTTACACCCAACGGTACTGACGCCCAACATTACAACACTGCATATGCTACATTGGAAATGCTTGCGTACATGTATAACTGCTCTGTGCTTCATGCACATTCAGCTGCAAGCAACATTACAAACATTAAGTTGCAACAAGCATTACAGCATTCAAGTGCAACAAACATTGCAACAATCGCTGCACAGACAATACTGTGCACAGACGCTACGATATTCAGCAGCAGCAACATTCAGCAACAATATTCAGTAGCAAAACTACGACCAAGATCAGCACATTTAATTGCGACACATCAATTTTAATGACATTTAGCATTCAGTGATAGCACATACAGTTATTTTGGACTGGGTAAATATTTACTTTAATTGTTCAGCAATATGCACCCAATTTCCCCTAAAGTAGTTGGATAAACACTTAATAACACACACAAACACACTCAAAAACTGATAAAATATGCAAAATAACTAAAGTATATAAATGTATTATGCAGCAAGCATACACTAATTACTATGGTGACAGCATTGTAGAGTATCAGTAACAAGTGTATAGTATACAATACATACACAATGATATGTAAATCAATATTGCTGATTTCACACATTTAGGTCCGCTATTGCCTGAGGAATAGGAATATTTGAGGTTCATTAATTCTGGTCAAGCACCAAACCATCATAGTGTGACAATAACAATTATGATGAGCATGCAAACCTGACATGTTACTATATTAAGCTTGTAGAATTTAATTATTACGTGCACTTATTTGAGCAGTTAACAGATAGTCACACTTCTTGATCCATCCAGGCAGCATACCCAATGGAAGGTAGCCTGTTAACTTTTGTTTGTTACTTGGGCTTGTATGGATGGTTACAATGCTTGCCAGACATGCTTACACTTCTTGTTCATTCCTTTGAAAGCAGAGTTTATGTTGTACCTTGTTAATCCATGAAACAGCCTGTGACATAGGATTGGTATAAATTGCCTCAAAATGTCTATAATTATTTCAATGATCAAGTCACAAGTGGCTCATTGAACACACCATCCAACTACACTAGTAAGATGTCAATTTACTTTACATCGGCCTATATTTTAAACATGTTGTAACATGTCAAGGTCATGCCCTGGTACTGGCCTGTGCTGCGTAAGCCACCACCAGATTGACAATCTTACTTCACTAATAATTATTATTCAGTGTATCTATATCTGTGTTGTGTTATATAAGTTGTGTACAGAAATAAAATTTACTAGTAGAACCCCATATAGTAGAACCCCAAGCTGTCAGGTGCATGACATCTAAGAGTAAGAATTGCCATGACAACAAGTATAATGGAAGTGTCATGATAACCTGATCACCAGGTAGTATTCATGCATATCATGGCTTCTCTACAATTTTGTTTAATGGAGTACAATTATAAACACATTAGCATAACATAGATAGTTTTGAAACATCCTCTAATGTACATAAAATATATTGTATATTATACCATTATTAATGATCAGTCTACCTGACTGCTTAGTATAACTTGTATTAGAATTGTCACTTTGTTATTAGAGTTTCTTAATGAAACAGTGCAAACAGTAGATTTTTCTAATACATATTTCAATGTAAAAAAAAAATTATGTTGATATTATCATTGCAGCTATTTTGTTCATATTATACCTTTAATTTCTTATACAACACAAAAAGTAATGTACATCCATGATACACAATATATTATTATTATTTCAGTAAATCATCAGATTTCATAATTCATACATGCAGTATTCAAGTTTCAACTTGGACATGGTGGTATTTCAGTAATGGTAACTCCACGGTCTTCATTTGTTAACAGTGGAAGAAGGTGATGGTTTAGGGAGGTGAGTATGCAGTACAAACTGTCTGGATTATGGAACACTTGGTCCATGTGTCTATATATTTGTAAATATTCAGTGAAAGTGAAAGTTGGACAGTACACTCCTGTTAGATCCAGCTGTGTAACAAACACAAAACATCATATAAACTCTGCACATGTTAATGTAGAGGGTTTGGTTTCAACTCACATGAATATGATTAAGATTAGCTGTTGCCACTTGTAAGTGATAAAGGATGTCTCGTGTTTGAGGATCATTTGACATGAACACTAGTTTGAACAAGAAAGCATTAATGTGTGTAATATTAGTACACTGAGGTGCATCGAGCTGTTGGTAACGTGTTAGAAGTCCACCTGGAAGTGTAAATAATGGTCCCCTAGCACATTGCTCTACAGGCATAGACTGTAACAGAACAATATACATAAATATGTATTTAATATAGTGTCTGTGTTGAACTTACAGCAAGTTTATCCCTGACAATATTAATTGTTGTCATTATCCGACAACTATATGCAATGAATAAAGCATTTCTGTCATCTTGATTTCGTTTAACATGTGAAAGAGGAGCTTGATGTTGTTGTAGTTGTAGAGTAGGAGCGGCTGAAGAGGAAGAGTGCAGAATGCTAATGATCAAGAAACATCCAATAGCCAGTGAAACGATCTTCATTGTAAATTATCTTATAATGTTAACAAGTTTATCACTGATAAGTAATGATTAGTTGAAGTGAAGTGAGTACAAACTCTAACGGTTTTTATACTAAAACTAACTACCTAAATGATCATTGATGTGAAGAATTTCAATGAATATTATATGAAGTGTGATTCATACTTAGAAAGGAAAGATCCACTAGTATATGTATTTATCACAGATCCACCATTAGGCTGTCACAAACAACATTTACTGTTAGAGTTATTTACAAAATTGTACAGCACCTAGTCATCAAATTTGTGATGTGTGAAGACGTGTCGATAGCACAATTTATGCACTGTTTTTTTGCAACTTTTTTTAATATTTAAATATCAGCAATTAGTACTATGAACAATTACTATGTGTACACAGAAAGCTAAACAGTGTACACTCTCCACCTGTACATCTTGAGTGTAAATGAACATACAGTGTAGTTGCAATAGATAATTGGAATACTATGGACTATTATGGAGAAGCTGTTTAAACTTTTAAAGCATGCCCAAGGTTGTGTGATATTGTAAAAAGTACTTTCCACAGTTTTATTGATTACTTGGTTTGAAACCATTGTTTTCATAAGTAGTAATAACACTATTCATTCTCTGAGTTTGGGCAAACTTTATGTACTTTTAGAGTATTTGTTGGCTGTAATTTCTTAAAACACTTTCAGACTGTATTTATTTTATTTGATTGCTTGTTCACAGTACCCAGAGCCATGCTACGTATGTCAGCATTCCTGATGAGGATAAGATTTTCTGTAGCAGTACCAATCTGATGAGGGAATTGTGTGATGACTATCACTTCTTCTTTTTAATATGGTATTTTAATAACCAAAGTTTGTATTATATGTACCTAAATGTTTTGTTACGTACTTGAAGTTGTGTGGTCACACCCCAAAAATCTCTGTCAGTTGTAGCCATTAAACTATTGTACATATGTAGCACACATCTGCTTGTGAAGTATTCTAATAGAGTAGTCACTTGTTAGGATTCCTCTAAAGTGTTATCATATTACTCTGATAGAACAGTCATATAATTTCCATTGCATTAAAGCACTAAAGAGCAGTTGGATTGGTAACCCAGTTTCTGTCGTGATGTGTATCTTCTAGTGTGAAGGATCATTCTGTATGTTTCAGTGTGTGTCTCTGTTAGGGATTGGTTGATGAGGCATCTTGTGTCTGGCTAATGGCAAAGCATGCCAAGATTGAGAAGAAGAGGGGATAGGTAAAGATATGCACATTTTCATAACAGGCACAATAATATGTATGCATGTATACATTGTTTTTGCTTTTAGATTGTTGAAGTTGACTAATTGTATTGCTCTGATGTCCAGTATAAGTAATGAGGTGAGATAAATATTATAACTGCAGTGAGCATTGATTGCGTGATGCTATATATTATATTAAGGGTTTTCAATATTATGAAGTAATATTATATTGCTCCAATTATTCATATCTTTATATCTTATACACATTACTGTAGTTGTTTATATATTGGATAGTTCTGCCTAAAATGATTATCAATAATTCTACAGAATTCTTAGTACATATAGTTGTACATAATTTCCAATGCTCAACTTTAGTAACTGTACCCAGGTTCTCTTAACTTTTCCATGACAAGTAGACTACTACTTCTCTTTAACAACATTCCACTAGCTACAGTTTGATCATTCTTTTTATCAGTACATTTAAACCACATTAATAGGGCGCATGTTGAGATGGTCTTATTAATGAAGCATGTCTCACTATGGTTTGGACCTATTGGTTGTGTTTAATGTGATGAGGTCGGTTACCTATTGTAGAAGTGCTAGCCATGTAAGTGAGATTTTACTGTAACTATGTAATCTGCAGTTACCTTTGAGAGTTGAGAGAAATAATTCATTTTGTCAATGTTCCAGAACTTGCTGGTCAATCATCCAGTCTAGTTATTATCATAGCAATAGTGTTAGTATGTCAATTGGTAGGAAGAGGGGAGGAGGTTAGTTCTGAATGACCAGTAGTAGTGTAGAAAGAACCTGAAGGCTTGGATAGATGGTTATCTTGTTAATAACAAAGCTGTATAGTCTTAACTTAACCTAAACAATTTCGCACCTATGGTGATATTACTTATAATAGTACACATACTGATGATGGTACATGAATGGTCCATAGTTTTAAGCTTACGCTTGATGTATGTTTACATATATATACTTACATATATACATATATACTTGTATAATAATAAATTATCTTATTATAAACAACTGATTGATAGAATTCCATGTAAAATAAATCATTATGACACCCAGATGAATGTTGATGTGTGCATTTTCTTTAGCAATCCTAACAATATTAGCCAAAATATAGCTAAAGGATTTTAAGGGCTTTTATCAGTATTTCCAAGTTGAGTAGTTCTAGCCTTGCCAAAATAAAGTTGGACATACATATGTGGTACTGTGTGAGAAGAGGGATAATTGTACATGTTGTGCAGTGTATGTGACTACATTGTAGTTCTCTATGCTGAGGAAATAACATGAAACTTGGAGAAACAATTGATACAATTTTTTTTTTTGATTCTGTACAAAATTATGGTACTACTACTAATGGTTCTAAGCTTTATACTACAGACCAGTCCATCATATCTTTTGAGTGCATGGTGCAAGATATTTGGTGCTTTGAACTTTTGTCAACTTTGCAGTTTGATATCCTACTACATCATGTTTGAAGTACACATGTGACTGTGTATTAACATGTGTACAGTACTTACCATATTTTGTCACTAAACATCCACAAGGCTACATAAATTTATTTATTAGTTTCTCATCCTCCTGTACTCGAATTTATAGCAGTGTGGGAGGGAAGATTCTTATTTTATTTCCACTAACTAGATAACTAGCTGAATTAGCTACCTAAAATGACTCAAAATGCAATTTTCTTAGACTACTCTAGCAAGGTAACAACTATAAAAGGTGCTCATTGGCCTCCCTTAGCCACCAGTTGTGCAAAACATCCTTGATGAGGTAAGAAAAATGGTGATGCGGATGTGGATGAGAAAATAAGTCTATAATTAAGTTTATGTGGCCTAATAATCCACTAGTTATGACAGCATGTCAAATTTTGATTTGAATTTTGGAATCTTCTTCTTCCAAACAGTGGGAAGTATACATTACCAGCTTTAACAAGAAATTGTACACATCACCAAACATAAATAAACTAATTGGTTAGTTAAAAATATTTTTTGTTCACTCACTTGTAACTTGTTTAGATTATAGTTAATGTATAATAACTGTCCAGCTAGGATGTTCCATGAAGACAAGCTATAGTACCAGTGAGTTAATTTCTTTTTCACACACCAAATTTCCCACATTAAGGTTTTTAGCCATACTTAGCCTTTTTGGTTCTGTTAGCAGATGTGGTGAGAAATATCAGTACTACATAGCTACTGTGCATACAGTAAATTAAAGTAGCAAGAAAAGAATTCTTGTGGTGTGGAAATTTTATGGTACATTAAGATGAAGTCTTACAAGATTTTTTCAATTCTGTGCTGCTGCTGCACTGTGGCAGGAGCAATAAGTGAGTTACATGGCTTTAAAATATCCTGTATTGTATTGCTATATTCTGTACATGAATGTGTAGCTTAGTGAATCTTGAAAGTTGGTTATTTGATTAATTATGAAAACAATGGGATTAGGGATCTAATGGTTAGTTGATGAGATCACAACACAGAATTTCCTTCCTTGTTCCACACAATATATAGTCGATACACAAGAATTGTATTATTTATCCTATACTGAGTGTTTACTAGCTTACTACACTTGTCCATTCATTTGTAACTTGCTGTGATAACACTATCAAGTTAGTGACTAGTTGATGTGCTGCTCCAAGAATGATAATCATTTTGTGTAGTATAAACATAATGATATGTTCTAATTCAGTAAACAAGCAACAAAGACATTTACTATACATAGTTCAGTGGTGAATCCACTCTGAGCATGTTAATATAGCTGCTATATATATAACAAATAATCCTTCCACAGCAATGTTTTACTGTTAAATCTTATTTTGCAACATCAAATATTGCTATAGAATATCTTTCACAGTTCTGACTCAGCAAAAGCAGTCTTCCTTATACTAACTCTGTCTTTAGTCAGTACTGAAACAACTAGTTCAAAAAATTCCCTATACTATGTAAGGTAAATAAGACAACAAATCTATTAATGACTCCAATGCTATTCAATATTGGTGCTTGTGATCTGTTCTGTTTGAGCTTAAGAAAATTTTTTTGACTAATAGTTCCAACACGAAAACAAAAATGGAATAGATACAAGCAGTATTTGTTTATGCTGTGCTGAAAGTACATTCACTGAGTATAATTGTATACTTCGTATTTTATTTATAATAATATGCCAACTATCATTGGGAAATGATATCCTAAGCACCATGTAAACAGTTGATTGGATTTGTGGAATTTTCCTCTTGTATGTGGAAGTGGAAAATTCCACAAATCTAATTCGGGATATACAACACAACACTAAACATTAACCATCTTTTGAGTTAAAAATAGTTTTTTTGCAGTCACTTGTAAATAGCATGATAACATGATAAAGAATTAATATATTCTCTAGCTGGCTAGCCAGGATGTTCCACAAAGACAAGTGATATTGTTGTCTCTCACAAACCATGACAAGCTGTCATGGCTCATTTATGTCCTACTTTGTCTTAAGCAGTTATGGCTTGATCTGTGATACACTATACATACTGTCAGGTTATAGCTACTTTCTTTCTGATAATTTATCATTTTATGGTTGCTGTTGTGGTGGTAAATTATAGTAGCTTTTAAAAGCAATACATACAGAGCTAGGAGTAGCAGCCCTTCTGAATTGATCAAATACTTCAATGAAACTACAGAAAAACTTGACACTTTATCTGTTTTATAACAATCTTTTCATTTCAGTATGTTGTGATAAATAAAATTTGTTAATATTACAGTATAGTAGAGCCCACAAGCTGTCTGGCACATGACATCTAATGGTAAGAAATGTTTAGAATAATTTCCATGACAACAAGAATGTATACTACAGTATGATAACCTGATCACCAGGTACTATTTCAACATATCATGGCTTCTCCACATTTTTCTTTAATGGAGTGCAATTATAAACACATTAATGTAGCACAGGTAGTTTTGAAACATCCTCTAATGGGCATAAAACTATTATTAATGATCAGGCTACCTGACTGCTTTATTAGAGTAGATCAGTTAGTATAACACATCCCCATGCACCTGCAATAGCTACAGTTATTTGCTTAGAATATAACTTTATTTTTTATGCAACACAAAATATACATCTATTATACACAACATATTTTAGTAAATCATGTCCATTTCAGATTCCATAATTTATACAAGCAGTATTCAAGTTTCAACTCGGACATTGTGGTATTTCAGTAATGGTAACTCCACGATCTTCATTTGTTAACAGTGGAAGAAGGTGATGGTTTAGGGAGGTGAGTATGCAGTACAAACTGTCTGGATTATAGAACACTTGGTCCACGTGTCTATATATTTGTAAATATTCAGTGAAAGTGAAAGTTGGACAGTACACTCCTGTTAGATCCAGCTGTGTAAAAAACACAAAACATCATATAAACACTGCACATATTAATGTAGAGGGTTTGGTTTTAACTCACATGAATATGATTAAGATTAGCTGTTGCCACTTGTAAGTGATAAAGGATGTCTCGTGTTTGAGGATCATTTGACATGAACACTAGTTTGAATAGGAAAGCATTAATGTGTGTAATATTAGTACACTGAGGTGAATCGAGCTGTTGGTAACGTGTTAGAAGTCCACTTGGAAGTGTAAATAATAGTCCCCTAGCACATTGCTCTACAGGCATAGACTGTAACAGAACAATATACATAAATATGTATTTAACATAGTGTCTATGTTAAACTTACAGCAAGTTTATCTCTGACAATTTCAATTGTTGTCATAATCCGACAACTATATGCAATGAATAAAGCATTTCTGTCATCTTGATTTCGTTTAACATGTGAAAGAGGAGCTTGATGTTGTTGTAGTTGTAGAGTAGGAGCAGCTGAAGAGGAAGAGTGCAGAGTGCTAATGATCAAGAAACATCCAATAGCCAGTGAGAAGATCTTCATTGTAAATTATCTTATAATGTTAACAAGTTTATCACTGATAAGTAATGATTAGTTGAAGTGAAGTGAGTACAAACTCTAATACTATTACTAACTACCTAAATGATCATTGATGTGAAGAATATCAGAGAATATTGAACGTGATATTATGGTAGGGAGAAAATACTTGGAAAGGAAATTATGTTATAAAATTGTGTATAACTTGTGAAATAAATAATTATGTGCATGTATTTTCTTTTAACTTCAGTAATGCTAATTGTACAATAATAATAATATACAGTCATAGAAATTAGTGAGAATAAAACAAGAAAACATTGAAATCAGAATATGTATACTTTGTGTTGAAACATTTATACCTTTTAACAAATTGTATGTTAGGACTCATAAACTTAACGAGTTCATCCTCCTGTATTCAAAATGTAGTGAGGGAGGGTGGATTTGTATTTTACTTTTCAGTACTAACTAGCTAAAATGACAGTTTTCTTAGACTGCTCTAGCACGTACCAACTTTTAACGGTGCTGGATAGCTGCACTCTGCCAGCCACCAGTGATAGAAAAAATTTGATGAGGTAAGGAAAACAGCGATGCGGGAGGGGTTGAGAGACTACATGTAATAATTAAGTTTATGTGGCCTTATCGTGATATCATGATAAATGTTTGAAAACTTGCTTTTTAAAGATTCATCCTACACTGTAGCTGTGTGTCACTTTGATGAAAGTTTACAGAATTTAGTAACTGGTGCCTGTGCTAAGTAAGTATAAGATAGTTATAGTTGTAAATTACAATTTTGGAGTGGGAGATGCATAATATTTGGGCCTTAGAACCTTCCTTGGCCTCTTTCATTTTATTTAATTTTCCTTACTTGTGATGGGGGTTTAATAAATAATTCCAACTTGGAAGATACAACTTTCTACATCATTTATGATTTATTTATCCAATTAAGTCACCTTCAAGAATACGGTGTATATATGAAAGGATGATATCCTATAAATGTTCCACAGTAGGACAGAAATCATCAAATAGTTGTACATATCACCAAACATTGAGTTGTTAGTTACAAATGCTTGCAAATCTTGTAGTTGATTTGTTGCTACATTTCAGTGATTAGGTACCAAAATTATGATGTCAAAGTGTCATGAAACTAAACTTCAGATCTATATTTAATTTTGCTATTAATGTACTGTACTTTCAGAAAATTCAATACTTGTTAACCAATTCTTTCAGTGTGAGTAAGGTAACCCAGCGCTAGTATGGGAATATTATATTAATAATTGTTACGTAGCTAATTAGAATTGCATGCAACATGGATGTGTTTTTGCATTGAAAATGATTATACAGTTGACAAAGAGTTTCAACCTAATTGTAAATCTGGAACAGTTGTAGCTACAGTGTATGTGGCTATATTGGAGTTCTCTATGTTGAAGAAATAATATGAAACTTTGAGAAACAATTTTATTAATTCTGTACAAAATTATGGTTTTGAGCATTATATTACTGCTTAACAGTCCATAATAAATTTTGAGTGGTGAGAGTTTTTGGGGCTTTAAACTTTTGTCAGTTTGATATCCTACTACATCATGTTTGAAGTACACATTTAACTGTGTATTAACATGTGTACAGTACTTGCCATATTTAGTAGCATTCATTAAGGAGATACCCTATAAGGATCATATGATAATCCACTGGTTATGACAGCATGTTTAATTTTGATTTAGATTTTGGAATCTTCTTCTTCCAAACAGTAGGAAGTATACATTACCAACTTGAACAAGAAATTGTATACACCACCAAACATTAATAAACATATTGATTAGGCAGTTAGCTACAAATATTTTTGTTCACTCACTTGTAACTTGTCTAGATTATAACAACATATAGTAACCGTCCAGCCAGGATGTTCCATGAAGACATGCTATAATACCCATGAGTTACTTTCCTTTTCACACACCAGATTCCACATATTATATCTTACCAACAAGGTGCTTTAGCCACAATCAAGGAATAATTAAGAAAAATTAAACAAAGTGGAAGGAAAGCAGCTAAGGAAGGTTCTAAGGCCCAAATATTATGCATCTTCTACTCCTAAATTGTAATCTACAACTATAACTAACTTATACTTAACACAGGAAACAGTTACTAAATTCTGTAAACTTATATCAAAGTGACACGCAGCTACATTGTAGGATGAATCTTTAAAAAGAGTGTTTGCAAACATTTATCATGATAATAATTATGATAAGGCCACATAAACTTAATTATTAGTTCTCATCCCCTCCTGCATCACCATTTTTCTTACCTCATCAAAAAATTTTCTATTACTGGTGGCTGAGTGCAGCCATCCATTGCTGGTGGCTGAGTGCAGCCATCCATTGCTGGTGGCTGAGTGCAGCCATCCATTGCTGGTGGCTGAGTGCAGCCATCCAGCACTTTTAAAAGTTGGTACCTTGCTAGAGCAGTCTAAGAAAAACTGCACACTGAGTCATTTTAGCTAGTTAGTACTGAAAAACTAAAATAAAAAATCCGCCCTCCCACACTGACATTTTGAATACAGGAGGATGAGAAACTCATTATTAAGTTTATGAGTCCTAACATACAATTTGTTAAAAGGTATAAATGTTTCAACACAAAGTATACATATTCTGATTTCTTTGTTTTCTTGTTTTATTCTCACTAATTTCTATGACTGTATATTATTATTATTGTACAATTAGCATTACTGAAGTTAAAAGAAAATACATGCACATAATTATTTATTTCACAAGTTATACACAATTTTATATATAACAAAGATTCAAAATTCAATCACTTGGTACAGTATACATGTTAGTTATTTGTGATACATTAACAGTGCATCAAAATTGGACATAGCAACATATTTCCTTTCCAAGTATTTTCTCCATACGATAACATCATGTTCAATATTCTCTGATATTCTTCACATCAATGATCATTTAGGTAGTTAGTAATAGTATAAAAACTGTTACAGTTTGTACTCACTTCACTTCAACTAATCATTACCTATCAGTGATAAACTTGTTAACATTATAAGATAATTCACAATGAAGATCTTCTCACTGGCTATTGGATGTTTCTTGATCATTAGCACTCTGCACTCTTCCTCTTCAGCTGCTCCTACTCTACAACTACAACAACATCAAGCTCCTCTTTCACATGTTAAATGAAATCAAGATGACAGAAATGCTTTATTCATTGCATATAGTTGTCGGATTATGACAACAATTGAAATTGTCAGAGATAAACTTGCTGTAAGTTCAACTCAGACACTATGTTAAATACATATTTTGTTCTGTTACAGTCTATGCCTGTAGAGCAATGTGCTAGGGGACCATTATCTACACTTCAAGGTGGACTTCTAACACGTTACCAACAGCTCGATGCACCTCAGTGTACTAATATTACACACATTAAATCTTTCCTATTCAAACTAGTCTTCATGACAAATGATCCTCAAACACGAGACATCCTTTATCACTTACAAGTGGCAACAGCTAATCTTAATCATATTCATGTGAGTTGAAACCAAACCCTCTAAATTAGCATGTGCAGTGTTTATATGATATTTTGTGTTTGTTACACAGCTGGATCTAACAGGAGTGTACTGTCCAACTTTCACTTTCAATGAATATTTACAAATATATGGACACATGGACCAAGTGTTCCATAATCCAGACAGTTTGTACTGCATACTCACCTCCCTAAACCATCACCTTCATTCACTGTTAACAAATGAAGATCGTGGAGTTACCATTACTGAAATACCACAATGTCCAATTTGAAACTTGAATACTGCATGTATTTTGAAATATGGAATCTGATATGGACATGATCACTAAACTACTAAATATATATTGTGTATAATGGAAGTACATATTTTTGTGTTGTATAGAAATTAAAGTTATATTCTAAACAAATAGCTGTAGCTATTGCATGTGGGATGCAGTGATAATTCCAGCATATTTTAGGTATTTATGTAGAAATATAATCATTATAAAAACTATGCACGTTTTGTTATAACTCTAATAGAGCAGTCAAGATTCTAATACTACTCTAATAAAGCAGTCAAGTAAACTTTTATTGATACTGTATCAAACAGTTATAAAAACACAGCATTAATGGTCCAAACACCAATCAATATATAGCATGTGGTAGGATAATCCTGTCAACATAAAAATTATAACTACTTATGCTGAAATTGAATATTATATAATAGCTTTAATAGGTAGCTTTGTGTGAAAGGCATCATGTGAATATCACATTACCTTTTCGCAAATCCAGCCACTGACATGGGCACTGCAGTCAAGTGTTACTGAAAACACCATAGCAGCTACAGGCAACATGTTCAATATTCAATAAGAAGCCAAAATTGTAAGTTGTGGCAAGTTTTTCTCAAACCTCAGCAGTGATGTAGCAAAATTTTAGAGGTGTGCGATTATCTAGATATATCTGATTATTGAGATATCGTAAGATTTATCGAGATAAGGATGACAGGTTTATTTATCTAGATAATAGTAAACTTCCAAAATTTGTTTGTATACCAAAGAATATCTAATGGTGTAGACACCTCCTGGGGGCTCCAACTCTCCTACCACTTGGAAACATTGTTAAAACTAGCATTTTTACTTTTTTGTATTCTTCAAATTGCAATTTGCTCACTTTACTGGTTAATATTGACAGTTAACCACAACAAATAATTGTTTCAATTATCGAGATGTTAGATAACCGAGATAAGTTTAAAAGAAATACCGAGGTATGTCTAAATTTGTCATTGCACAACTCTACAAAATTTTCCCTCACATAGGAAGCATGATGTTAAGAATCTTTGTAAGAAATATTTATTTTGTAAGAATGATGTCTACATATGGCACTATGTGTAGGACATTTTCATGCTGTGTAGAAATCAGTGGCGATTCTAGACATGACCTTCAGGTGGGACCAAGTAGGGAACAGCATGACTATTGCTGTAATATAAAGTAGAATTTCAGGGGGGTCTGGGGGTGCAACCCCCAGAAGCTGCAGGACTTTTTGAAGGCTTGAAAACAGCCTAAAATTTATGCTATAAACATGAAAAATGCTAAAATAACTAATGCCAATCTATACTGCAACTTTTTCTAGATTTTGACACAAACAAAGCCTTTGCACCAATTATATATACTACAATCACAATCAAAAATCATTGTCCATTTCAGTTCTAGTGTGTTACAGTATCAACTGTAATTGTACGTACCTAACAAGTTCCATTTTACTTTGGAAAACCACACCACTGACGACTCAGAAAACAAAAATATCATAACTTATCCATGCCGCACAACTAAATTACGACACAGAATGTAACAAAAATAACAATGAAAACTGTTGATTTGCTACATGCAAGAATGTTGTATTTATACAGCTACATACATAGCAGCTATATTATACCAAATTCAAAAATAAAGACCTATGACTCTGTTCAGTAGAAACTTGTTGAAACGAAAAAAAATCTATAATTAAAGTTGTACTTATTACAAACGTGAGCTGCTAATTGTTTTCTCCACTATCATCACCTTCACCAGCTGCCACCGGTGGTTGAGGAGATGTGTCTTTATCATCTTTATCTTCTCCCTCAGTGTGATGACTAGATGAAGAGCTTGATGATGATGATGATGATGAAGCTTGGCTTTTTGTGAAGATTCTGGATGCTTGTCGGCATCTTCTGCTGACAGTGCAGAAGGAGACTTCTCTTTATCTGGAGATGGAGATTTTTCTTTATCTGGAGAGGAAGACTTATCTGTTTCTGGGGAGGAAGACCTTTCTTTCTCTGGAGTGGGAGACTTTTCTTTCTCTGCTGCAGTTGTAGTAACCTCAATTTGCTGGTCATCAGTAGCCATAGTGATTGAAATGCTTACTTCACCTGCTGTTGGTTCATCTTCTGACTCTTTTGGTGTTTCAGTATATTCAGTTTGTTCCTTTGCCACTGATTGTACAGCATCCCCTAATTCAGACCCAGCCTTGTAAGTCTGTGTAGTATCTTCAGGTTCCTTTGCTTGTTCTGTTTCTTCAGTTTTTGTACTCTCCACCTCATCGGCTTTGCTTGTATCAACAGTGACTTCTATAGTTGTAGTAGTTTCTGATTGTGTACTCTCTTCAACAGCAGCAGTGCCGTCTCTGGTTTGGTCAGAAACAGTTTAAAAATAGTAATACATAGTTGGTTGATTCATATACTGTCTATAGTTAATTCTAAGTAAGCTCCATGGCGCTTGGTTTTTAGAAGTAGCACAACATCAACTTGTTCAAACACACTTTATGTAACAACTTTAAAACAGGCTGTAGGACACGCTGTAGGACCAGGTGTTCTACAGATCTTCAGCACTTGGACCTTCAGCACTTGTGCTGTAAAGCCTTAATAAATAAAATAAAAATAAATAAATAAAAATAAATAAATAAATAAATAAAAATAATCATTTTGTGTAGTATAAACATAATGATATGTTCTAATTCAGTAACATGATCAAAATAAGACATTAATACGACATAGCTCAGTAGTGAATCTTAGGGTGGTCCCTGGGGCAGCTCCAGGGAAGTTTCTGAGGTTTCCAGAAACCGGTCACGATACTCTAATAGAGCAGTCAATCACTCTAATAAAGCACTCACAGTATTCAGAGCAGCAGTGTAGCAAGCTATGTACATAGCTATAAATAAGGATTTATGTACTTTATCAATGATATTAACGTATAGTTAGTGGAGGGCATGTAGTTATTCTCAGCAGGCAGCGACCTTATTGTTGTTGGTTTTTTTATGTTTTAGGTCTTGACCAAAAATTTAGCTATATGCTCTTCATCGGAAACCAGTCACCAACCATCCTGGAGCTGTCCGATGGGTTCCACAGTCACCGTCACCTCCACTCTGAACATGTTAATAATATAGCTGTAGTCAACATAGTCATCTACATTGCTCTAATATGTATAGCAAATAATCATTTCACAGCAATGTTTTACTGTTTTGCATGCAACATCAAATGATTGCTTAATACAGTAATTAACTATATGAAACTGTTGGAACATCACTAGTACTATCATGTTATTGCTATTTATTCAGACTAGGTACTTTTGAATATGCCTACACTACACATTGTAGAGGATAATGGAGCACTACAGAGTCCAGAATAATTATATTTTCTGCATATTTAGGGTGAAGATTGTAACTCCATACAGATGACTCTAGTGATATAGATCACTATCAGTACTGCATTTAATGTATTCTTTTTACCAAGTATAATCCTGTTCTTCAATTTGTTATTATTGTGTACAAAGACTATACTGCATAAAAATTAAAGGTTGTGTATACTTATTATATTCACAAAAGATACAATGAAACTATATTATGTTACAAAGCCATGTTATAAAACTAGATGACATTGTGGTTTCTTCATTGAAACTTCCTTAAAATTAATGTTTATAAAGCTATTATTGTATAATATTCAGTGCTCTCAGGGACAGTAGCTGGTGTACAATCTCAAGACATTATTAGCAAGTTAGAACTAGGTGATCATAGACTTTATAATGCTAAATAGTGCGGTTGTTATAAGTAAATAATATGCCAAACCCGGAAAAAAATGGTACCAAGACAAATTTGGTATCAAAATATTCAGAATTTATTATAGAACAACATACTTAAAATCCTCTCTCAAATCTTTTGGGGAAAAAAAGTTATTCATTTATAAATAATAGAGGGTAAAGTATCAGATTCATCCTTCATTTGTAGCAAACATAATGTCCATCACCTGAAATGTTTGTCAACATATGTTGGCGGCACCTGAAAAAGTCTACAACTACACCGAATTTACAGTGTTTCCTTGGTGATGTGGTGGGCTTTTATTTGGTAACTTGGAAATCACTCTGTGTTTATTTGACTGAATGACAGTTTTGTAAGTTATTACAGCCAAAACATATAGCAGCAATATGATTAGTTTAATCTGTAGATTGGATAAAAATGAGTGTGGAGCAAGACAGCTCAGAATGTGTTCCTGAGTTTCAAGAAGACTGCTGTGTGATATGCAATTTATGTTTTGAAGATGATAAACCAACAAACATGACAAGGAAAGGTATTTTGACCCTCACTGAGTATAGTAAAAGGCATGGGTGGTCTGAACTCACTACCTATTTAACTGAACGCATTAACATGACACCTATTGGAACTGTTCTAGTTCATCAAAAGTGTCGCAGGAACTATACTGATCTTAAAAGAATGATGCATAGAGAATCAGGTAACAATGAGTTGCCATGCCCCAAAAAATTAAGGTCTAGCTTGCCTCACTTCAACTGGAAAGAGGAATGCATGTTCTGTGGAAAATGTGCTGAATTTGACACTCGCCATCCAAACAGAGCACAGGTTAAAAGGGTAACAACACTTCCCATGCGTAACAACATCCTAGAGCAATGCAATAGGCGAGGGGATAATTGGGGTTCTGAAGTTCAAAATCGTCTTCATGGGTGTATTGACTTAGTCGCAGCAGAAGCAGTATATCACTCAAATTGTTTATCACGGTTTATGCTAAGCAAAGATCCAGACAAAGCAATACCAGATAGAAAGGTTCAAGGTAGGCCAGAAGATCAAAGAATGCTGCATTGGTTTAATGTGTTATGTCAGTGGCTTGAATCTGAAGCTGATTCTGAATCATACATACTATCAGAATTACACAGCATAATGGTAGATTTTGCTGATGAATCTGAAGTTTACTCTATCAAAAGGCTAAAACAAAAGCTACAGGAACATTATAAAGAGTTTATATTCTTTGCTGAAGTTGAAGGACGTGAAAACGTTGTCTGCTTTAGAAACATGGCAAAGTACATTATAAATGAAAGATGGCACTCAGAAAGGAAAGCGAATGTAGAAGATGAAGCAGAGCGTATAGTAGTTACTGCAGCCAAAATCATACGTGCTGAAATTAGAGACAGAGAATATACTTCTGAACATTATCCAACAACTGAAGATATTGCAAACACAGAACGAAGTAGGAAATGGGTACCCCAATACCTACAAACACTGTTAAAAGCTATTGTTACATCTGAATTGAAACAGAACAGCATTGGCCAGTGTATTGTGCAGGCAGCTCGACCAAAGTCGGTGATCACTCCAACACTGTTTGGTTTGGGTGTTGAGATGGACCACGTATTTGGATCAAAGTGGCTTATCAATGAATTGTCACGATTGGGCTTCTCAGTAAGCTATGATGAAGTGATCAGATACAAGCAGTCGGTTATTCAAAGTGAAAGTCTTGAGAACACATTGACTGAGTATCTTCCAGGCACTTTTACTCAGTGGGTGGCAGACAATGTTGATCATAACGTAGCAACACTAGATGGGGAAGGGACTTTCCATGGAATGGGAATTATTGCTGTTTCGACACCTGAAGATAAGACACCACTTACCTTAAAAGCACAGGTAATCACAAGGCAAAAACGTATGAGGGTAAATGGCTTGATTAAAGATAAAGGAGTGCCAATATTTCCATACATAAGCCCTCCGAATAAAGGCCTAGCTTCAGTATTTTATAAGCCCATTGCTCAACTGCAGTATCCTTACATTTTGCCTTCAATGCTGTGTTCAAATCTACTTTGGCATTCTGGGTGGGTATTTAGCCACGCCAAACCAAGACCAAATTGGTCAGGTTTTATGCAGCACATTTTCTGTGATAGCCAAAACTCGGTTTCAAAATCTGAAATACTTTATCTTCCAATAATAGATTTGAATCCATCTGATGAAACCTGTATTTTCTCTACCTTGCTGTATATCCAAAGACAAGCAAGGGAACTGAACATACCAACTCCATGTATTACTTTTGACCAACCTTTGTGGATTAAAGCTGTAGAAATTGTCAAGGCAAAGTCATTGAATGTTGTGTGTAGGCTTGGTGGCTTTCACGTTATGATGAGCTTCTTAGGTAGTATTGGCTCAATGATGAAAGGATCTGGATTAGAGGAAGCACTGGAAAATGTCTATGGTTCTAATGCAGTCATTCATATGATATCTGGGAAAGCTATTTCTAGGGCACTACGTGGGCATTTCTTAGTTGAGGCAGCTTTAGTAAATAAATTGATGTTACGAATTTGGCCAAACATACCCAATTTAGATTTGACCACCAGTAGTCATCATGAAACACCTGCAGAGGGAGAGAATGTCACTGAGCAAGGTCTGTCTGTGTCTGTTGATAATCAAAATGTTGCCCCCTGCATTGGTGTACCAACCTCTTGCTTGCTTGAAACTGGCTGTACAGACATTAATGATGAAGAACTAGAGACTGGTAATGATATAGACAAGCTTGATGTCATTGAGGGAGACAAGATTTGCAGCTTGTATGAAGGGATTAAAGACAAGCTTTTGTCAGTATCTAGTATTGCTGAATCACAGGAATTGATGAAGTTAGAAAGCGGTTTGCTCAAGTACAAAGCATTGCTCTCCAAGGAATCACCAACAGCTAAGCTATGGCTGCAGTATATTGAGTACGTGGAAACTTTGAAGCTTTTTATCAGAGCTGAAAGAATGGGAGATTGGAATTTACACCTCATTGCAGTTGGAAATATGATCAATCTTTTTGCTGCAACTGGCCACATTAACTATGCCAAAAGTTCTCGGCTGTATTTACAACTAATGCTGCAGTTGCCAAATGACCATCCGTGGCTATATCAGTGCTTCATTAACCATGGATTTCATGTCGTTCGAAGAAGCAGTAGATACTGGGCAGGACTATGGACAGACTTAGCCATTGAACAAGTAATGATGAGGTCCATAAAGAGCCGTGGAGGTCTTACAAAAGGGAGAGGAATGACAGAAGCTGTACGTCTGCAATGGATTTACAGCATGCACAAGTGTGCTGAAATCCATAATGCCATGACTGCTATCACAGATTTACAGCACACAACAAGTGAGCAGCACTTTGAATTAGGAAATTCAAGGAGTAGCCGTGATTTTGAAGATATGCAGGGTAATGTGAACCTCCACATGAATATGCATGATGGTAACAAGTGCTACAAATTAAATATGACACATAACTCTAGTACATTTGTTAATGTGTCCTGGTGACATGTTGGGATAATGCACAGAATGAAGAGTTTGAGTTGAATAAAATATCAGGGATCTTCGTGAAGTGTTCAAATGTAATAAGGATTATTAGTGATTATCAGGGTTCCAACCTTGTTAACTATGGAGCATATCTACTGCATAGTAATTAAGAACAAATGCAGAGGGATCTATAAAATTGTTACTGCTGAAACCCACAGGTGCATACAGGTGAGGGCAATGAAAGGTTCTAGTTTGAATGCGTTCTGAGTAAGAGGATCGCCCAAAACAGATGGGTTCACAAACTCAGATTGTAAGTTGTGCACTGTGTCCATGGAGTGTGGGGCAGTGGCGTAACCAGACTTGTACCGACACCAGGGCCCAGTGCAATAAGTTGAAATCGTAATCACAAGTGAAGAAGTGATAATTATTTCTAGAGGCGCTTATACCAATAACTTGGCAGTTTGAAGTGATTTCACAATAACGAAAGGTAATATAGCTGTTTTGCAGCCAAAATTGTGTGCAAGGTCTCGATCGATTATTCGGTAAAATAGTTTTTTCTACTACTCTATTACTAATTCCGTGGGCGTGACTTGATTGCTGACACCCGGGCCTGGATTAGTTACGCCATTGGTGTGGGGCTGTGTAACCGAAGTTACACCCCTGTCAAATGTTTGATAAGAACAGCTGTACAAAAGCCTTGTCACAGTGATTGCATAGTTCACACTCAAGAGTGAGTGGTACTGTAGTAGTGGGGTGGATGCACCCTACTTACGTATGCTGGGTAGGGGAATCCCCGCAAATAAGGTGGGGCAAGTGTGCTTTGTAACTGGGTGAGCACCTTTGCATTGTTACAAATGTTGAGGTATTGACAATTGGCGTGTTGGCAAGTTATTAGGTTGGTCAAATCACAGCAGATTTACACGAGTGATTGTGGTGGGAGGGTAGGATGGACTGCTAGGGGGCAGGTTGGAAGTTTAAAGTTGCGTTGCACTAATAATTGGGTTGAATTATCGGTAAAAGCCGATATTAGCCAATTTTACAAGTAGCAGTATCAGTTACAAAGTGGAGATATTTCGTTGATGAACTAAAACCCACAATCAATCATTGATGACGGTAATGAACAGGTGAAAGTAAAGCTGTGAAGTGCAGCATATAACACTTAACTGTGGATATTTATTGGCACCCCACGTAATGAGTCAATCACTTTTCACAAATGGTCTTGAATCCCACCAGAAACACTGTTTGATAAGCTGGCTTAGCTATTTTATAACCACTTGGCTTCTTTTCCATGAAGGGGTTAGTGGCAATACTTCAACAACATTGTAAAATCGTATGCACACTCAATTAACTACATTGATTACATTATCATTACATTTGCAATTTAATTTAAGTGATATCCTGCTCCCCCTTCCTTCTTCTGAAGGACTGAACATCAGCATAATCTTTACAAGAATAGGCAAATATTGATATTAGTAAAATTAATGTGAAAAATGTGTATCGGTGCAACAATAGTTTAATGAGTATAATGCACTGGTAGCTGAACATTTCTAGCACTTGATCGGGATAGTTTAGCTAGAAGAATGGTGGAGACATACATGTTCCAGGCCACCATCCATGAGGCAAAGGAGTTGATTTTTGGAGTGGGTGGGGATTGGGGCAAGTTGAAGCGCATCACTCTGAGATGATATTTTTCGCCTGAAAAACATTTGCATATATGCTGCTGAGTGGTGGGTGTGTCGGGTACAGAGGATATGGCATGGGCGAACGAGCTACTGAATTCTATGTACTACTCCACAAGGATTCCAGTGCGCAAACGTGCCGGTAGTGGAGCTATTAGTGGAGGAGGATGAGTAGTACCAAGAATGGCTAGTTCTTGGGTATGCAGTTGTAGCTGGTTGAGGCTACCCAAAGATGGCCAGAACAGCGGGACATGGCCTGAAGTGTAAGTTGCTGTTGATTGAGGAGCTTTGGTTGCTAGCTGTAGACTGCAGCTGAGGAAATATGTTCGGGTTGACTGCTGGTTGAGAGGTAGGGGTCACTGTTGTTCCAGAAGTAGGAAGCACGAGTTGTGCCAGGGAAGCCTGTGGACTGGGAATAGCAACGGTGACCTGTGACAGGTATTTGGGTGCAACAGGTTTGCAAGCTGTATTTTGACAAAAGTAGACGCAGTGACTCGTTGTTCATTGTAGCCGCGGCGTCACTGTGACTGGCGGTTGTGTTGGTATGTTGAGATGACACTGTGGGAGTCGCATAGGAAGCCTGACCAGTGACAGGTGGAGTTTCGTTAGCGTGTATGTATTGTTGCGTCAGCCTGCAGCTTCAAAGAGTCATGGAGTTCATCCTCGGCATGACGCAGGTTTCTGGACTTCCGCTCCGCCAAGGGATCCAAGCTACGACAGCCAATCCGGCGAAGCGAAGGACCGCCCGAGAGCCAGGTCCAGCGCCTCGACGAGCCCCTCCGCACGATCAGTGGTTGTCTGAGCAACCCCTCACAGCACTATCGGGACGCGCTGCTGGTTAGGTGATATCGCTATTGAAAACAAGCCCGCGTGAGCCGATAAGCCCACTATTTTACGTCACGCGCTCAGTTGATAGTTGAATAATACAATAGCTATATTTAAATTAAGACAGTTATACACATGCAGTGTGACTTAGCTGGTTTTGTAGCGGAGCAGCTAGGAGGTTGCAAGCTGGTGGTGAGGGTTTTCACTGGCGTAGCTTAGCGATCTCAGTCAAGCAGTTTATGACTTCTCTAGCAACAGCAGCAGCAGCAGCTCAGAATGACCAACGACGGTTTATCCTGTTAAACTTCTCTAGTTATAGACCTCCAACTTCTCTAGTTCGACCTCTAATTGCTGAGAAACTAAAACCCGGCACCAAATGCACAGATGACACAATTAGACAATTGTGGCAGATACAACTCAATTCCACTACTATAAAGGAATGTGGAATTTAATTATGATATGCACTTATGCAACCAGATGACAGATGGTGCTAAAAGTTGATTTCTGCTCCTGACCCACCACTCCAGGAAGCTAGCCTGTTAACTTTTGTTTATTGCTGAGGCAACAAACTACATGAAATAATTCTAGAGACAGAAGAAGAGCATACTAACACCGATTCAGAAAATTTACTACAATAACTCTGTATACTAACTATGAACTCAATTATTATGTGTAATTCTTGAATTATTATATATATATTGTGCTACCTAAAATGGTGTTGTGGAAGCAGTAGTAAACACAATAAATAACGTACATAATAAAATTTAATCTTAAGTATCAATGCCTTTCTAACATTTTTGACTAATTTGGACAAAAATTTCAAACGCACGTAAAAAATTTTCCCCGAAGAGGATTTTAGAGGATTTTGGATATGTTAATCTGCAAAAAAATTCTGCTTCTAATGGTACCAATTGCAGCTTGGTACCATTTTTTTCCGGGTTAAAACCTTCAACAACCGCACTAAAATTGAAGCATGTATAAGCTACAGTACATACAGCATTATACAATTTGTTCCATCTTGTATACTTTATTTTTATATCATCAACATAACTGTAAAATATTCAGCTGAAAGTGCACCAGAGCTGCAAACTGGGTTAAAGTGGTAAAGACAAGCTTTTTAAGGAGAGTCATGGAATTACACTGCATAAGCAACTTAAGAAAAGCGAAGGAGAACATGACTTTTATACTCTTGGCAAATGTGATGCAGTAGACTAGAGAGTCGAGGGTATGGAAGTTTTGTACATGAAATTACACAATGGAACTTGATTAAATACAGAAGATATGGACTTGGATGCCATTATTTGGGTCGGACATGACTAAAACACGGAACGGACTGGGAAAACGGACTCGCAAACGGACTGGAAAGAACTTGCCTGAAAACGTTTTTTGGCCATAGAAATTCACTGTATAGCTGCTAGAAAGACACAACAACGATCTGAAACAAACCTCTGAACTGCTCTGAACCCGATGTCGAAGTTTGCTAAAGCCGATATTAAGCCCTGCGCTTAAAGATAGTCTGAATTAAATTCATTCTGTGTTTAATTAAAAGCGCACTTTCCGTTTCGCACGTGTAAACAAGACAAGACACAAGCTTTAAGCCTGTTAAGACGCTATGTTACTTGGAATTCATGGTCTGGTTAATTGCTGCAATTAGTTTGACGGCTGATCTTCAGTTTTACAGGTGACAGCTCGTGACAGGTAGGCTTTGTGGCGACCACGTTGTATTTAATCACTGGCAGCTGGCAAGGCACTGGCTACTACAAATACAGTCTGTTTTGTTTGTTTAAACTGTAGGAAAACTTCGCTGCGCTGTCACAGGCGCTCACACTAGTAGACTGGCGCTTTGTAAATTATCCAAGGGTTTAATGGTGGCTCGAGCACACATGTATAGGTTTGTTTAAGGCTGTTATTACATGTTATATTCTTTGTAGCATCGATTTAGTGAGTTTCTATGGCAAAAAAACCTTTTCAGGGAAGTTTCTTCCAGTCCGTTTGTGAGTCCGTTTTCCCAGTCCGTTCCGTGTTTTAGTCATGTCCATTTGGGTCAGGGGACATGCCCCCTTCAGATCATTATACAGAAGATTTGAGGTAATAGACCATTCTCGCTGTATTGTTACAAATAAATCATTTTAGCTAGAGCATTTTAAATGAAATACACACAATGTGTCTGATAGTGGTTGACTGTTATATTAAAACATTTGGAACAAGCATTGATCAAAAGTGGTAGTCTTCCTTAAATTACATAGTCAAATACTTCAATGAAGCTTCATGTCTTATAACACTTCACTAACTATTAAGTGTATTTATCTCTGTGTTACGTGTGATACAGGTTGTGTACAGTATGAATATAATAGAGCCCCCAAGCTGTCAGTTGCATGACATCTAAGGGTAAGAAATGTATAGAGTAATTGCCATGATAATAATGGAAGCGTTATGATACCTTGATCACCAGGTAGTGTTCATGCGTATCATGACTTATTCACATTTTGTTTAATGGAGTATAATTAGAAACACAATACCATAGCACAAGTAGTTTTGAAACATTCTCTAATGTTATTACAATGAACAGTATACCTGACTACTTTATTACAATAGTTCAGTTAATATAACTTGTATTAAAGTTTTCACTGTTTTTTCAGAGTTTCTTAATGAAACAGTGCAAACAGTAGATTTTCTTACTTCATACTCGTACCTAATATTCATAAAATTGTGCTGGCATTATCATCGCCTCCCCACCTGCAATAGCTATTTGCTCAAAATAATATATAACTTTAATTTTCTATGCAACACAAAATTAATGTACATCCATGATACACAATATATTTTAATAAATCATGTCCATATCAGATTCCATAATCCATACATGTAGTATTCAATTTTCAACTCGGACATTGTGGTATTTCAGTAATGGTAACACCACGATCTTCATTTGTTAACAGTGGAAGAAGGTGGTGGTTTAGGGAGGTGAGTATGCAGTACAAACTGTCTGGATTATGGAACACTTGGTCCATGTGTCTATATATTTGTAAATATTCATTGAAAGTGAAAGTTGGACAGTACACTCCTGTTAGATCCAGCTGTGTAACAAACACAGAACATCATATAAACACTGCACATGTTAATGTAGAGGGTTTGGTTTCAACTCACATGAATATGATTAAGATTAGCTGTTGCCACTTGTAAATGATAAAGGATGTCTCGTGTTTGAGGATCATTTGTCATGAAGACTAGTTTGAATAGGAAAGCATTAATGTGTGTAATATTAGTACACTGAGGTGCATCGAGCTGTTGGTAACGAGTTAGAAGTCCACCTTGAAGTGTAGATAATAGCCCCCTAGCACATTGCTCTACAGGCATAGACTGTAACAGAACAATATACATAAATATGTATTTAACATAGTGTCTGTGTTGAACTTACAGCAAGTTTATCTCTGACAATGTTAATTGTTGTCATTATCCGACAACTATATGCAATGAATAAAGCATTTCTGTCATCTTGATTTCGTTTAACATGTGAAAGAGGAGCTTGATGTTGTTGTAGTTGTAGAGTAGGAGCAGCTGAAGAGGAAGAGTGCAGAGTGCTAATGATGAAGAAACATCCAATAGCCAGTGAGAAGATCTTCATTGTAAATTATCTTCTACGTTTATCACTGATAAGTAATGATTAGTTGGAGTGAAGTGAGTACAAACTGTAACGGTTTTTATACTATTACTAACTACCTAAATGATCATTGATGTGAAGAATTTCAGAGAATATCACACTTTGATGATTTACATTTTCATGGTTAAATGTGCTGTTATGGTATGGAGAAAATACTTGGAAAGGAAATATGTTGCTATGTCCAATGATCAATGTTGATATACTGTATACACTGTTACACAATTATGCACAATTTTTTATAACAAAGAGATTAAATTCAATCACTGTACAGTATGTACAATATATATGTTATTTATTTGGGGCATACAATTATGTGTATGTATTGAAGCATTTCTTTTTAACTTCACTAATACTAATTTTATGATGAACATTATTTTTACAGTGATTGGAATTAGTGAGAACAAAGCAAGAAAAATTAGTAATCAAAATATGTTTACTTAATTTTAAACTTTTACCTTTTAGAAAATTGTATGCTATCATGATAAATGTGTGTAGTCTTTCTTTTTAAAACATTCATCCTAAACTATAGCTGTGTGCCACTTTGATGAAAGTTTACAAAGTTAGTAACTGTTGTCAGTGCTTAGTATAAGTTACAGCTGAATTGTAAATTTCGATTTTGGATGAGATCCATAATATTTGGTCCTTAGAACTTTCATTAGCTGCTTTCCTTTTTAATTTTCCTTAAACATTCCTTGAATGGGGGCTTCCTTTAATAGTTTATAAATAGGGAAGATATAATTTCCTACATCAATCATGATTTATTTATTCACTTTTATCTAAGCTACCATTAAGGATACCTTGTAGGGAAGGGAAATGATATCCTAAATGATTTCCACAGTAGTACATATCACCAAACATTGAGTTGTCAGTTACAGATGCTTGAGGAAATACTATGAAACTTGGAGAAACAGTTGGTACATTATTCTTTACATAATGCTGTACAAAACTACTACTACTACTACTAATGATTCTGAGCTTTATACTACTGCAGACTGCAGAGCAGTCCATCATAAATTTTTAGTGGTGCAAGATATTTGGGGCTTAAGGATCATATGATAATCCACTGGTTATGACACAGCATGTCAAATTTTGGTTTGGATTTTTGGAATCTTCTCCTTCCAAACAGTAGGAAGTATACATTACCAGCTTGAACCAGAATTAATTGTAATATTATGTGCACATCACTAAACAATAATAAACTTATACAAATAGCTATCTTTTTTTCACTCACTTGTAACTTGTTTAGATTATAAGTAATGTATAATAACTGTCCAGCCAGGATGTTCCATGAAGACAAGCTATAGTAACAGTACCGGTGAGTTACTTTCTTTTTCACACGCACCAGATTCCACACATTAAGCTTAGTAAGTACCAACAGGTATTTTAGCTATACTTGAATTTCCTTCCTTGTCCCACAAAATAGTTGATACACAAGTATTGTTAGGATGTTCTGTGCATGAATTTGTAGCTCATGAACATTTTGTTGAAAAATGGTTATTTGATTAATTATGGATAGAATGGGATTAGGGATTTAATGGTCCATTGATCAGACCACAACACAGAATTTCCTTCCTTGTTCCACACAATATTTGATACACAAGAATTGTATTATTTATCCTATACTGAGTGTTTACTAGTTTACTACACTTGTCCATTCATTTGTAACTTGTTAATGGCAAGTAGTTGGCTGCAAAATATAACATGGCACGCAAGATTGATCTAAAGAAACCTAACAGCCTTTCAGTAAATACCTGTAAAAAATAGAGGAATTTAAAATAGTATAACCTTCCTTGTAATGTTCCCATATGCACACATGAGGTAGAAGATCACGAGGATATAATATCACAGAATTCCTCATTAGAATAAACATCATATGATTTTATACAAATAGTTAGCTAATAGCAGTGGATGTGGGTAGCAATCCTAACTATATAATTATCTGCTATAACTAGGCAAAATATACAGGATATTAAGAAGTGTTGTTTGCTGATGTGTACAATTTCTGTCCTACTATGTGACATAAAGAATTTCCACAGAGCTTAATCAAGCTCAATGTTGGCTGACTAACTTTTTTTCCAAATATTAAAGTCAAGGAAAATAGTATCAGCCAAGGAAGGCTGGTTTTCAGCTGTGCCCTGAGAACACAATAAAATACAAGATACAGTACACCTATACACACACACAAGTAAAAGTAGCTACATCACACACAGTACAATTTTTTAAATTCATTGACAGTTTTAGCACCGTACAGTACTGTAGGTAAACTGTTCGAAGTGGCTGTGCCCCTAAATGCCAGTGTCTGCTTACTATAATTAATTCTAATTAATTCTCACACTAGCAGCAAACAATCTGTGTACACTTCTACCAGAGTGACCAGTGACATCCACAGCACAAGAGAATATTCTGTGTAAATAAGGAGGAGAGATCTTATTAACAATTCTAAAAACCTCTAACGCTGTATGAAAAGTACGCCTTTCAGTTATAGTTGATTGCAAGTTAAAATTAATGGAAGAAAGCAATGATGCATAAAGTAAATTTAGAATGAAGTCTCTCCAGATGACGAGTACTAGTAGAGTTTGATGGTGACCACACAGCATCACAGTAATCCAAAACTGGTAGTATATTACCTTGATACAACAACTGAATAACTCTTAGGGAAAGTAGGCTTAACACGGTTTACAGCATGAAGTTTCTAACTCTACTCAGAACATAATCCACATGAACTTGCCAAGTAAGATGTTGATCTAGATATAGACTTAGATACTTGGTAGTACAAACCTGATTTTAAATACCACGATTCAATGCTAATGTAAGATTCTGTCCTTTAGTTCTCTGGCAGGAACCAATCAGCATACATAATGACTGTATTACATTCAATCTCAATCTGTTAACAATCAGCCATGTGGATACATTCTCAACATCAGCATGAAGAATATTTTCAACTACAGAAAGGTCACTGTGGCTGAAGTGCAGGTCGGTATCATCTGCATACATAATAGTGTCAGACAAAGAAATAACCGTGACACTATTGACAAATTTAAAAAAAGTAAGGGCACATCTCAAGTGTTGGCAGTCATGGTCCATTTATCAGTTCATTTACTAAACAACCTTTCCCTTGCATCCTTGTCATAAAGATGATAATAAGTGTGGAAATTTGAAAGGTGCTGGAAATGCATAAAATTGTCTAGAATCTATACACAGTCCTATAATATGCATAAAATATATTGGCATATTATACCCATCTAACTGACTGCTTTATTAGAGTAGATCAGTTAGTATAACTTGTGTTTGAATTTTTACTGTTTTATTATTAAAACAGTATTAACAGTAGATTTTCTTACTCTATATACTTCTATTATTTATAAATTTATGCTGGTAGTATCATCGTATCCCCACCTGCAACAGCTACAGCTACGTATTTGCTTAGAATAATTATAACTTTAATTTGCTTATTTATGCACCACAAAAATTAATGTACATCCATGATACACAATATATTATTTTAGTAAATCATGTCCATATTAGATTTCATAATTCAAACATGCGGTATTCAAGTTTCAACTCGGACATTGTGGTATTTCAGTAATGGTAACTCCACGATCTTCATTTGTTAACAGTGGAAGAAGGTGATGGTTTAGGGAGGTGAGTATGCAGTACAAACTGTCTGGATTATGGAACACTTGGTCCATGTGGCTATATATTTGTAAATATTCATTGAAAGTGAAAGTTGGACAGTACACTCCTGTTAAATCCAGCTGTGTAACAAACACAAAACATCATATAAACACTGCACAAGTCAATGTAGAGGGTTTAGTTTCAACTCACATGAATATGATTAAGATTAGCTGTTGCCACTTGTAAGTGATAAAGGATGTCTCGTGTTTGAGGATCATTTGTCATGAACACTAGTTTGAATAGGAAAGCATTAATGTGCGTAATATTAGTACACTGAGGTGCATCGAGCTGTTGGTAACGTGTTAGAAGTCCACCTTGAAGTGTAGATAATGGTCCCCTAGCACATTGCTCATAAGGCATAGACTGTAACAGAACAATATACATAAATATGTATTTAACATTGTTTCTGTGTTGAACTTACAGCAAGTTTATCTCTGACAATGTTAATTGTTGTTAGTATCCGACAACTATATGCAATGAATAAAGCATTTCTGTCATCTTGATTTCGTTTAACATGTGAAAGAGGAGCTTGATGTTGTTGTAGTTGTAGAGTAGGAGCAGCTGAAGAGGAAGAGTGCAGAGTGCTAATGATCAAGAAACATCCAATAGCCAGTGAGAAGATCTTCATTGTAAATTATCTTATAATGTTACTAAGTTTATCGCTGATAAGTAATGATTAGTTGAAGTGAAGTGAGTACAAACTCTAATGGTTTTTATACTATTACTAACTACCAAAATGATCATTGATGTGAAGAATTTCAGAGAATATTACATGAAGTGTGATTCATACTTAGAAAGGAAAGATCCACTAGTATGTGTATTTATCATAGATCCACCATTAGGCTGTCACAAACAACATTAATTTTACTGTTAGAGTTATTTACAAAATTGTACAGCACCTAGTCATCAATTTTGTGATGTGTGAAGACTTGAAGACATGTGGATAGCACAATGTATGTACTTTTTTGCAACTTTTTTAATATTTAAAAATCAGCAATTAGTACTATGAACAATTAGTATGTGTACACAGAAAGTTAAACAGTGTACACTCTCCACCTGTACATCTTGAGTGTAAATGAACATACAGTGTAGTTGCAATAGATAATTGGAATACTATGGACTATTATGGAGAAGCTGTTTAGACTTTTAAAGTATGCCAAAGGTTGTGTGATATTGTAAAAAGTACTTTCCACAGTTTTATTGATTACTTGGTTTGAAACCATTGTTTTCACAAGTAGTAATGATACTATTCATTCTCTGAGTTTGGACAAACTTTATGTACTTTTAGAGTATATATTTGTTGGCTGTACATTCTTAAAACACTTTCAGACTGTATTTATTTAATTTAATTGCTTGTTCACAGTGCCCAGAGCCATGTTATGTCAGCATTCCTGATGAGGACAAGATTTTTTGTAGCAGTACCAATCTGATGAGGGAATCGTGTGATGACTATTACTTCTTCTTAATACAGCACTCTAATAACCAAAGTGTGTATTATTTGTACCTAAATGTTTTAGCACTTGAAGTTGTGTGGTCACACTCTAAAAATCTATTGTTGTACACATATGTAGCACACACATCTGCTTGTAAAGTATTTCTAATAGAGTAGTCACTTTTAAGGATTCCTCTAAAGTTACTCTAATAGAACAATCATATAATATCCATTGCATTAAAAACACTAAAGAGCAGTTGGATTGGTAACCCAGTTTCTGTTGTGATGTGTATCTTCTAGTATGAAGGGTCATTCTGTATGTTTCAGTGTTGTGTTTATCTTATTGTTGTGTCTCTGCTAGGGATTGGTTGATGAGGCATCTTGTGTCTGGCTAATGGCAAAGCATGCCAAGATAGAGAAGAAGAGGGGACAGGTAAAGATATGCACATTTTCATAACAGACGCAATAATATGTATGCATGTATACATTGTTTTTACTTTTAGATTGTTGAAGTTGACTTATTCTATTGCTCTGATATTCAGTACATTTAATGAGGTGAGATAAATGTTGTAACTGCAGTGAGCATTGATTGCGTGATGCTATAGGGGTTGTCAATATTATTATATTGCTCCAATTATTCATATCTTTAGCACACTACGTAGTTGTTTATATATTGGACAGTTTTGCCTGAAATGATTATCAATAATTTTACAGAATTCTTAGTACATAATTTCCAATGCTCAACTTTAGTAACTGTACCCAGGTTCTCTTAGCTTTTCCATGACAAGTAGTCTACTTCTCTTTAACAATGTTCCACTAGCTACAGTTTGATCATTCTTTTTATCAGTACATTTAAACCACATTAATAGGGCACCTATTGAGATGGTCTTATTAATGAAGCATGTCTCACTATGGTTTGGACCAATTGGTTGTGTTTAATGTGATGAGGTCGGTTACCTATTGCAGAACTGCTAGCCATGTAAGTGAGATTTTACTGTAACTATGTAATCTGCAGTTACCTTTGAGAGTTGTGAGAAATAATTCATCTTGTCAATGATCCAGAATTTGCTGATCAATCATCCAGTCTAGTTATTATCATAGCAATAGTGTTAGTATGTCAATTGGTAGGAAGTGACGAGGAGGTGAGTTCTGAATGAATTAGTAGTAGTGTAGAAAGATCCTGGAGGTTTGCATAGGTGATTATCTTGTCAATAACAAAACTGTATTAGTCTTAACTGAAAATGCTAAACAATTCAGTACCTATGGTACTATTGTTTATAATAGTACACATACTGATGATGGTACATGAATGGTCCATAGTTTTAAGTGATAAACTTACAGGTATTTTACTGTATTTATATATCATAATTGTCTCATTACAAACAACTGATTGGTAGAATGTCATGTAAAATAAGTCATTATGACAACCAGATGAACAGATGTTGATGTGTGCATTTTCTTTAGCAATCCTAACAATATTAGCCAAAATATAGTTAAAGGATTTTAACCCTTAAACGCGCACGCGAATTTACGAAATATTGCACTGAAATCGCAAGGGCCATTTAAGTGGCCCTCCATATTTGGCACAGAGGTGCGCGCGCTAGGATTACGTGATCGTGAAACGGTTTAGTGCAACGGATAGCCACGTTTCTGGGCTTTAATTCGAGCTCAAGAACTTTGTACTGTGATTAAAGATAAGCGAGATATGGATGAAAATACTGTTGTTGATCAACTTTTCTATAACGACTCCGACGATGACTGGAACAACTCGGACGAAGAGGACTCTTTTGTCCATGGAGAAGACTCTTTTGTCCTTGATAGGCTTACCAGGGAACAAGACGGTAAAATGGCGGACAGGTGAATCGGTCCTATCACTTCGCCTGCCATTATAGATGATTATGGCGATGTGGAAGAAAATGATCGTGAGGAAGAGTTCAGCAACGACGAAGAAGACATCGAGGAAGAAACAAACGATGATTATGAAGGTATAATGCTTTTCACGTGTTTTATAACTTGAGTCCTGCTTCTTCTAATAGCTGATGTAAGATATTGTGAAGGTCATGATGAGTCAAGCCATCCTGGACCATCTGGGCTACATAGTGGAGTGAGTGACGGTGGGATGGGTAGCCTGGAAACTGAATACTCCTGTAGTGGTTCTCCTGTGGCCTACCATGGCTCTCCTGTTAGTTCTTCCCAGCGCTCTCGTTCTTCTCCACATGCCCCATTTTCACCTAGTGATAGAGGCAGGGACTACTCACCATCTCCATCTGATCCTTTGTCTGGTAGAAATAGAGGGAGGGGTAGAGGTAGAGGAAGGGGTAGGGGAACTGTGTCTCCAATGGATCTTGTGCCTAGTCGAGGTAGGAGGAAAGGTACTGGTAGGGGTAGAGGTACCGGTAGGGGTAGGGATTTGGCTATCGAAAATGCTTATACTCTAGAGTGCTGTTTCACACCTGTGAATGATCGTAGGACCATCAAAAGCTTTAGGAGCAACTGGCTACTAAACTTTTATGTCAACATAGCTCACGCCAGCATGGAGGACGTCAATCACAGGCTCTTCCTCCTCAATCGCCTGCGAGGCTTGAGGAACGCCATTTCATAGAGAACCTTGGGACTGACGGTGACCGTGCAGTGTGTTCTGACCGGAAGACACATAGAAAATGTACTAAGTATGGCTGCGTAAATTGTGGAATGATTCATTTGTGCCTTGAAGATTGTTTTAAGATATACCACACCAAGGAAAACTATAAATAAATAAGGGGTGTATGCTATTTACTGTGTCTTAGACTTTTACAGGTTCAGCCGATGTATATAGTTTAGATGTGTTGACAGTATTATCTGTTTATTTATGTACAGAGCTGTTTGTAATTCAGGTTTTTCCACGATTGTGGTTTTTTTTCTCTGAAATCACTTGGATCGGTGGTTTCTAAATGAGGCAAACCCTTTACTGAGTAAAGATCCCAGCTCTTTAGTGTATATATTTCATGTACATTTTATGTTTGAAAAGTTTTTCAAATTCTAATGCTAATAATAATACTTTATGTTTGATGAACAGTGCATGATAAAATGGATTGCTGTTGGTATTTGATTGACCAGTCACCAGAATACGTCTTTGCAGCACGTTGAAACGCCACAGAGATTGTGTTGGAGTTCTTTGTTACATGCCTACAGGGTAAAAATAGTTATGAGAATACGACAATTTTTTTCAATTCACAACTACCTGAGAGTTGTAGCTATGTCAATGGAATTTCACCACTTTGTATCAAGGGTACCACCCTTTCTAAACACCAAGTGTTGAGGCGAATGGACAGAGGAGCTGCCTACCATGATGATTATTTCCAAATGATGCGCGTATTGCTGTGGATAAATGGAGAAGTATTATTGATAAAAACATAATAATAATATTGGATAAACCCCAGGTTATCCACCGTCTGTGTACCAAGTTACAAGCTGATACATCTAGGATTTTCACAGATACAGTCGTGTAAAGACATGCGGTTACTTCGCACAATTGTGTGAATACCACAAGTTTTTTTCTAAAATTCATAAGTACCTGAGAGTTGCAGCTATGTCAATGGAATTTCACCACCTTGTATCAAGGGTACAACTCTTTCTCGACACCAAGTATTGAGGCAAATCGCCAACGGAGCCACCTACCATGACGGTTATTTCCAAGTTATGCGCATATTACTTCGGATAAATAGAGAAGCATTAATGATAAACAATTGATAGTCACGATGGGTAAACCCCAGGGTATCCACCATCTGTGTACCAAGTTTCAAGTTGATACGTCAAGGATTTTCAGAGATACAGCCTTGTAAAGACGCGCGATTATTTTCACAAAAGTAAGCATAAACTTTCGTGCGTTTTCGGTGTAATAAATAATAGGGCCATTATAATGGCCTTTGCGCGTTTAAGGGTTAAGAGCTCTTATGGGTATTTCCAAGCTGAGTAGTTCTAGTTTTGTTAAAATAAGTTGGACATACATATGTGGTACTATGTGAGAAGAGGGATAATTGTTGTGCAGTATATGTTGAGGAAATAGTATGAAACTTGGAGAAACAATTGTTACTATTTTTTTAAAATTCTGTACAAAACTATGGTACTACTACTTATTAGTTCTAAGCTTTATACTACAGACCAGTCCATCATACATTTTGAGTGCATGGTGCAAGATATTTGGAGCTTTGAACTTTTGTCAACTTTGCCGTTTGATATCCTACTAGGTTAGGTAATCCTAAGGCTGCAGCACATGTTGTTGTAGACCTTCAGTGCTGGTCACTGTAAAGTGTTAATAATAATAATAATACTCATCATGTTTGAAGTACGTACACATGTAACTGTGTATTAACATGTGTACAGTACTTACCATATTTAGTCACTAAGCATCCATAATGCTACATAAACTTATTTATTAGTTTCTCATCCTCCTGTACTCAAATTTATAGCAGTGTGGGAGGGCAGATTTTTATTTTATTTCCACTAACTAGATAACTAGCTGAATTAGCTAGCTAAAATGACTCAAAATGCAATTTTCTTAGACTACTCTAGCAAGGTACCAACTATAAAAGGTGCTAATTGGCCTCCTTAGCCACCAGTTGTGCAAACAATTCTTGATGAGGTAAGAAAAATGGTGATGGGGATGTGGATGAGAAATGAATCTAATAATTAAGTTTATGTGGCCTAATAATCCACAGGTTATGACAGCATGTTAAATTCTGATTTGGATTTTGGAATCTTCTTCCAAAAAGTGGGAAGTATACATTACCAGCTTTAACAAGAAATTGTATACATCACCAAACATTAATAAACTAATTGGTTAGTTAAAAATATTTTTTGTTCACTCACTTGTAACTTGTTTAGATTATAATTAATGTATAATAACTGTCCAGCCAGGATGTTTCATGAAGACAAGCTATAGTACCAGTGAGTTACTTTCTTTTTCACACACCAAATTGTTGGGATATTCTGTGCATGAATTTGTAGCTAGTGAACATTTTCCTGAAAAAATGGTTATTTGATTAATTATGGATAGAATGGGATTAGGGATTTAATGGTCAGTTGGTGAGATCACAACACAGAATTTCCTTCCTTGTTCCACACAATAGTTGATACACAAGAATTGTATTATTTATCCTATACTGAGTGTTTACTAGTTTACTACACTTGTCCATTCATTTGTAACTTGTTAATGGAAAGTAGTTGGTTGCAACAATAATATAACATAACACACAAGATTGGTCTAAAGAAACCTAACAGCCTTTCAGTAAATACCTGTATGAAATAGAGAAATTTAAAATAGTATAACCTTCCTTGTAATATGCACACATGACATATGAGGCTTATTATAAGGCCATAATTCTTTGTAACCTTTACAGTACACTAATGTACATGGTGTACATGGATTGCAGTTTATAGCGCAACGAACACTAATCATTAACACAAGTACACATTTGTGCATGTGAGCAAAAACTTTATGGTGTGGTGCAGTGTACTGGTGTACATACAAAAGGCTACAGAAGGCTACTCTACTCTACAAAAGGCTACTCTAATATCTATGGTTAAATAAACCGCTTTAACCAACATATTACGCACAAAACTATCTTCTAAACTGTTTTATAGTGTGACTAACGTGTTTTTTCCCACAAATTCTCTCGACAAAGCCTCAAAGCTGCTCTTCATTTTCGTTCGCGTACGTAAGGGATACGCCCCCTTTCAACTCGAAGCGATAGGCTATTCCTGGCAGTGTACGAGGCCTGCACCATTGTTTTTCAGTTGCTAAATGCCTGAAAACCTCAAGGGGAAGGTAGTCTGAGGAAAGTCACCACACCCGTATTTCAGTCCGCCGAAAAGAAACCACCTCAGAGCAAAGTTCACCTGTGCAGAAGTTTAATACAGACTTCATTTCACTTTTACTTCTTACGTAAAAGCTGCTTTTACCGTTATTAAACGATTTTGCTCACGTGGGTGCGTACGGACAAACATAGGTAGATAGGTACATAGGTAGATAGGTAGATAGATAGGTACACACACACACTTTTACGGAAACAATTACAGTAAACCAGGCGCACGCCCACAGCCGGCCTTCGGCCGGCTGTGGGCGTGCGCCTGGTTAAAAAAACTACTGCGCCAGTAGAAAGAGCAACTTTAGTTATAAGTTATTATTACTGTAGTTTGGTCAATTCAACCTCAATGATTGTGTCAAATTAATCCATGCAAATCAGTCAAAACGACCACCTACCTGTAGAATTCACGTAGTAGATCTGACCACTTTTAATTTAGGTTATTTTGACAAGGTTTCTGATGGGTTGATCTGACCACTTCATTAAAGTTGAAACAACTGCTAAGACAAAAGTCAAAATGACAGCTTTCATTAATAGTTGTTATAACCCCAAAATTGGGTTGTTTGAATTGCAGGTAAAACAACCCATCAGTGGTGGGTCATTTCTACCCATTTGTTTTTTATCAACTTTTCTAACACTTCACAAGTCATTTTTGATTACTCCAAAGCTAATTACCCTGGACTTATTAACTTTTTGTCACACATTGATTTCTCTATTTGTGAACACTTACCAGACATTGATTCCATATGGCATTTTATTAAGAACAGTATCATTAGAGGAATGCATATATTTGTGCCGAAATTCAAATTAAAGTCCTCACAATCTCCTAAATGGTTTACATCCAACATACGGCACCAGATTAAGTGTCTTCGCACTTTAAGAAAGAAGTACAAGTCTCGTCCTACTGAACACAATCTGCTCCGTATCAAAACAGCTGAAGAAACCCTACAGGCTAGCATCCAACAAGCTAAGGCCAACTTTGAAGCAAAACTGGTGAGCAATTTTGCTTTCAGCAATGACTCTAAAATATTCCAGTATGTGAGAAACCTTACCAAATCTGCTTCCATCCCTTCCACAATATTTTATGACAATACTTCTGCCTCTCAAGACCTTGACAAAGCTAATTTATTTAACAAATACTTCTACTCAGTGTTCTCTCGAAGTACTTATTCCCTTCCTAATTTTGAAAATATGCCCCGAGCAAGTGTGTCCCTCGACTCAATTTACATCTCTGAAGAAGACGTTTACGATGTATTATTATCTCTGGATCCTCACAAGGCAACTGGTATCGATGGAATCAGTCCAGCAATTCTAAAACACTGTACATCTGTTCTAGTCAAACCTCTACACTATTTGTTTTCATATGCTATCCACTACTACTCACTACCTTCTGAATGGCAAATTCACTGTATTACTCCTATCTTTAAATCTGGTGACAAAAACAGTGCCACCAACTACAGACCTATATCTCTGCTTTGTGTTGCATCAAAAGTACTTGAACGATTAATATACAACAAAGTTATAGCCTCCATTTCCAATGTCATCTCTATGTGTCAATTCGGATTTATGAAAGGCTGTTCAACTTTACAACAACTTCTCATATTTTTAAACAGTATTCATGAACACTGTAAAATTCAAACAGATGTAATATACTTAGACTTTGCAAAAGCATTTGACAGAGTTCCCCACAATGAATTACTTTTAAAACTCTGGAAAATCGGTATCACTGGTAATCTTTGGTGGTGGTTTAGATCTTACCTCAACAACAGACAGCAATGCGTTCGCCTTAATGGTACATATTCCACTTTCTTACCAGTCCTATCAGGTGTGCCTCAAGGGAGTATTCTAGGACCACTTTTATTTCTTATCTACATCAATGACTTATTTTTATCTGTCCGTTCCTCTAATGCTCTCTCCTTTGCAGACGACACAAAATGCTATAAACAAATTCTTGAACATCTAGACTCCATACAACTTCAACAAGACCTTGATTCAATGGCAAACTGGTCTAGAGATTGGAACCAATTTTTTAATACCAGCAAGTTTATACATCTATCATTTAATACAAAATTCCCTACATCCTACTTCATAGATGACACTATAATCAAAACTAGTAGTACTCACCGTGACCTCGGTGTCATTTTATCAACTGATTTATCTTGGAAAAATCATTATAACCATATATCAGCTAAAGCCTATAGAACCCTTGGACTACTGAGACGTACCTTCAGCCACTCAGTTGACATTCCAACCAAGAAAACTTTATATTTAGCATTAGTTCGATCACAATTACTTTACTGTTCTCCTTTATGGCACCCCTACCTTATTTGCGACATCTCTGCTTTAGAAAGAATCCAACGCCGGGCAACCAAATTTATTCTTAATGACTATGTAACCGATTACAAAACACGTCTTATCAAACTTAACATACTACCACTGATGTACACCTATGATCTTTATGACATACTCTTCTTCGTAAAATCAATCCAGCATCCATCTAATCATTTCAATATCAGTAACTATGTCAACTTTTGCCGCAATCCTACCAGATCCTCCACCAGTAACAAGCTTCAACACAATTTTACATCAACCAACAAACAAAGTAACTTCTACTTTAACAGATTACCAAGAACCTACAACAGTCTACCAGTACTTGACTTAAATCAACCTTTTCCCACCATTAAATCACAGTTACTCAAGATCTTCTGGCAGCATTTTATAAACAATTTTAACTCTGACAATCCCCACAGTATGCACTTTGTTTGCCCTTGTAGTACCTGCTCCAAGTCTCCTCGCCCACCAAACTTCAGCAGTAATTAATCTTTTTTTTTCTTCTTCTTGCTCTCTCTTAAAATAAGTACTTAGCTATATAAGTAAGTTTATTATTAAATACACATGTAAGTTTTAAAATTATAGGATAGTTCAACTATATACCAAATGTAAATGTATGTAATAACCTTAGCCAGCTAACTTAATTTGATTGTAATTTTATACATTCAATTGTAATTGTAAGTTGTACGTATACTTTTTCTGGCTGTGGACACCAGTTGCCCACAGACCATTAATGCAGGCCTTGCCTGCATTAAAAAGCAGTTAAAATAAAAAAATAAAAAATAAAAATAAATTTTCAGTGCAGGTACAGTCATGGATTTTTTCTCCTTTCTCCACTTTTTAAACTAGGCGTACGCCCACAGCCGCCTGGTTTACTGAAATTATTTTAGTAAAAGTGTGTGTGTGTACCTATCTACCTATCTACATACGGTATCTACCTATCTATGTTTGTTCGTACGCACCCACGTGAGCAAAATCGTTAAATAATGGTAAAAGCAGCTTTTACGTAAGAAGTAAAAGCGAAATGAAGTCTGTATTAAACTTCTGCACAGGTGAACTTTGCTCTGAGGTGGTTTCTTTTCGGTAGACTGAAATACGGGTGTGGCGACCTTCCTCAGACTGCCTTCCCCTTGAGGTTTTCAGGCGTTTAACAACTGAAAAACAATGGTGCAGGCCTCATACACTACCAGGAATAGCCTATCGCTTCGAGCTGAAAGGGGGCGTATCCCTTACGTACGCGAACGAAAATGAAGAGCAGCTTTGAGGCTTTGTCGAGAGAATTTGTGGGAAAAAAACACGTTAGTCACACTATAAAACAGTTTAGAAGATATTTCTGTGCGTAATATGTTGGTAAAAGCGGTCTGTTTAACAAACGCTTCTTTCGCAGTGCATAGCAACGTAATTGAACGAATTACAAAAATTTCGTGAATTACGAAATACGAGTTTAAAAATAGTAATACATAGTTGGTTGATTCATGTACTGTCTATAGTTAATTCCAGATGAGTTAGCTAGCTCCATGGCGCTTGGTTTTTAGAAGTAGCACAACATCAACTTGTTCAAACACACTTTATGTAACTACTTTAAACAGGCTGTAGGACACGCTGTAGGACCAGGTGTTCTACAGATCTTCAGCACTTGTGCTGTAAAGCCTTAATGAATAAAATAAAATAAAAATAAATAAATAAAAATAATCATTTTGCGTAGTATAAACATAATGATATGTTCTAATTCAGTAACATGATCAAAATAAGACATTAGGCCAATGAAACTTGATTACCAGTTTCTCGCTCAGATTTTAAAAATTTGATGCGGGCGAGCGGTTATTATTATTTATTCATTATTTTTCCAAAAGCACAATTACACACATCCAAACATGAAGATTTCTGCCAAAAAAACAGTGAGATCTACACTGATTATTCTTGCATTAAATAGCTAAAGTACGTTACTAATCTATAACAAGTGATTTTTCCATTAGAGTATAGCTGATTGCTCTATTAGAGTAAAAGTGACTGCTCTATTAGAGTATTTCGATCTGAAATACCAATAATGAAATTCCATGCGGGTGTATCAAAAGCATGCGGGCGATGACGCGAAACTGCTAATCAAGTTTCATTGGCCTTAATACATAGCTAGCTCAGTAGTGAATCTTGGGGTGGTCCTTGGGGCAGCTCCAGGGAAGTTTCTGAGGTTTCCAGAAACCGGTCACGATACTCTAATAGAGCAGTCAATCACTCTAATAAAGCACTCACAGTATTCAGAGCAGCAGTGTAGCAAGCTATGTACATAGCTATAAATAAGGATTTATGTACTTTATCAATGATATTAACGTATAGTTAGTGGAGGGCATGTAGTTATTCTCAGCAGGCAGCGACCTTGTTGTTGTTGGTTTTTTTATGTTTTAGGTCTTGACCAAAAATCTAGCTATATGCTCTTCATCGGAAACCAGTCACCAACCATCCTGGAGCTGTCCGATGGGTTCCACAGTCACCGTCACCTCCACTCTGAACATGTTAATAATATAGCTGTAGTCAACATAGTCATCTACATTGCTCTAATATGTATAGCAAATAATCATTTCACAGCAATGTTTTACTGTTTTGTATGCAACATCAAATGATTGCTTAATACAGTAATTAACTATATGAAACTGTTGGAACATCACTAGTACTATCATGTTATTGCTATTTATTCAGACTAGGTACTTTGGAATATGCCTACACTACACATTGTGGAGGATAATGGAGCACTACAGAGTCCAGAATAATTATATTTTCTGCATATTTAGGGTGAAGATTGTAACTCCATACGCATGACTCTAGTGATATAGATCACTATCAGTACTACATTTAATGTATTCTGTTACCAAGTATAATCCTGTTCTTCAATTTGTTATTATTGTGTACAAAGACTATACTGCATAAAAATTAAAGGTTGTGTATATACTTATATTCACAAAAGATACAACGAAACTATATTATGTTACAAAGCCATGTTACAAAACTAGATGACATTGTGGTTGCTTCATTGAAACTTCCTTAAAATTAATGTTTATAAAGCTATTATTGTATAATATTCAGTGCTCTCAGGGACAGTAGCTGGTGTACAATCTCAAGACATTATTAGCAAGTTAGAACTAGGTGATCATAGATTTTATAATGCTAAATTGAAGCATGTATAAGCTACAGTACATACAGCATTATACAATTTGTTCCATCTTGTATACTTTATTTTTATATCATCAACATAACTGTAAAATATTCAGCTGAAAGTACACCAGAGTTGCAAACTGGGTTAAAGTGGTAAAGACAAGCTTTTCAAGGAGAGTCACGAAATTACACTGCATAAGCAAGTTAAGAAAAGCCAAGGAGAACATGACTTTTATACTCTTGGCAAGTGTGATGCAGTAGACTAGAGAGTCGAGGGTATGGAAGCTTTGTACATGAAATTACACAATGGAACTTGATTAAATACAGAAGACATGGACTTGGATGCCATTATTTGGGTCAGGGGACATGCCTCCTTCAGATCATTATACAGAAGGTTTGAGATAATAGACCATTCTCACTGTATTGTTACAAATAAATTATTTTAGCTAGAGCGTTTTAAATGAAATACACACAATGTGTCTGATAGTGGTTGACTGTTATATTAAAACATTTGGAACAAGCATTGATCAAAAGTGATAGTCTTCCTGAAATTACATAGTCCAATACTTCAATGAAGCTTCATGTCTTATAACACTTCACTAATTATTAAGTGTATTTATCTCTGTGTTACGTGTAATACAGGTTGTGTACAGTATGAATATAATAGAGCCCCCAAGCTGTCAGTTGCATGACATCTAAGGGTAAGAAATGTATAGAGTAATTGCCATGATAATAATGGAAGTGTTATGATACTTTGATCACCAGGTAGTGTTCATGCATATCATGACTTCTCCACATTTTGTTTAATGGAGTACAATTAGAAACACAATACCATAGCACAAGTAGTTTTGAAACATTCTCTAATGTTATTACAATGATCAGTATACCTGACTACTTTATTACAATAGTTCAGTTAATATAACTTGTATTAAAGTTTTCACTAGTTTCTTAATGAAACAGTGCAAACAGTAGACTTTCTTACTTCATACTCGTACCTAATATTTATAAAATTGTACTGGCATTATCATCGCCTCCCCTCCTGCAATAGCTATTTGCTCAAAATAATTTATAACTTTAATTTTCTATGCAACACAAAATTAATTTACATCCATGATACACAATATATTTTTAAATTAGTAAATCATGTCCATATCAGATTCCATAATCCATACATGCAGTATTCAATTTTCAACTCGGACATGGTGGTATTTCAGTAATGGTAACTCCACGATCTTCATTTGTTAACAGTGGAAGAAGGTGGTGGTTTAGGGAGGTGAGTATGCAGTACAAACTGTCTGGATTATGGAACACTTGGTCCATGTGTCTATATATTTGTAAGTATTCATTGAAAGTGAAAGTTGGACAGTACTCTCCTGTTAGATCCAGCTGTGTAACAAACACAAAATATCATATAAACACTGCACATGTTAATGTAGAGGGTTTGGTTTCAACTCACATGAATATGATTAAGATTAGCTGTTGCCACTTGTAAGTGATAAAGGATGTCTCGTGTTTGAGGATCATTTGTCATGAACACTAGTTTGAATAGGAAAGCATTAATGTGTGTAATATTAGTACACTGAGGTGCATCGAGCTGTTGGTAACGTGTTAGAAGTCCAGCTTGAAGTGTAGATAATAGTCCCCTAGCACATTGCTCATAAGGCATAGACTGTAACAGAACAATATACATAAATATGTATTTAACATAGTGTTTGTGTTGAACTTACAGCAAGTTTATCTCTGACAATGTTAATTGTTGTCATTATCCGACAACTATATGCAATGAATAAAGCATTTCTGTCATCTTGATTTCGTTTAACATGTGAAAGAGGAGCTTGATGTTGTTGTAGTTGTAGAGTAGGAGCAGCTGAAGAGGAAGAGTGCAGAGTACTAATGATGAAGAAACATCCAATAGCCAGTGAGAAGATCTTCATTGTAAATTATCTTCTAAGTTTATCACTGATAAGTAATGATTAGTTGAAGTGAAGTGAGTACAAACTCTAACGGTTTTTATACTATTACTAACTACCTAAATGATCATTGATGTGAAGAATTTCAGAGAATATCACACTTTGATGATGTACATTTTCATGGTTAAATGTGCTGTTATGGTATGGAGAAAATACTTGGAAAGGAAATATGTTGCTATGTCCAATGATCAATGTTGATATACTGTATACACTGTTACACAGTTATGCACATTTTTTTGTAATAAAGGGATTAAATTCAATCACTGTACAGTGCGTACAATATACATGCTATTTATTTGGGGCGTATTAATACATAGTTATGTGTATGTATTGAAGCATTTCTTTTTAACTTCACTAATACTAATTTTATGATGAACATTATTTTGACAGTCATTGGAATTAGTGAGAACAAAGCTAGAAAAATTAGTAATCAAAATATGTTTACTTAATTTTGAACTTTTACCTTTCAGAAAATTGTATGCTATCATGATAAATGTGTGTAGTCTTGCTTTTTAAAACATTCACCCTAAACTATAGCTGTGTGCCACTTTGATGAAAGTTTACAAAGTTAGTAACTGTTATCAGTGCTAAGTATAAGTTACAGCTGAATTGTAAATCTCCATTTTGGATGAGATCCATAATATTTGGTCCTTAGAACTTTCATTAGCTGCTTTCCTTTTTAATTTTCCTTAAACATTCCTTGAATGGGGGGCTTCCTTTAATAGTTTATAAATAGGGAAGATATAATTTTCTACATCAATCATGATTTATTTATTCACTTTTATCTAAGCTACCATTAAGGATACTGTGTAGGGAAGGGAAATGATATCCTAAATGATTTCCACAGTAGCACATATCACCAAACATTGAGTTGTCAGTTACAGATGCTTGAGGAAATACTATGAAACTTGGAGAAACAGTTGGTACATTATTCTTTGCATAATGCTGTACAAAACTACTACTACTACTACTACTAATGATTCTGAGCTTTATACTACTGCAGACTGCAGAGCAGTCCATCATAAATTTTGAGTGGTGCAAGATATTTGGGGCTTAAGGATCATATGATAATCCACCGGTTATGAAACAGCATGTCAAATTTTAGTTTGGATTTTGGAATCTTATTCTTCCAAACGGCAGGAAGTATACATTACCAGCTTGAACCAGAATTAATTGTAATATTATGTGCACATCACAAAACATTAATAAACTTATACAAAATATCTTTTGTTCACTCACTTGTAACTTGTTTAGATTATAAGTAATGTATAATAACTGTCCAGCCAGGATGTTCCATGAAGACAAGCTATAGTAACAGTACCGGTGAGTTACTTTCTTTTTCACACGCACCAGATTCCACACATTAAGGTTAGTAAGCACCAACAGATGTTTTAGCTATACTTGAATTTCTTTCCTTGTTCCACAAAATAGTTGATACACAAGAATTGTTGGGATATTCTGTGCATGAATTTGTAGCTCATGATCATTTTGTTGAAAAATGGTTATTTTTTTGATTAATCTTGGATAGAATGAGATTAGGGATTTAATGGTCCATTGATCAGTCCACAACACAGAATTTCTTCCTTGTTCCACACAATAGTTGATACACAAGAATTGTATTATTTATCCTATACTGAGTGTTTACTAGTTTACTACACTTGTCCATTCATTTGTAACTTGTTAATGGCAAGTAGTTGGTTGCAATAATAATATAACATAGCACGCAAGATTGGTCTAAAGAAACCTAACAGCCTTTCAGTAAATACCAGTAAAAAATAGAGAAATTTAAAACAGTATAACCTTCCTTGTAATATTCCCATATGCACACGTGAGGTAGAAGATCACGAGGATATAATATCACAGAATTCCTCATTAGAATAAACATTGTATGATTTATACAAAATAGTTAGCTAGTAGCAGTGGATGTGGGTAGCAATCTTAACTATATAATTTTCTGCTATGACTAGGCAAAGTATACAGGATATTAAGAAGTGTTGTTTGCTGATGTGTACAATTTCTGTCCTACTATGTGACATAAAGAATTTCCACAGAGCTTAATCAAGCTCAATGTTGGCTGACTAACGTATTTTTACAAATATTAAAGTCCAGAAAACAGCATCAGCCAAGGAAGGCTGGTTTTCAGCTGTGCCCTGAGACCACAATAAAATACAAGATACAGTACACCTATACACACACACAAGTAAAAGTAGCTACATCACACACAATACAATTTTTAAAACTCATTGACAGTTTTAGCACCATACAGTGCTTTAGGTAAACTGTTCCAAGTGGCTGTGCCCCTAAATGCCAGTGACTGCTTACTATAATTAATTCTAATTAATTCTCACACTAGGAGCAAACAATCTGTGTACACTTCTACCAGAGTGACCAGTGACATCCACAGCATAAGAGAATATTTTATGTAAATAAGGAGGAGAGATCTTAATAACAATTCTAAAAATCTCTAACGCTGTATGAAAAGTATGCCTTTAAGTTATAGTTGATTGAAAGTTAAAATTAATGGAAGAAAGCAATAATGCATGAAGTAAATTTAGAATGAAGTCTCTCCAGACGACGAGTACCAGTAGAGTTTGATGGTGACCACACAGTATCACAGTAATCCAAAACTGATAGTATATAAGCTTGATACAACAACTGAATAACTCTTAGGGGAAATAGGCTTAACACGATTTACAGCATGAAGTTTCTGACTCTACTCAGAACATAATCCACATGAGCTTGCCAAGTAAGATGTTGATCTAGATATGCACTTAGATACTTGGTAGTACAAACCTGCTTTTAAATACTACCATTCAATGTTGATTTATGATTCTGTCCTTTAGTTCTCTGGCAGGAACCAATCAGCATACATAATGACTTTATTACATTCAATCTCAATCTGTTAACAATCAGCCATGTGGATACATTCTCAGCATCAGCATGAAGAATATTTTCAACTACAGAAAGGTCACTGTGGCTGAAATGCAGGTCAATATCATCTGCATACATAATAGTGTCAGACAAAGAAATAACTGTGACACTTGGCAAGTCATTGACATAAATTGAAAAAAAGTAAGGGCACATCTCAAGTGTTGGCAGTCATGGTCCATTTATCAGTTCATTTACTGAACAACCTTTCCCTTGCATCCTTGTCATAAAGATGATAATAAGTGTGGAAACTTTGAAAGGTGTTGGAAATGTATAAAATTGTCTAGAATCTATAGAGTGTTTCTTTGGATGGCTACAATGCTTGCCAGATATGCTTACACTTCTTGCTCATTCCAGCAGAGGTCACAGTAAAAAATAATAGGTAGATCAGTTTAACCCAAATATGGGTGGAAACTCAGGTAACTCAAATTTTGTAGGTAGAAATATGTAACTAAAGACCAAGTAAAATAAATCTATAAAATAAATAATGCCAATGTAATATGTGACCCTATTTTGGAAAACCATACATTTGGGCATGTGCAAAATTTGTGGGAATACTCAATTTAAAATTTCAGAGATTTTTTAAAATTAATTTTTTGTACAGTTTGATAAAGCAACTATTAAGCTTTCTTTGCTGTAAAGTTTCACACCCATATATAGCTTCTTTATTCTAGGAGATATACTCAATTATATCAGACCATGTAGTAGTTTCACAGTGTTTGGGACAGCAATTAACTTTCAAATTGGGTGATTTGTTAATTCCTAAAACCAAACATTTACTTGTCTTCAGACAATAATACAAGTGATTTAATTGAGGAAAAGCACAAAGAACACATGATTAAAATAACACTCAAGGATCTATTTTCATCCATTTTAGATTGTAAGAATGGAGATCTTTGTCAACAAAGTGATTTGTCATCAATAGTGTCACCCCTGATCACTATACAGTTTTATAAATAATATTGATATTGAATAGTTAGTTTGTTATGTATTAGATAGTAAATTAGCCATATCTTTGGAATGCTTCAATGTATCATCACAAATGTTTCACACAAGATAGATAATCACTCAGTGCTTCATTTTAGCTATAAAAAAGGAAATTGACTGATATGCCAAAATGTATGGTATTCCAAAATAGAGTCACTTAATTTATGGTAAAAAGTATACATTATATATATATATTCCAAAAAATGTTACAATGCAGGGGTGGATCCAGGAGCTGGCAAGGGGAAGGGCACAAGCATGCTAAGTTGTAGGCGGTTGAAAGCCAGATTCTCTTGTTAGTTGCTGCATTTTTGAAGAAACAAATAATCACTTCTTGATAGTGTCTCACTGTTGATTATTGCCATTATTATATATATATTTATCCCAACAAATGTTGCAATAACCATTACACATCTAGGTAGTTGCTAATATCAAATTTGTTTCCACTTTTAATTTTCTTTACTGCATTTATGTTGTACTTTGTTAATGCATAAAATAGTCTGTAACATAAACTTGATGCAAATTGCCTCAATGCTTTAGAAAATGTGTTCAGCATCTAGCTTTACCAATGCACCAAAGCAATCTAAATTTTATGATAATCTGATCACCTCATAGTGTTCATGCATATCATGGATTCTCCACATTTTTGCTTAATGGAGTACAAGTATATAAACAGACAGGGCCGCCCAGAGAAATTAAGGGGCCCAGGACAAAGAGTTAAAGTGGGGCCCTTCACCCAGTTGTATAATGAAGACCAAAAAAAAAAAAAAAAAAAAAAAAGGTCACAACCTGCTGGCAATGACAATAACTACCCATCACCAACCATATCTCCTTATCTATAAGCTTGCTACACTGCTCCTCTGAAGAATACTGTGACTGCTCTATTAGAGTATTTAGATCTGACTGCTCTATTAGAGTATATCGATCTTTAAAACAGGTATTCAGGGGGCACTTCATGGGGCCTCCTGGGGCCCCTTTCAGGCTGGGGCCCGGGGCAAAATGCCCCAGTTGCCCCCCCCCCCCCCCTGTGGGCGGCCCTGTAAACAGATTAGCATAGAAGTGATAGCACAGTCCTATAATATACATAAAATATATTGGTATATTAAACCAGTATTAATGATCAGTCTACCTGACTGTTTTATTAGAGTAGATCAGTTAGTATAACTCGTGTTGGAATTTTTACTGTTTTATTATTAAAACAGTACAAACAGTAGATTTTCTTACTCTATATACTTCTATTATTTATAAATTTATGCTGGTAGTATCATCGTATCCCCACCTGCAACAGCTACAGCTACATATTTGCTTAGACTAATTATAACTTTAATTAAATTTTGCTTATTTATGTACCACAAAAATTAATGTACATCCATGATACACAATATATTTTAATAAATCATGTCCATATTAGATTCCATAATTCATACATGTTTCAACTCAGACATTGTGGTATTTCAGTAATGGTAACTCCACGATCTTCATTTGTTAACAGTGGAAGAAGGTGATGGTTTAGGGAGGTGAGTATGCAGTACAAACTGTCTGGATTATGGAACACTTGGTCCATGTGTCTATATATTTGTAAATATTCAGTGAAAGTGAAAGTTGGACAGTACACTCCTGTTAAATCCAGCTGTGTAACAAACACAAAACATCATATAAACACTGCACATGATAATGTAGAGGGTTTAGTTTCAACTCACATGAATATGATTAAGATTAGCTGTTGCCACTTGTAAGTGATAAAGGATGTCTTGTGTTTGAGGATCATTTGTCATGAAGACTAGTTTGAATAGGAAAGCATTAATGTGTGTAATATTAGTACACTGAGGTGCATCGAGCTGTTGGTAACGTGTTAGAAGTCCACCTTGAAGTGTAAATAATAGTCCCCTAGCACATTGCTCTACAGGCATAGACTGTAACAGAATAATATACATAAATATGTACACAGTGTTTGTGTTGAACTTACAGCAAGTTTATTTCTGACAATGTTAATTGTTGTCATAATCCGACAACTATATGCAATGAATAAAGCATTTCTGTCATCTTGATTTCGTTTAACATGTGAAAGAGGAGCTTGATGTTGTTGTAGTTGTAGAGTAGGGGCAGCCAAAGAGGAAGAGTGCAGAGTGCTAATGATCAAGAAACATCCAATAGCCAGTGAAAAGATCTTCATTGTGAATTATCTTATGATGTTAACAAGTTTATCACTGATAGGTAATGATTAGTTGAAGTGAAGTGAGTACAAACTCTAATGGATTTTATACTATTACTAACTACCTTAATGATCATTGATGTGAAGAATTTCAGAGAATATTACACTGGTAAATGTATGATTGTATAACACACTATACGTAGTTACATGTATTCATGGAAAGGAATGTATTCATGGAAAGGAAATATCTGTATGTTCATTGTTAAGTAATCATAAACAACTAGCAAGCTATCAAACTGTATAGATGTATAGTACCAGTAGTAATCTATGAGTCCTATGTAATTACACGAGTACGGAACTTTTATGTATCTGGTAATTCTTGTAGCTACAGTAGTTACAATTGTACACTAATTTCAAAAGACAAAAACTTTCATTGAAGAAAGATTTAATCTAATCCAAAACAGCCAAGCTGTAAAAAAAGTGTGCGGCCCTCAGAAAGGCTATGGTGAAAAAAGATGTGAAATCCAAGGTGGCGGCCAAGAAATGGCTGTGATGGTAGGTTAATGGTAAAATTTTAATAACAACAATTCTGGTGAATTATTGTGCCGCTTGGTCAATTGGCACAAAATTCACCTGAATTGTCGTTATTAAAATTTTTACCATTAACCTACCATCACAGCCATTTCTTGGCCGCCACCTTGGATTTCACATCTTTTTTCACCATAGCCTTTCTGAGGGCCGCACACTTTTTTTACAGCTTGGCTGTTTTGGATTAGATTTCATTTCTTTTTGTAATTGTATACCCCAAAGCCGGCCTATGGCCAACTTTGGGACTTTTTTAACCTATGTTTTTTTTCTTTACTACAGGAAGAAGAAAAGATGAAGTAGATGTACTTTAAATATTTAGTAAATGTACAAATTATATATATGTGACCGGATTTGCGAAAAGGGGTCTTCCACACACATCCAATTTACGAACTTTGGCAGTTCATAATGTCAGATAGGAAAATAGTATTGCCTTGAAATTTGGACAGTGATGAGTAACAACATAGGTTAATACACGAACAAAATTTCAGGTTAGTATCTTCTTTGAGCACAAAGGTATGGTCATTCAAGTTCATAGAATTGAATGTGTGTGGAAGACCCTTTTTCGTAAATCCGGTCACATATAATACATATGTGACCGAATTTGCGAAAAGGGGCCTTTCACACATCCAATTTGCCAACTTTGACAATTGATAACTTCAGATTGGAAAGAGCTATTGCCTTGAAATTTGGGCAGTGGTGATTTCTTTGCAGCTGAACTCTCTACATGATGGTTTCTTTGTAGCTGAACTCTTTACAAGGTAATTTCTTCTAGCTGATCTCTCTACAGGGAGATTTGTTTGTAGCTGAACTATCTACAAGGTAACTTCTTCTAGCTGATCTCTCTACAGGGTGATTTGTTTGTAGCTGAATTCTGTACAGGTGATTTGTTTGCAGCTGAGCTCTTTACGGTTTCTTTGTAGCTGAACTCTCTACAAGGTAACTTCTTCTAACTGAACTCTCTACAGGGAGATTTGTTTGCAGCTGAACTCTTTTCATGATGGTTTCTTTGTAGCTGAACTCTTTACAAGGTAATTTCTTCTAGCTGATCTCTCTACAGGGAGATTTGTTTGTAGCTGAACTATCTACAAGGTAACTTCTTCTAGCTGATCTCTCTACAGGGTGATTTGTTTGTAGCTGAATTCTGTACAGGTGATTTGTTTGCAGCTGAGCTCTTTACGGTTTCTTTGTAGCTGAACTCTCTACAAGGTAACTTCTTCTAGCTGAACTCCCTACATGGTGGTTTCTTTGTAGCTGAACTCTCTACAGGTGATTTGTTTGCAGCTGAGCTCTTTACAGAATGGTTTCTTTGTAGCTGAACTCTCTACAAGGTAACTTCTTCTAACTGAACTCTCTACAGGGAGATTTGTTTGCAGCTGAACTCTTTTCATGATGGTTTCTTTGTAGCTGAACTCTCTACAAGGTAACTTCTTCTAGCCAAACTCCCTACATGGTGGTTTCTTTGTAGCTGAACTCTCTACAAGGTGACTTCTTCTAGCTGATCTTTCTACAGGGTGATTTGTTTGTAGCTGAATTCTGTACAGGTGATTTGTTTGCAGCTGAGCTCTTTACAGAATGGTTTCTTTGTCGCTGAGCTCTCTACAAGGTAGTTTCTTCTAGCTGATGTCTCCACAAGGTCACTAGTTTGTAGCTGAACTTTCTACATGGTAGTTTCTTTGTAACTGAACTATCTACAAGGTAACTTCTTCTAGCTGATCTCTCTACAGGGTGATTTGTTTGTAGCTGAATTCTGTACAGGTGATTTGTTTGCAGCTGAGCTCTTTACGGTTTCTTTGTAGCTGAACTCTCTACAAGGTAACTTCTTCTAGCTGAACTCCCTACATGGTGGTTTCTTTGTAGCTGAACTCTCTACAGGTGATTTGTTTGCAGCTGAACTCTCCACATGATGGTTTCTTTAAATTTGTGGCTGAACTCTCTACAAGGTAACTTCTTCTAGCTGATCTTTCTACAGGGAGATTTGTTTGTAGCTGAACTCTCTACAGGTGATTTGTTTGCAGCTGAACTCTCTACATGATGGTTTCTTTGTAGCTGAACTCTCTACAAGGTAACTTCTTCTAGCTGATCTCTCTACAGGATGATTTGCTTGTAGCTGAACTATCAACAAGGTAACTTCTTCTAGCTGATCTCTCTACAGGGTGATTTGTTTGTAGCTGAATTCTGTACAGGTGATTTGTTTGCAGCTGAGCTCTTTACAGAATGGTTTCTATGTAGCTGAACTCTTTACAAGGTAACTTCTTCTAGCTGATGTCTCTACAGGGTCACTAGTTTGTAAATGAATTCTCTACATGGTGGTTACTTTGTAACTGAACTCTCTACGAGGTAACTTCTTCTAGCTGATCTTTCTATAGAGTGATTTGTTTGTAGTGGAATTCTGTATAGGTGATTTTTTTGCAGCTGAGATCTTTACAGAATGATTTCTATGTAGCTGAACTCTTTACAAGGTAACTTCTTCTAGCTGATGTCTCTACAGGGTCACTAGTTTGTAAATGAATTCTCTACATGGTGGTTACTTTGTAACTGAACTCTCTATGAGGTAACTTCTTCTAGCTGATCTTTCTATAGAGTGATTTGTTTGTAGTGGTATTCTGTATAGGTGATTTTTTTTGCAGCTGAGATCTTTACAGAATGGTTTCTATGTAGCTGAACTCTTTTCAAGGTAACTTCTTCTAGCTGATGTCTCTACAGGGTCACTAGTTTGTAAACGAATTCTTTACATGGTGGTTTCTTTGTAACTGAACTCTCTACAAGGAAACTTCTCCTAGCTGATCTCTCTACAGGGAGATTTCTTTGTAGCTGAACTCTCTACAGGTGATTTGTTTGCAGCTGAACTCTCTACATGATGGTTTCTTTGTAGCTGAACTCTCTACAAGTTAACTTCTTCTAGCTGATCTCTCTACAGGGTGATTTGTTTGTAGCTGAACTCTCTACATTGTGGTTTCTTTGTAGCTGAACTCTACAAGGTGATTTCTTCTAGCTGAATTATCTCTTTCTATAGTTGCATGAATTCCCTGCAAGGTAACTCCTTCTAGCTGATCTCTCTACAGGGTGAATTGTTTGTGGCTGATCTCTCTACAGGGTGACTTGTTTGTAGCTGATCTCTATACAGGTTACTTGTTTCTAGCTGATCTCTTGAATTCTCTTCGGGTGACTGCTCTATTAGGATGACTGCTCTATTAGGGTGACTGCTCTATTAGAGTATCTCGATCTCCCACTTGCTACATCAAGTTGGATTTCGTGTTATAACTCCGTGGCTTTAAGTCTGATTCTTCTACACCATTGAAGAGCCTTTCTAAGATGATAACTCCATCTGTACAGCGATTTTCAAAGCATTACCCCAAGCGGTTTACCTGGTAGGCGTGGCAAGCAGTTGTTTTTTATTAGCTAATCTCGATTGCGTAATTGTTACACACTGTTGGTTTTTTCGCTGTATCTTCCTGGTTTTTAGCTCGATTTCTTTCAAACCACAAAAGGTTTGAGGTTCAATAGTTAACCTATTCACCCACCGATTTTCAGCTTCTTCCCATACGCGGTTTACCCTGTAGGCGTGACAACATATTGGTGTTATTTTTCGTGAATAATCGCTCATAACTCTTTGCCTGTTTATCGTATTCCAGCCACAGTCGGTACAGAGATGCGCCTTTATACCTCCCTTCTGTGCGCCAAATTTCAAGGCGATCGAATATGGCGTTCGCGTTTTATAGCAGTTTTTGTAAGTGTGCGAAAAGAGGAAGAAAAATAAGAAGAAAAAAAACGAAGAAACTAAGCCAATTTTTGAAGTCGCATATCTCGGGAACGCTTGAAGCGATTTCGCTCAAATTTGGAATGTGGAGTGCTGAAGGTGGAGGGAGTGTCCACAGCAAAAATCGTCTAGTTTCATCAAGGCAGCACAGAGCTACGGAGGTGCGAAAATTGCGTTTTCTTTCTTCCTGTCAATATACTTACGGGTGTTACGCGCCGGCTTCTTGGGCCGCACGACTTGATTACAGTAGTGGTCGCGTGTTTATTAATTTTGTGGGCGCGAGCTTTGTGCTTCTTGGCCTCGCGACTCACTACCGTGAGTCTTGATACAGTATATCAACATTGATCATTGGACATAGCAACATATTTCCTTTCCAAGTATTTTCTCTATACCATAACAGCACATTTAACCATGAAAATGTACATCATCAAAGTGTGATATTCTCTAAAATTCTTCACATCAATGATCATTTAGGTAGTCAGTAATAGTATTATTATTATTATTATTATTTAATGGACAATTAAAATACAAAATTGATTAATAGGCCAAAGGCCTTTGACAATGTCCATGTCCAGTTTCTCTCCAATATTGGTCTAGTGAGTGTTTGAAAGAAGATATTGTTTTTGCCAGAACTACTTCGTCAGATAAGTCATTCCATTGTTGGATTATTCTAAAGTTGAAAATGTGTTGACCATAAAAACTGTTACAGTTTGTACTCACTTCACTTCAACTAATCATTACTTATCAGTGATAAACTTAGTAACATTATAAGATAATTTACAATGAAGATCTTCTCACTGATTATTGGGTGTTTCTTCATCATTAGCACTCTGCACTCTTCCTCTTCAGCTGCTCCTACTCTACAACTACAACAACATCAAGCTCCTCTTTCACATGTTAAACGAAATCAAGATGACAGAAATGCTTTATTCATTGCATATAGTTGTCGGATAATGACAACAATTAACATTGTCAGAGATAAACTTGCTGTAAGTTCAATACAGACACTATGTTAAATACATATTTATGTATATTGTTCTGTTGCAGTCTATGCCTGTAGAGCAATGTGCTAGGGGACTATTATCTACACTTCAAGGTGGACTTCTAACACGTTACCAACAGCTCGATGCACCTCAGTGTACTAATATTACACACATTAATGCTTTCCTATTCAAACTAGTCTTCATGACAAATGATCCTCAAACACGAGACATCCTTTATCACTTACAAGTGGCAACAGCTAATCTTAATCATATTCATGTGAGTTGAAACCAAACCCTCTACATTAACATGTGCAGTGTTTATATGATATTTTGTGTTTGTTACACAGCTGGATCTAACAGGAGTGTACTGTCCAACTTTCACTTTCACTGAATATTTAAAAATATATAGACACATGGACCAAGTGTTCCATAATCCAAACAGTTTGTACTGCATACTCACCTCCCTAAACCATCACTTTCTTCCACTGTTAACAAATGAAGATCGTGGAGTTACCATTACTGAAATACCACAATGTCCAAGTTGAAACTTGAATACCGCATGTATAAATTATGGAATCTGATATGGACATGATTCACTAAAATATATTGTGTATCATGAATGTACATTAATTTTTGTGTTGAATAAATAAGCAAATTAAAGTTATAATTATTCTAAGCAAATACGTAGCTGTAGCTGTTGCAGGTGGGGATACGATGATACTACCAGCATAAATTTATAAATAATAGAAGTATATAGAGTAAGAAAATCTACTGTTTGTACTGTTTTAATAATAAAACAGTAAAAATTCCAACACAAGTTATACTAACTGATCAACTCTAATAAAGCAGTCAGGTAGACTGATCATTAATACTGGTATAATATGCCATGCATATTATAGGACTGTGTATAGATTCTAGACAATTTTATGCATTTCCAGCACCTTTCAAATTTCCACACTTACTATCATCTTTATGACAAGGATGCAAGGGAAAGGTTGTTCAGTAAATGAATTGATAAATGGACCATGACTGCCAGCACTTGAGATGTGCCCTTACTTTTTTTAAATTTATGTCAATAGTGTCACGGTTATTTCTTTGTCTGACACTATTATGTATGTAGATGATACTGACCTGCACTTCAGCCACAGTGACCTTTCTGTAGTTGAAAATATTCTTCATACTGATGTTGAGAATGTATCCACATGGCTGATTGTTAACAGATTGAGATTGAATGTAATACAGTCATTATGTATGCTGATTGGTTCCTGCCAGAGAACTAAAGGACAGAATCTTACATTAGCATTGAATCGTGGTATTTAAAATCAGGTTTGTACTACCAAGTATCTAAGTCCATATCTAGATCAACATCTTACTTGGCAAGCTCATGCGGATTATGTTCTGAGTAGAGTTAGAAACTTCATGCTGTAAACCATGTTAAGCCTACTTCCCCTAAGAGTTATTCAGTTGTTGTATCAAGCTTATATACTACCAGTTTTGGATTACTGTGATGCTGTGTGGTCACCATCAAACTCTACTAGTATTCGTCATCTGGAAAGACTTCATTCTAAATTTACTTTATGCATCATTGCTTTCTTCCATTAATTTTAACTTGCAATCAACTATAACTGAAAGGCGTACTTTTCATACAGCGTTAGAGATTTTTAGAATTGTTAATAAGATCTCTCCTCCTTATTTACATGGAATATTCTCTTATGCTGTGGATGTCACTGGTCACTCTGGTAGAAGTGCACACAGATTGTTTGCTCCTAGTGTGAGAACTAATTATGGTAAGCAGTCACTAGCACAGCCACTTGGAACAGTTTACCTAAAACACTGTACGGTGCTAAAACTGTCAATGAATTTAAAACAATTGTATTGTGTGTGATGTAGCTACTTTTACTTGTGTGTGTGTATAGGTGTACCGTATCTTGTATTTTATTGTGGTCTCAGGGCACAGCTGAAAACCAGCCTTCCTTGGCTGATACTGTTTTCCTTGACTTTAATATTTGGAAAAATATGTTAGTCAGCCAACATTGAGCTTGATTAAGCTCTGTGGAAATTCTTTATGTCACATAGTAGGACAGAAATTGTACACATCAGCAAACAACACTTCTTAATATCCTGTATATTTTGCCTAGTTATAGCAGATAATTATATAGTTAGGATTGCTACCCACATCCACTGCTACTAGCTAACTATTTGTATAAAATCATATGATGTTTATTCTAATGAGGAATTCTGTGATATTATATCCTCATGATCTTCTACCTCATGTGTGCATATTACAAGGAAGGTTATTCTATTTTAAATTTCTCTATTTCGTACAGGTATTTACTGAAAGGCTGTTAGGTTTCTTTAGACCAATCTTGCGTGCTATGTTATATTATTATTGCAACCAACTACTTGCCATTAACAAGTTACAAATGAATGAACAAGTGTAGTAAACTAGTAAACACTCAGTATAGGATAAACAATACAATTCTTGTGTATCAACTATTGTGTGGAACAAGGAAAGAAATTCAAGTATAGCTAAAACACCTGTTGGTACTTACTTACCTTAATGTGTGGAATCTGGTGCGTGTGAAAAAGAAAGTAACTTACCGGTACTGTTACTATAGCTTGTCTTCATGGAACATCCTGGCTGGACAGTTATTATACATTACTTATAATCTAAACAAGTTACAAGTGAGTGAAAAAAAGATAGCTATTTGTATTAAGTTTATTAATGTTTGCATGGTGATGTGCACATAATATTACAATTAATTCTGGTTCAAGCTGGTAATGTATACTTCCTACTGTTTGGAAGGAGAAGATTCCAAAATCCAAACTAAAATTTGACATGCTGTGTCATAACCAGTGGATTATCATATGATCCTTAAGCCCCAAATATCTTGCACCACTAAAAATTTATGATGGACTGCTCTGCAGTCTGCAGTAGTATAAAGCTCAGAATCATTAGTAGTAGTAGTAGTAGTAGTTTTGTACAGCATTTTGCAAAGAACAATGTACCAACTGTTTCTCCAAGTTTCATAGTATTTCCTCAAGCATCTGTAACTGACAACTCAATGTTTGGTGATATGTACTACTGTGGAAATCATTTAGGATATCATTTCCCTTCCCTACATGGTATCCTTAATGGTAGCTTAGATAAAAGTGAATAAATAAATCATGATTGATGTAGAAACTTATATCTTCCCTATTTATAAACTATTAAAGGAAGCCCCCATTCAAGGAATGTTTAAGGAAAATTAAAAAGGAAAGCAGCTAATGAAAGTTCTAAGGACCTAATATTATGGATCTCATCCAAATCGAGATTTACAATTCAGCTGTAACTTATACTTAGCACTGATAACAGTTACTAACTTTGTAAACTTTCATCAAAATGGCACACAGCTACAGTTTAGGATATATGTTTTAAAAAGCAAAGACTACACACATTTATCATGATAGCATACAATTTTCTAAAAGGTAAAAGTTTAAAATTAAGTAAACATATTTTGATTACTAATTTTTCTTGCTTTGTTCTCACTAATTCCAATCACTGTAAAAATAATGTTCATCATAAAATTAGTATTAGTGAAGTTAAAAAGAAATGCTTCAATACATACACATAACTGTGTATTAATATGCCCCAAATAAATAACATATATATCAGGCTTGTTGTAATTACCCACCAAAAGTAATCAGTACAATTACGATTACTTTTTGAAGCCAATCTAATGATTACAATTACAATTACTTCAGTATGTGAAATAATGATTAATAATTACAATTACTTTTCAATCACTACTGTACATGTGTGGTTAGAGCTGGGTGATATACTGGTATTGTTAATAATCTGTGATATTTAAGTCATACTGGTTTTGATACTACCTGCTTTTTTTAATACCGCCTGCTTTTTTTAATACCGCCATACCATCTGGGCACTATGGCCTCCCTGTGGGCTAACGCTTGTTTCATCCCATATTTAGAAGGTAACCAGACATGTGACAATTAATGTTTGTAGGCAGGTGCTGATGTATTCAGCTAACCAAACTATGTAAACAAGTTTGTTAGTGGTAGTTTGTACCTGAGGCTTGCTGAGCTACCATGGGTATCTGGTGCTTTTGTTGTGGTAAATGGCAGTTACTTTAATACCAATCACTACCAGATACAGTGCATGAAAATAACCATGAAATACCCATGAAAACACCTATGGTTTATCCCATGAATTTTAACGTTTCATGGGTACTGCACCTATGAAATCTCTACAATGCCATGAAATTACCATGATAATCTGATCTGGAGACACATTTCATGGCCCATGCAACAACCCATGGCATACCATGAATTGACTTTCACGGTACATTTCATAGGGGAGATTTAACATTTCATGAAAAAAAACATAGATATTTCATGGCATATTTCTCTGGAATAGCTTTTACATTAATACTGTGATACTTTTTATGGAAGGTATACCGTTTGCTATTTTTCAATACTGCCCAGCACTAATTGGGGTACAACAATAACTTACTTACAGTTCTCCAGCATTAATCTTAAGGTACGTCTATTGACTCTTCAAACTTTTTTGGTAATAGTCTACATATATTTTGGTCTGAGAACAATGCCACTATGGTTGAATACACACTCAACTGGTGCAAATGTTGCTGCTATTCTTTGCTACTGTACTTAAAATGGGGTATTTATTTGCTTTTATCTTCCAAAATTTTAAAGGGCTTTCATCCTTTGTAAACTCTGTGTCATCCAGATACATTTAAATGTTTCTCTACTATTGAACATTATGTACCCCATGGGTATCCCATACTGTACATAAAATGTTTAACTATATGGTCAACAAATACATGACATATAATTTCAATAATTTACTGTAGCTACATGGACCACATGTTATACACATGGGGTTGTGTACATAGTATAGTCAAGTTATGGAGTAGTACTTTTATATAGCATAACTTTGATTACTTAAATTTAATTACATAATGATTATTGACTGAACAGCTAATTACAATTACAAATACCATTACTTTTATGCTCAGTGAGCAATTACAATTATAATTACAATTACTTGAAAATTGCTAATGATTAGTAATTAATTACAATTACGATTACAATTACAACAAGCCTGATATATATTGTACATACTGTACAGTGATTGAATTTAATCCCTTTCTTACAAAAAATTGTGCATAATTGTGTAACAGTGTATACAGTATATCAACATTGATCATTGGACATAGCAACATATTTCCTTTCCAAGTATTTTCTCCATACCATAACAGCACATTTAACCATGAAAATGTACATTATCAAAGCGTGATATTCTCTGAAATTCTTCACATCAATGATCATTTAGGTAGTATAAAAACCGTTACAGTTTGTACTCACTTCACTTCAACTAATCATTACTTATCAGTGATAAACTTAGAAGATAATTTACAATGAAGATCTTCTCTCTGGCTATTGGATGTTTCTTCATCATTAGCACTCTGCACTCTTCCTCTTCAGCTGCTCCTACTCTACAACTACAACAACATAAAGCTCCTCTTTCACAAGTTAAACGAAATCAAGATGACAGAAATGCTTTATTCATTGCATATAGTTGTCGGATAATGACAACAATTAACATTGTCAGAGATAAACTTGCTGTAAGTTCAACACAGACACTATGTTAAATAAATATTTATGTATATTGTTCTGTTACAGTCTATGCCTGTAGAGCAATGTGCTAGGGGACTATTATCTACACTTCAAGGTGGACTTCTAACACGTTACCAACAGCTCGATGCACCTCAGTGTACTAATATTACACACATTAATGCTTTCCTATTCAAACTAGTCTTCATGACAAATGATCCTCAAACACGAGACATCCTTTATCACTTACAAGTGGCAACAGCTAATCTTAATCATATTCATGTGAGTTGAAATCAAACCCTCTACATTAACATGTGCAGTGTTTATATGATGTTTTGTGTTTGTTACACAGCTGGATTTAACAGGAATGTACTGTCCAACTTTCACTTTCAATGAATATTTACAAATATATAGCCACATGGACCAAGTGTTCCATAATCCAGACAGTTTGTACTGCATACTCACCTCCCTAAACCACCACCTTCTTCCACTGTTGACAAATGAAGATCGTGGAGTTACCATTACTGAAATACCACAATGTCCGAGTTGAAAATTGAATACTGCATGTATGGATTATGGAATCTGATATGGGCATGATTTACTAAAATATATTGTGTATCATGGATGTAAATTAATTTTGTGTTGCATAGAAAATTAAAGTTATAAATTATTTTGAGTAAATAGCTATTGCAGGTGGGGAGGCGATGATAATGCCAGCACAATTTTATAAATATTAGGTACGAGTATGAAGTAAGAAAATCTACTGTTTGCACTGTTTCATTAAGACACTCTGAAAAATCAGTGAAAATTTTAATGCAAGTTATATTAACTGAACTATTGTAATAAAGTAGTCAGGTATACTAATCATTGTAATAACATTAAAGAATGTTTCAAAACTACTTGTGCTATGGTATTGTGTTTCTAATTGTACTCCATTAAACAAAATGTGGAGAAGTCATGATATGCATGAACACTACCTGGTGATCAAGGCATCATAGCGCTTCCATTATTATCATGGCAATTACTCTATACATTTCTTACCCTTAGATGTCATGCAACTGACAGCTTGAGGGGCTCTATTATATTCATACTGTACACAACCTGTATTACACGTAACACAGAGATAGATACACTTAATAATTAGTGAAGTGTTATAAGACATGAAGCTTCATTGAAGTATTTGACTATGTAATTTCAGAAAGACTACCACTTTTGATCAATGCTTGTTCCAAATGTTTTAATATAACAGTCAACCACTATCAGACACATTGTGTGTATTTCATTTAAAACGCTCTAGCTAAAATAATTTAATACAATACAGTGAGAATGGTCTATTATCTCAAACCTTCTGTATAATGATCTGAAGGGGGCATGTCCCCTGACCCAAATAATGGCATCCAAGTCCATATCTTCTGTATTTAATCAAGTTCCATTGTGTAATTTCATGTACAAAGCTTCCATACCCTCAACTCTCTAGTCTACTGCATCACACTTGCCAATAGTATAAAAGTCATGTTCTCCTTGGCTTTTCTTAAGTTGCTTATGCAGTGTAATTCTGTGACTCTCCTTAAAAAGTTTGTCTTTACCACTTTAACCCAGTTTGCAACTCTGGTGCACTTTCAGCTGAATATTTTACAGTTATGTTGATGATATAAAAATAAAGTATACAAGATGGAACAAATTGTATAATGCTGTATGTACTGTAGCTTATACATGCTTCAATTTAGCATTATAAAATCTATGATCACCTAGTTCTAACTTGCTAATAATGTCTTGAAATTGTGCATGAGCTACTGTCCCTGAGAGCACTGAATATTATACAATAATAGCTTTATAAACATTAATTTTAAGGAAGTTTCAATGAAGAAACCACAATGTCATCTAGTTTTATAACATGGCTTTGTAACATAATATAGTTTCATTGTATCTTTTGTGAATATAATAAGTATACACAACCTTTAATTTTTATGCTGTATAGTCTTTGTACACAATAATAACAAATTGAAGAACAGGATTATACTTGGTAACAGAATGCATTAAATGCAGTACTGATAGTGATCTATATCACTAGAGTCATGTGTATGGAGTTACAATCTTCACCCTAAATATGCAAAAAATATAATTATCTTGGACTCTGTAGTGCTCCATTATCCTCTACAATGTGTAGTGTAGGCATATTCCAAAGTACCTAGTCTGAATAAATAGCAATAACATGATAGTACTAGTGATGTTCCAACAGTTTCATATAGTTAATTACTGTATTAAACAATCATTTGATGTTGCAAAACAGTAAAACATTGCTGTGAAATGATTATTTGCTATACATATTAGAGCAATGTAGATGACTATGTTGACTACAGCTATATTATTAACATGTTCAGAGTGGAGGTGACGGTGACTGTGGAATCCATCGGACAGCTCCAGGATTTTTGGTGACTGGTTTCCGATGAAGAGCATATAGCTAGATTTTTGGTGAAGACCTAAAACATAAAAAAACCAACAACAACAAGGTCGCTGCCTGCTGAGAATAACTACATGCCCTCCACTAACTATATGTTAATATCATTGATAAAGTACATAAATCCTTGTTTATAGCTATGTACTACATAGCTTGCTACACTGCTGCTCTGAATACTGTGAGTGCTTTATTAGAGTGGTTGACTGCTCTATTAGAGTGTCTCAATCTGAACGTGGCCGGTTTCTGGAAACCTCAGAAACCCCCTGGAGCTGCCCCTGGAACCACCCCAAGATTCACTACTGAGCTATGTATTAATGTCTTATTTTGATCATGTTACTGGATTAGAACATATCATTATGTTTATACTACACAAAACGATTATTTTTATTTATTTATTTATTTTTATTTTATTTTATTTATTAAGGCTTTACAGCACAAGTGCTGAAGATCTGTAGAATACAGTACCTGGTCCTACTGCCTGTTTAAAGTTGTTACATAAAGTGTGTTTGAAAAAGTGGAGAAAGGAGAAAAAATCCATGACTGGACCTGGCTAGCCTCGAACCTGCATAATCTGATTAAAGCTCGAACAATTACATGAGTCTGCCAGGCAGTCAGGATGTTTTCTCCTTGTTAATTCAAAATATAAGTATATACCCATAGGAACTCTAGAGATTGATTATCATTCTTGGATCAACACATCAACTGGTTACTACCTTGATATTGTTATCACAACAAGTTACAAATGAATGAACAAGTGTAGTAAACTAGTAAACACTCAGTATAGGATAAATAATACAATTCTTGTGTATCAACTATTGTGTGGAACAAGGAAGGAAATTCTGTGTTGTGGTCTCATCAACTGACCATTAAATCCCTAATCCCATTCTATCCATAATTAATCAAATGGCCATTTTTCAAGGAAATGTTCACGAGTTACAAATTCATACAAAGAATATACCAACACAAAACATACTGGATACTTTTAAAGCCACATAACTCGTGTCTGGGTCACTTTATGCCAGAAACACTTGCTCAAGTGGCTACTGCTTGTTGTGTGCTGAAGAAAACTGTACGGTCACTGTTTGAGCAGGCTGCTCATATTGCCATCTTGCTCTTACAGAATTTTCATTTCTAAAGCTTCCCCATGCAGAGTGGGATCTATTGGACCTCTTGACCTGAACTTTGTTACTGTGTAGTAATGTAATTCTGTACTGTATGTAAGTCTTGCCAGGGCTCCTGCACTGATCACTCTTTGACTATCAGTGTATGGTAACCCTGAGTCTCGGTCCCTGTTTGTATACTATAATTATATTGTCTAAATAATCAACAAGACATTTACCATCATCATTTACTCTAGTTTCTGTCACACTGCAGCAGTATAGCACAAATAAAAGTTTTCTTAATGTTTCCAAGACTTCATCTTAATCCAACCATAAGTATTCTTTTCTTGCTACTTTAATTTACTGTATACACAGTAGCTATGTAGTAGTGATATTTCTAACCACATCTGCTAACAGAACCAAAAAGGCTAAGTATAGCTAAAACCTGGTTGGTACTTAATGTATGAAATTTGGTGTGTGAAAAAGAAACTAACTCACTGGTACTATAGCTTGTCTTCATGGAACATCCTAGCTGGACAGTTACTATACATTAATTATAATCTAAACAAGTTACAAGTGAGTGAACAAAAAATATTTTTAACTAACCAATTAGTTTATTATTGTTCGGTGATGTATACAATAATGTTTCTTGTTCAAGCTGGTAATGTATATTTCCCACTGTTTGGAGAAGATTCCAAAATCCAAATCAAAATTTGATACCTGTGGATTGTTGGGCTACATACACTTAATTATTAGTCCTATTTCTCATCCACATCTGCATCACTATTTTTCTTACCTCATCAAGGATTTTTTGGCTAAGGGAAGCCAATGAGCACCTTTTATAATTGGTACCTTGATAGAGTAGTCTTAAAATTTTGCATTTGAGTCATTTTAGCTAGCTAAGTCAGCTAGTTAAGTCAGCTAGTTATCTAGTTAGCAGAAATAAAATAAAAATCTTCCCTCCCACACTGCTATAAATTTGAGTACAGTAGGATGAGAAACTAATACATAAGTTTACGTGGCCTTATGGATGTTTAGTGACTAAATATGGTAAGTACTGTACACATGTTAATACACAGTTACATGACTGTGTACTTCAAACATGATGTAGTAGGATATCAAACTGCAAAGGTGACAGAAGTTCAAAGCTCCAAATATCTTGCACCATGCACTCAAAATGTATGATAGACTGGTCTGTAGTATAAAGCTTAGAACTATTAGTAGTAGTACCACAGCTTTGTACAGAACTAAAAAAAAATATATTGTATAATTGTTTCTCCAAGTTTCATATTATTTCCTCAACATAGAGAACTACAATGTAGTCACATACACTGCACAACAATTATCCCTTTTCTCACATAGTACCACATATGTAGCTATGTCCAACTTTATTTTGGCAAGACTAGAACTGGAAATACCCATAAGAGCTCTTAAAATCCTTTAGCTATATTTTGGCTAATATAGTTAGGATTGCTAAAGAAAATGCGCACATCAACATCATCTGGGTGTCATAATGACTTATTTTACATGGAATTCTACCAATCAGTTGTTTTGTAATGAGATATAATTATGATATATATATATAAATACAGTAAAATACCTGTAAGTTTATCACTTAAAACTATGGACCATTCATGTACCATCATCAGTATGTGTACTATTATAAACAATAGTACCATAGGTACTGAATTGTTTAGCATCGTTCAGTTAAGACTAATACAGTTTTGTTATTGACAAGATAATCACCTATGCAAGCCTACAGGTTCTTTCTACACTACTACTCGTCATTCAGAACTAACCTCCTCCTCACTTCCTATCAATTGACATACTAACACTATTGCTATGATAATAATTAGACTGGATGATTGACCAGCAAGTTCTGACTAAATGAATTATTTCTCTCAACTCTCAAAGGTAACTGCACTAGAAGATACACATCATAACAGAAACTGAGTTACCAATCCAACTGTTCTTTAGTGTTTTTAATGCAATGGAAATTATATGATTGTTCTATTAGAGTAACTTTAGAGGAATCCTAAAAAGTGACTACTCTATTAGAATACTTCACAAGCAGATGTGTGCCAGTGCTACATATGTACAATAGAATGGCTACAACTGACAGAGACTTTTAGAGTGTGACCACACAACTTCAAGCACTAGGTCCATATAATACACACTTTGGTTATTAGAGTGCCATATTAAAAAGAAGTGATAGTCATCACACAATTCCCTCATCAGATTGGTACTGCTACAGAAAATCATATTCTGATCAGGAATGCTGAAATAGGATGACTCTGGGTACTGTGAACAAGCAATTAAATAAAATAGAAAGTACAGCCAACAAATATATACTCTAAAAGTACGTACATAAAGTTGTCCAAACTCAGAGAATGAATAGTGTTATTACTACTTGTGAAAACAATGGTTTCAAACCAAGTAATCAATAAAACTGTGGAAATTATATTTTACAATATCACACAACCTTTGGCATACTTTAAAGTATAAACAGCTTCTCCATAATGGTCCATAGTACTCCAATTATCTATTGCAACTACACTGCATGTTCACTCAAGATGTACAGGTGGAGAGTGTACACTGTTTAACTTTCTGTGTATACGCATAGTAATTCTTCATAGTAATAATTGCTGATTTTTAAATATTACGAAAGTTGCAAAAAACCGTGCATAAATTTTACTATCCCACATAACAAATTTGATGACTAGGTGCTGTACAATTTTGTAAATAACTTAAACAGTAAATGTTGTTTGTGACAGCCTAATGGTGGATCTGTGATAAATGCATATACTAGTGGATCTTTCCTTTCTAAGTATGAATCACACTTCATGTAATATTCTCTGAAATTCTTCACATCAATGATCATTTAGGTAGTTAGTAATAGTATAAAAACCATTACAGTTTGTACTCACTTCACTTTAATTAATCACTACTTATCAGTGATAAACTTGTTAACATTATAAGATAATTTACAATGAAGATTTTCTCACTGGCTATTGGATATTTCTTCATCATTAGCATTCTGCACTCTTCCTCTTCAGCTGCTCCTACTCTACAACTACAACAACATAAAGCTCCTCTTTCACATGTTAAACGAAATCAAGATGACAGAAATGCTTTATTCATTGCATATAGTTGTCGGATAATGACAACAATTAACATTGTCAGAGATAAACTTGCTGTAAGTTCAACACAGACACTATGTTAAATATATATTTATGTATATTGTTCTGTTACAGTCTATGCCTGTAGAGCAATGTGCTAGGGGACCATTATTTACACTTCAAGGTGGACTTCTAACACATTACCAACAGCTCGATGCACCTCAGTGTACTAATATTACACACATTAATGCTTTCCTATTCAAACTAGTCTTCATGACAAATGATCCTCAAACACGAGACATCCTTTATCACTTACAAGTGGCAACAGCTAATCTTAATCATATTCATGTGAGTTGAAACCAAACCCTCTACATTAACACGTGCAGTGTTTATATGATATTTTGTGTTTGTTACACAGCTGGATCTAACAGGAGTGTACTGTCCAACTTTCACTTTCACTGAATATTTACAAATATATAGCCACATGGACCAAGTGTTCCATAATCCAGACAGTTTGTACTGCATACTCACCTCCCTAAACCATCACCTTCTTCCACTGTTAACAAATGAAGATCGTGGAGTTACCATTACTGAAATACCACAATGTCTGAGTTGAAACTTGAATACTGCATGTATGAATTATGGAATCTGATATGGACATGATTTACTAAAATATATTGTGTATCATGTATGTACATTAATTTTTGTGTTTTATAAGAAATTAAAGTTATATTCTAAGCAAATAGCTGCAGCTGTTGCAGGTGGAGATGCAATGATAGTACCAGTATAATTTCATAAATAATATGTACATAGAAGTTAAGAAAATCAGCTTTTGTTATTGCAGGTTGGGATACAATAATAATATACATAGAAATATGCAGTAGAAAATCATTGTTTGTACTGTTTCATTAAGAAACTCTAATAAAACAGTGAAAATTCTAATACAAGTTATACTAACTGAACTACTCTAATAAAGCAGTCAAGTAAACTGATCATTAATAATGGTATAATATGCCAACATATTTATATACATTAGAGGATGTTTCAAAACTACCTGTGCTACACTAATGCATTTATAATTGTAATATGCATGAACACACCTGGTGATCAGGTTATCATAACACTTGCATTATTACATACGTGTACTTGTTGTCATGGCAATTATTCTTACCCTTAGATGCCATGCACCTGACAGCTTGGGGCTCTACTATACAGTAATATAAATGAATTTTATTACTGTACACAACCTATATAAGTTAACACATAACACAGAGATAGTTACACTGAACAACTAGTGAAGTGAAAAGATTGTCATAAAAGCAATAAGATGTCAACTTTTTCTGTGGCTTTGTTAAAGTAGTCAGAAGGACTGCTACTCTTTGATCAATGTTTGTATCAAATACTGTAATATAACAGTAAACCACTATCAGACAGATTGTATGTATTTTCTTTTAAAACGCTGTAGATAAAATAATAATTTATCTGTAACAATACAGTGACAACAGTCTAACATATTATCTCAGGCCTTCTGTATAATAATCTGAAATATTCCTTAGGGCATGTCCCCAGATCCCATAATAGCATCCATATCTTCTGTATTATTCAAACTCCACTGTGTAATTTTATTTGCAAAGTTGCCATACCCACCACTCTCTAGCCTGCTGCACCACACCTGCCAAGAGTATATGTAAGTGTCAGAAAAGTCATGCTCTCCTTGGCTTTTCTTAAGTTGCTTATATATGCAGTGTAGTTTTGTGACTCTCCTCAAAATGCTTGTCACAATTAAGTAGTTGAGCATTGCATTTCCACTTTAACACAATTTTCAGCTCTGGTGCACTTCCAACTAAATCTTCTTAAAGTTATGTTGATGATACGATCTGAACAATAAAGTATACAAGACGGAACAGATTGTAAAATGCTTTATGTAGCTTTCACTTAGTTATAACTTGCAAAAAATGTCTTGAGATTGCACATGAGCTACTGTCCCTGAGAGCATTGGATATATACACTGTACTATAGATATTTACTGAAACAACCACAATGTCATCTAGTTTACTAAGAACTTTGTAACATAATATAGTTTCATTGTATCTTTTGAATATAATAAGTACACACAACCTTTAATTTTAATGCAGTCACAATGAAAGTATTATATTTATTTGATGAACAGGATTATACTTGGTACCAGAGTACATGAAATGTAGTACTGATAGTGATCTATATCGGGACATGTGTATGGAGTTACAATCTTCACCCTAAATATGCAGAAAATATAATTATCCTGGACTCTGTAGTGACTCCATTATCCTCCACAATGTGTAGTGTAGGCATATTCCAATGGAGCACAACACCTGAAATGTGGAACCTCCTCTGTATTCAGTGTAAACTTGAGCAATGTTGATTGACGCCAGTTAAGGGCAGAAACCAGAAATATGATGATCCTTGATGAAGGTTTTGTGGATTATGCATCTATCCAGCCAAACAAATTAATATTCTAAGAAATCAACATGTACCACTGATAGAGGTGTCAATAGATACTCATACATGCAAGCACCATTAGGCATATATATCTTATGATTCTTGATGAAGAAATGTTATTTAATAGATGATTGGTTATGATTTATATTTATATAAGGCATAAGATCATTGAAAACCTTTGATATGCACATTCTACATGCCACAAAACTATCAATAAACTATTATTATCATGTACATTTCATAATCAGGCTATGATATTTAAACAAGCTTTCATGCATATGACTGTTCCATTATGCAATCAATTATCATAATACAAAAGAGTACTGCAGTACTATTCTGCCAAATATTTTTACTACTCAATACTTCAGTGTGCTATAATGCCTTAATAAATAAAGTAATATCCATTTGGTTCCACATGGAGTACATAGAGATAATAAGTCACTCTCTAGAGTTCCTATGGATACATATACATGAAATTGACAAGGAGTAAACATCCTGACAGCCTGGAAGACTCCTGTAAGTGTTCGAGCGTTAATTGGATGGCTGCAGGTTCGAGGCTGCCCAGGTCCAGTCATGGATATTTTCTCGGATGTATATTTTGTGTTGCATAAAAATAAAGTTATATTCTAAGCAAATAACTGTAGCTATTGCAGGTGCATGGGGATGTGTTATACTAACTGATCTACTCTAATAAAGCAGTCAGGTTGCCTGATCATTAATAGTTTATGCCCATTAGAGGATGTTTCAAAACTACCTATGCTACACTAATGTGTTTATAATTGCACTCCATTAAAGAAAAATGTGGAGAAGCCATGATATGTAGAAATAGTACCTGGTGATCAGGTTATCATAGTATACATTCTTGTTGTCATGGAAATTATTCTATACATTTCTTACCATTAGATGTCATGTGCCAGACAGCTTGTGGGCTCTACTATACTGTAATATGAACAAATTTTATTTATCACAACATACTGAAATGAAAAGATTGTTATAAAACAGATAAATTGTCAACTTTTTCTGTAGTTTCATTGAAGTATTTGATCAATTCAGAAGGGCTGCTACTCCTAGCTCTGTATGTATTGCTTTTAAAAGCTACTGTAATTTACCACCACAACAGCAACCACAAAATGATAAATTATCAGAAAGAAAGAAGTAGCTATAACCTGACAGTATGTATAGTGTATCACAGATCAAGCCATAACTGCTTAAGACAAAGTAGGACATAAATGAGCCATTACAGCTTGTCATGGTTAGTGAGAGACAACAATATCACTTGTCTTTGTGGAACATCCTGGCTAGCCAGCTAGAGAATATATTAATTCTTTATCATGTTATCATGTTATTTACAAGTGACTGCACAAAACTATTTTTAACTCAAAAGATGGTTAATGTCTAGTGTTGTGTTGTAAATCCCGAATTAGATTTGTGGAATTTTTCACTTCCACATACAAGAGGAAAATTCCACAAATCCAATCAACTGTTTACATGGTGCTTAGGATATCATTTCCCAACGATAATTGGCATATTATTATAAATAAAATGCGAAGTATACAATTATACTCTTTGAATGTACTTTCAGCACAGCATAAAACAAATACTGCTTGTATTTATTCCATTTTTGTTTTCATGTTGGAACTATTAGTCAAAACATTTTTCTTAAGCTTAAACAGAACAGATCACTTGCACCAATTTGAATAGCATTGGAGATTTGTTGTCTTATTTACCTAAGTATAGGGAATTTTTTGAACTAGTTGTTTCAGTACTGACTAAAGACAGAGTTAATATAAGGAAGACTGCTTATGCTGAGTCAGAACTGTGAAATATATTCTATAGCAATATTTGATGTTGCAAAATAAGATTTAACAATGAAACATTGCTGTGGAATGATTATTTGTTATATATAGCAGCTACAGTATATTAACATCCTCAGAGTGGATTCACCACTGAACTATGTATAGTAAATGTCTTTGTTGCTTGTTTACTGAATTAGAACATATCATTATGTTTATACTACACAAAATGATTATCATTCTTGGAGCAGCACATCAACTGGTCACTAACTTGATATTGTTATCAAAACAAGTTACAAATGAATGAACAAGTGTAGTAAACTAGTAAACACTCAGTATAGGATAAATAATACAATTCTTGTGTATCGACTATTGTGTGGAACAAGGAAGGAAATTCTGTGTTGTGATCTCATCAACGGTCCATTAGATCCCTAATCCCATTGTTTTCATAATTAATCAAATAGCCAACTTTCAAGATTCACTAAGCTACACATTCATGTACAGAATATAGCAATACAATACAGGATATTTTAAAGCCATGTAACTCACTTATTGCTCCTGCCACAGTGCAGCAGCAACAGCAGCAGCACAGAATTGAAAAAATCTTGTAAGACTTCATCTTAATGTACCATAAAATTTCCACACCACAAGTATTCTTTTCTTGCTACTTTAATTTACTGTATGCACAGTAGCTATGTAGTACTGATATTTCTCACCACATCTGCTAACAGAACCAAAAAGGCTAAGTATGGCTAAAAACCTTAATGTGGGAAATTTGGTGTGTGAAAAGAAAGTAACTCACTGGTACTATAGCTTGTCTTCATGGAACAACCTAGCTGGACAGTTATTATACATTAACTATAATCTAAACAAGTTACAAGTGAGTGAACAAAAAATATTTTTAACTAACTAATTAGTTTATTTATGTTTGGTGATGTGTACAATTTCTTGTTAAAACTGGTAATGTATACTTCCCACTTTTTGGAAGAAGAAGATTCCAAAATTCAATCAAAATTTGACATGCTGTCATAACCAGTGGATTATTAGGCCACATAAACTTAATTATAGACTTATTTTCTCATCCACATCCGCATCACCATTTTTCTTACCTCATCAAGGATGTTTTGCACAACTGGTGGCTAAGGGAGACCAATGAGCACCTTTTATAGTTGTTACCTTGCTAGAGTAGTCTAAGAAAATTGCATTTTGAGTCATTTTAGGTAGCTAATTCAGCTAGTTATCTAGTTAGTGGAAATAAAATAAGAATCTGCCCTCCCACACTGCTATAAATTCGAGTACAGGAGGATGAGAAACTAATAAATAAATTTATGTAGCCTTAAGGATGTTTAGTGACAAAATGTGGTAAGTATTCAGGGGCAGATATAGGATTTATAAAAGAGGGGGAGGCTAAGTCAAGGTACTAATCTCTTGGGTAGAGGTGTGCTTAGCAGACTTCCCAGCATGCGGAACTAGGGGGGTCTGGGGGCATGCCCCCTCCCCCCCCCCAGGAAAATTTTGAAAAGTTGATGCTAAAATACTGCAATTTGGAGACATTTCTACATAAAATCCCTAATATTTTCTGCCTGTAGATATTTTATATACTGCCTTTAGATTATAGGTATGGCTCTCTGAAGCATTTTGCTAATGGAAAAATTTGGGTAGGTACAGACAACCAAGAATAGGTGCATGTTAGAATAATAATGCTGAAAGTAGAAAGTTTTGAAATTTGAACAAGAAATTGAGAGCATTTTCAATGGAAATTATGTACCTGAATTAGGTATTGCCATACATATTAACTACACGAGTAGATGAATGAAGCCTTTTAAACAGACCAATGCACTTCATTGTATGTATAGGTGCAAGCAGATTAGGAAAAATTCTATAACAGAACCAACTACATGTTTCCAGTGAATGTTCTATTAGAGTAGTTAGCTGACTGCTCTATTAGAGTATCTCGATCTTGTACACCTCCAATGCTGATCCGGGTCCTTGTTGCATAAACTTTAGCATAAATCCACTGATAATACCTTGGAAAGATGTTTATAAGGTGGTTTTATGAGTATTTGTATTATTAGTGATCATATAATTATGCTAAGACAAAATTTCATTATAATACTCAGCATATTGATCAAGAGTAAAGCCTAAACACGAAGGGGGGGGGGGGCTTCAGCCCCCAAAGCCCCCCCCCCCCCCCTGGATCCGCCCCTGGTACTGTACACATGTTAATACACAGTTACATGTGTACTTCAAACATGATGTAGTAGGATATCAAACTGCAAAGTTGACAAAAGTTCAAAGCTCCAAATATCTTGCACCATGCACTCAGTGGTCTGTAGTATAAAGCTTAGAACCATTAGTAGTAGTACCGTAGTTTTGTACAGAATCAAAAAAAAAATTGTATCAATTGTTTCTCCAAGTTTCATGTTATTTCCTCAGCATAAAGAACTACAATGTAGTCACATACACTGCACAACATGTACAATTATCCCTCTTCTCACACAGTACCACATATGTATGTCCAACTTTATTTTGGCAAGGCTAGAACTACACAACTTGGAAATACCGATAAAAGCTCTTAAAATCCTTTAGCTATATTTTGGCTAATATAGTTAGGACTGCTAAAGAAAAATAATGCATACATCAACATCATCTGGGTGTCATAATGACTTATTTTACATGGAATTCTACCAATCAGTTGTTTATAATAAAATAATTTATTATTATACAAGTATACATATATATATATATATATATATATATATAAATATAAATATATATATATATATATATATATATATAAATATATATATATATATATATATGTAAACATACATCAAGCGTAAGCTTAAAACTATGGACTATTCATGTACCATCATCAGTATGTGTACTATTATAAGTGATATCACCATAGGTGCGAAATTGTTTAGGTTAAGTTAAGACTATACAGCTTTGTTATTAACAAGATAACCACCTATGCAAGCCTTCAGGTTCTTTCTACACTACTACTGGTCATTCAGAACTAACCTCCTCGTCACTTCCTACCAATTGACATACTAACACTATTGCTATGATAATAACTTGACTGGATGATTGACCAGCAAGTTCTGGAACATTGACAAAATGAATTATTTCTCTCAACTCTCAAAGGTAACTGCAAATTACATAGTTGCAGTGAAATCTCACTTACGTAGCTAGCACTTCTACAATAGGTAACCGACCTCATCACATTAAACATAATCAATAGATCAAAAACATAGTAAGACATGCTTCATTAATAAGACCATCTCAATATGTGCCCTATTAATGTGGTTTAAATGTACTGATAAAAAGAATGATCAAACTGTAGCTAGTGGAATGTTGTTAAAGAGAAGTAGTAGTCTACTTGTCATGGAAAAGTTAAGAGAACCTGGGTACAGTTACTAAAGTTGAGCATTGGAAATTATGTACAACTATATTATGTACTAAGAATTCTGTAGAATTATTGATAATCATTTCAGGCAGAACTATCTAATATATAAACAACTACTGTAATGTGTATAAGATATAAAGATATGAATAATTGGAGCAATATAGTATTACTTCATAATATTGACAACCCTTAATATAATATATAGCATCACGCAATCAATGCTCACTGCAGTTACAACATTATCTCACCTCATTAAATGTACTGAATATCAGAGTAATACAATAAGTCAACTTCAACAATCTAAAAGCAAAAACAATGTATACATGCATACATATTATTGTGCCTGTTATGAAAATGTGCATATCTTTACCTGTCCCCTCTTCTTCTCTATCTTGGTATGCTTTGCCATTAGCCATACACAAGATGCCTCATCAACCAATCCCTAACAGAGACACAACAATAAGATAAACACAATACTGAAACATACAGAATGATCCTTCACACTAGAAGATACATATCACAACAGAAACTGGGTTACCAATCCAACTGCTCTTTAGTGCTTTAATGCAATGGAAATTATATGACTGTTCTATTAAAGTAATATAATAAACACTTTAGAGGAATCCTAAAAAGTGACTACTCTATTAGAATACTTCACAAGCAGATGTGTGCTACATATCTGCAATAGTTTAATGGCTACAACTGACAGAGATTTTTAGAGTGTGACCACACAACTTCAAGTACGTATCAAAACATTTAGGTACATATAATACAAACTTTGGTTATTAAAATATCATATTAAAAAGAAGAAGTGATAGTCATCACACAATTCCCTCATCAGATTGGTACTGCTACAGAAAATCTTATCCTCATCAGGAATGCTGACATAGGTAGCATGGCTCTGGGTACTGTGAACAAGCAATCAAATAAAATAAATACAGTCTGAAAGTGTTTTAAGAAATTACAGCCAACAAATTACTCTAAAAGTACATAAAGTTTGCCCAAACTATTTCAAACCAAGTAATCAATAAAACTGTGGAAAGTACTTTTTACAATATCACACAACCTTTGGCATACTTTAAAAGTTAAAACAGCTTCCCCATAATAGTCCATAGTATTCCAATTATCTATTGCAACTACACTGTATGTTCATTTACACTCAAGATGTACAGGTGGAGAGTGTACACTGTATAGCTTTCTGTGTACACATAGTAACTGTTCATAGTACTAATTGCTGATATTTAAATATTTAAAAAAGTTGCAAAAAACAGTGCATAAATTGTGCTATCGACACGTCTTCACACATCATAAATTTGATGACTAGGTGCTGTACAATTTTGTAAATAACTCTAACAGTAAATGTTGCTTGTGACAGCCTAATGGTGGATCTGTGATAAATACATATACTAGTACATCTTTCCTTTCTAAGTATGAATCACACTTCATATAATATTCTCTGAAATTCTTCACATCAATGATCATTTAGGTAGTTAGCAATAGTATAAAAACCATTAGAGTTTGTACTCACTTCACTTCAACTAATCATTACTTATTAGTGATAAACTTGTTAACATTATAAGATAATTTACAATGAAGATCTTTTCACTGGCTATTGGATGTTTCTTGATCATTAGCACTCTGCACTCTTCCTCTTCAGCTGTTCCTACCTTACAACTACAACAACATCAAGCTCCTCTTTCACATGTTAAACGAAATCAAGATGACAGAAATGCTTTATTCATTGCATATAGTTGTCAGATAATGACAACAATTGACATTGTCAGAGATAAACTTGCTGTAAGTTCAACACAGAAACAATGTTAAATACATAATTATGTATATTGTTCTGTTACAGTCTATGCCTGTAGAGCAATGTGCTAGGGGACCATTATTTACACTCCAAGGTGGACTTCTAACACGTTACCAACAGCTCGATGCACCTCAGTGTACTAATATTACACACATTAATGCTTTCCTATTCAAACTAGTCTTCATGACAAATGATCCTCAAACACGAGACATCCTTTATCACTTACAAGTGGCAACAGCTAATCTTAATCATATTCATGTGAGTTGAAACCAAACCCTCAACATTAACATGTGCAGTGTTTATATGATGTGTTGTGTTTGTTACACAGCTGGATCTAACAGGAGAGTACTGTCCAACTTTCACTTTCACTGAATATTTACAAATATATAGACACATGGACCAAGTGTTCCATAATCCAGACAGTTTGTACTGCATACTCATCTCCCTAAACCATCACCTTCTTCCACTGTTAACAAATGAAGATCGTGGAGTTACCATTACTGAAATACCACCATGTTCATCGTAATCTTACACAACATTTCTCCACAATCTGTATATGCATTGGCTCTAATATAATATGCTGTGATTTATTTATTTATTATTTCTAGTATAAAAAAGGAAATCATTTATAAAATTAAAAGAACAAGACCTATCTACATACAGTAGCTATGTAGTTGATGTTTTGTACTGAGGCAAAGGGTTTGTCTCACCATGGTTGTTAGCTTGTAACTACCGTACTTATCCATATTGTCATCTTATCCTCAACTGACATGTCATTCAAATATGGAATATGCATGCGGTGCCTTATTATCTTCAAGTGTTTAATGGGTTTCTCTTGGAACCGTTTGTATTACTATAATCGAGTCCTTATAAATGGGCAGGTTTTCACTGCAAATTTGATGAATCCAATTTACATGTAGTTGTTTTTGAAATTATCATATTCTTGGTTTATTATTACTGTCAATTGTGTGTGTTAATGCTGTCTAAGATAATTGCTATCACTTTGCAACAGGTATAATTTATACTAATACCATGATATTAACACCAGCTATGCAACTGTAGTTAGCTAGCTACGTATTTATAGTAGTGGAAATGTCTCCACCGACTTGTACAGTCTATTATAGGTCATACACAACAATGCATATAATTATGAATGTACGTAGAAACAATACAAAACATTTTATTCTAAATAGCTATTCAAGCAGTAAATTGTACATACTGTACTCGCTCAGTTGCTATCCTCCACTTCAATAATCTATTATATAACCAGTCACTTGTGTGCAGTAATTGGGCACTGGCACTAAAGAATGCAGTGTCATAGATATGGTACACAGGTAAATGCAACCTTAATCCACATTAAAAGCTATATGCACTATATCACAAGAAAATGAGAAGCTCCATGTTTATTCATAATGGACAGAACCTAACGTATGAATGTATATATGTGCTTGTACAAATTGTTCAATTTATCAGTATATTTTTTTCAAACTAGAAGAGACAACCACACTGTAGCTAGGTAAGAAATTTTAACCACCGATCACAGCTTACAGGAATCTAACTCTTACATTTAAATTTTAGTTAATGATCTGCAGTTTGTGTGTTACAATGGTGTGTAGATGGAGATTCTTCTGCTAATATATGGAACATAATTATAATGTTGAACGGAATTACATTCTCTATTTAATGAATTTCATTCCAGCTCATAAAGCATAATTATAGCAGAGGCGGATCCAAGAGCTAACAAGGGGAAGGGCACAAACAGGCTAAGTTGTAGATGGTTGAAGAAAGCCAGATTCACTAGTTCGGTGATGCATCTATGAAGCAGCAAATAATCACCTTTTAGTAGTGTCTCACAGTTGATTTTTGCCATTTTGGCCTTTTTAGATGGTTGTGAAGTCATAAAAGTTATTTAAAAGGCTCTGAATGTCTTTAAACAAGCAACACGATAATTATTTTTAGAGGCGCTTAGTACGCACGAAGGTACTGGGTGGCAATTTCACTGCTAGTTTGACTTTGGTTTCTTTTAGTTTCAGGTGAATTTGTATTAAATATTAGTAAATGTGCATATTTTCATGTGTTGATAAACTAATCTTGGCCTGACACAAAGTTTAGTAGCTAGCTATTTTAATCAGAAGCATGGCTGGCTCCTCCACAAGGTGGAGGGGGGGGGGGATTTGCCCCAAATGCCCCATGCTGGATCCGCCATTGTATAGAACTTCTTGTAAACAACCATTTTGGCTATTACAATTGTGAATGAAACTACGTATGTACTTATATAATGTTGAAAGTTTTACTATTGTACTTAAAGATTGTTGCTGTTGAATGTTATACCATTATGGACTAATTGCTATAAATAAAGAGTTACTATATCCTGTAAATGGCTAACAATGAATCTAATTACAGTACTTTGCAAGGACGAATTAATATTTTCCCTGTTTTTTCATTCACTACAGTGCACATAGTGTGTACACACACACTGCACACACATAGTTACTACTACACCACTGCATTCAGTTAATCTCACACTCACTCACTCACTCACTCACTCACTCACTCACTCACTCACTCACTCACTCACTCACTCACTCACTCACTCACTCACTCACTCACTCACTCACTCACTCACTCACTCACTCACACACGCACACACACACACACACACACACACTCACACACACACTCACACTCACCCATGTGTGTCAGTATATTTGTATATGCGTGTGTGTGTGTGTGTGTGCATGTGTGCCAACTGTCCATATGTCATGCAACAGGTGAGATAAGACTTCAAGCATCCACACCTTCATCTGTGGGACATCATACAGCCTCCTAGTTGCAAATTACTACTCCTGCTCCAGGAGGATTTGCCTGTAGTGACTCATCGCACCTGACTAACACATAAGTATCCCTGTGTTGGTTTGCTAGGTAGGAGTAACAATACTAGCACAGTAGCCGAAGACTTTTGCATTGCTTTGCTTACTTTGTGTATGTGTGCATGTGTGTGTGTGTGTGTGTGTGTGTGTGTGTGTGTGTGTGTGTGTGTGTGTGTGTGTGTGTGTGTGTGTGTGTGTGTGTGTGTGTGTGTGTGTGTGTGTGTGTGTGTGTGTGTGTGTGTGAGAGAGAGAGAGAGAGAGAGAGAGAGAGAGAGAGAGAGAGAGAGAGAGAGGGAGAGGGAGAGGGAGAGAGAGAGAGAGAGAAGGGGGGAGCAATGAGATAAACAGGAAACACATTATATGTGTAGCTATTTTTTTGTCAAATGTGATCTATATCAGTTATTCTGTATTGTCTTCCTGGATACATCCACAATTCTCGCACATTATGCTCACCTTACCATATCTATTTCCACTATTATGACAGCCCTAGCTCGCTACTTATACCAGCAGTTGTAAATATTTCTGTTAATATAATCGGTTTGTAACTATTTTTTCCAGTGCTACAATCTATAGTGTTGTTATACGTAGTACTGCTTGGTTTAGTTCTAGTTAATTTTTAGTTCTCTTCCTGTAATTTTAGTTCCTAGTACCCTATCTTTAGTCAGCAGCTTCTAGTAGCTAGCTATCCCAGTTTTAAATACTCTCATAACATTAAATTTTAGCACCATGCAAGCGCATATTTATGCATTCAACATAATGTAATGTGTATTTTGACTAGCTATGTAGATTGCTTAGCTCTTCAGACTGGTGGCACTGTGTAACAAAGGACAATAAAATTAGCAGTAAAAATTATATTTCAATTTTACTTCAATTGCTAGTTTCCAAATGAACAAAAGCAAAAATAATAAAGAATGCCAGCTACCCTGCATGCATGTTAAGCAGATTTGTTGTTAACGCTTTCAAAGTAGCTAGCTATCACTTGCAGACAACAGCAGCTTCAAAGAAAAGTGCTAAATAGTTAGCAACACATGAACTCTATTTGGTGTATATGTCAGCTCTTTTAGGTCAAAACTTTGTATGAGCTAGCCCTTTCATTTCTAGTTCTTGAAGCAGCTAAAGTTCAAAAGATTTTTATAGTTTTAAACCAAAAGCTGTAACTAGTTAACCATTTTATCATTCGTTTCTATCATTGTAGCTAATCATATTAAATCACTTTTTTTTTCTTCTTTCGTTTTTAGAAGATGAATGATATGGTCAAAGTAACAACGCCTGGAACATTGAACATGGAATGCTATTATAAACATATCCTAATAATTGGTCAACCACATTATAATTTTCGTATGTAAAGAAAACGTGTGCTTATAATCTTATCATTACTGATTGTTTCTAGCTTATATGCTTCCGGTTGGTCAAAGTGTTAGTCTACTTCCTTTAGCGGTACGTGAACGATTTTTGGCGGAACTTCAAAGCGCATTTAAAAGTTTCGCGCTTGCGCCACAGCCACGCCCATTGTTTCTCTGTTTATTGTGGCAGAGTGGTGAGGTGTGGGCCGACATGGCAGAAATGTTATGGCTACCGAGCAGAATGTTACAGCAATGTCCTGTTTCAGAAGAGATAGATAGGCCGCTACATGCATATGCAGTATGTCCAACCATCTTAACCCCCGAAGAGCAGGCTGAGACAGAAATCGCGCTACGGCCAAAGTACTTGAAGGTAGTTGATCAAAGTGACATCCAGCAAATTGTTCGGTTTAGAGAGCAAGTAGAGGACGAAATTGAAGTGAGGGTTGCTATTTGGCGGCTGTGGCTGATTGATGCGTGGATGCCATATTGTCTTTCCGGTATAGGAACTGAAGGACCAGATAAGGAGAATGGGGAAAACATGTAATCGTCGACAAGAGTACGAGCAGTTAATTGAGCAGACAGAGAAGTAAGACTCACACATTACCAGCACGTACATTCAGCAGCGACCCCGCGGCAGCTTGGCCCGCGTGCACTGATCAGTTTTGGGAATTTGTTATTGAACCAGTTATGCTTAATTCTAAGTTAGAGCTTCAGTGGTCACTGGGCCATGCCCACTCCAAATTGACTCTTCTTGCTTTCCGTCCTGGCCAAACAAACTGCACTGTATATAACAAACTTTGCCATGCATGCAGGTGGGCAGCAAATTACTAATTCTATTGTGTTAATTAATTATAGCCGCTAGCTACTGCACAACTATAATATGTGCTTTGTACACTGAGATAAACGGGAAAACTATTGACAGGCTAACATAGATAAATTTTATCATGTAACTAGCACAGTCATCGCCTTCACCATGCATTTGTTAGCAAGTCCAGTATACTGTGATACTAAAAATTAATACGTTACTTTACAGAATAAAAAGGCTTTCTACACAAAAAGCTATGTGGATGGTGGATCGGAAACAGCGATTCAATTTGGAGTGGCTTAACGATTGGAGACATCAGGAACAGAATAGCTATAGACAGCTTGCCTTTTAAAGAAGTAGTCACTTTAACCATAACCTTTCTGTAACTCCGGCTCTGAGTTCTGTTGGTCAAAAAATGTATATCTTTGGCATTGACATTATAATTTTATAGTGCCAGTGTTAGTATGGAAATAATAGTGTAAGGCTTCATCGTGTAAAGGCATATATACAAATAGATGATTCCTACTCTACAATTTCAGCAATCTCAGGTTTAATAACTAATGATTAGGCTGTAAAACTTTTTACACATTATTCTTCATAGGACTTTGTATATTTTCGTGTACTCAACATTACATGTACTACACCTTACATTAGTCCACAACTCTCATATGGCTTCTAGAATCTGAAATCTTCATTTGTAAAAGTTTTCGTTCTTCACTCAGGAAAGTTGCTGTACATTTCTGGATCTAAGCATATCGCGATCTAATTATTCCTAATGCCACAATTTTTTTTGCTCTGGCATCTTGAAATCTTGCCATAAAATCTTTGAAGTTTTAGGAAAAGTTAAAGATATGAAATCTCGTATAGGGGTTTTACGAGTTACAAACCCCTGGAAGTATGACCGGTTTTGTGGTGGGGTGTATAGTTTTTAAGTGTTATGTATCTTATCTTAGAATAATTCCATACCGTAAACTTCTAAAAGCAAAAAAAATGTGTTAATATTAAAATGTAGCCAACAGTATGTGAAACGGAAACACATTACATGGGGATACCCTACAAAGGCATACTGTCTACAGCTATACTATACTGAGAAAGTACTACTTATAGTGTATCCAAGGAAGTTTGCAAATAATGTAATTTGCCACTGAACAATAGTCACGTAGTGATAGTGTTTATATGGGTGTATAAAGTTTCTTGCTTGAGTATTGGTGAATGAGAAAACAAGGTTTTCATCTGTATTGATGTATGGCATATAGTGTATAAGATTTAAATATGCTGCTATTATATGTAGTTTTTATTGATGCTGGCTTTCAAAGTTTCATAGTCCTTTTCAAAAATGAACTACTTGCTTGTATGCAAATGTATGGTGCTGATTTATAATTACATGAATGGTAAATGAGAGCAGGAATTTATATGGTGTGGCAGTGTCTACTACTCTGCTGTTGATAATTGTATAACTATTAGTGAAATAAATGAATTACGTACTATATACATGTACTGTTGAATTGTCTATGACCTGCTAAGCAAAAACACGTCCAGTGTATGCAATTCTGGTTTTGAAATAAATAAATGCCATGAGTAAAAAATGCATGTTACAAAAAAAACACTTTTTGTGTGCTTTAATTACTTCAGTAAACAGTGAAAGAAGACTTGAATAATTGATATACTAGTGGATTGACCTATTCTTTGAGAGTAAGAATACCAGATAATGCCAAAGCTTTAACAGTCCATTGGTTAAAAGAAGTTCGAGGAAAATGCAAACAAGTAGAGTTTTCACTCAGATGGTCACATATACCCTAATTGAAAGGCCAACTTCCCCATCTAAATTATGATTTCACTGGCCTCTTTAGAGTGATGCTGACGCATATCAGCATGGCCTCAGGTGCATTACTATCTACAGTGTTGGGACAGCTACTTTTTAAATGTAACTCATTACATATTGCATATTATTTACAACTGAACTACTTAGTAACAGTTACATATTATATTACCCATATAATAAAGTAACTATAATATATTACATATTATATTACTTTGTGTCCACAGCCTTAAGCTGTCACGTGTGAAACTACCACTTTATCACATGACATGATTGCGTTAATGTGCAAATCTTGGTTATAAGCAAGAAGCTGGTGAATAAGCTTCATTCAGTAGGCTTCGTTACTACGTAGTGGCTCAGTGGACAACTAACAAGATTAGTAACTTTGTTACTTAAAGTAATAATTTTAGACTCGTTACAGTAACTTCATTACTTAGGTAACATGTTACATTTGCAAGTAAAGTAACTTGAGTTATATTACCTGTTTTTACAGCATATTTCATTATATACTTATATTACTTTCGTTATCACAAAAGTAATACCTATTACGTAGCACACGTTACTTAATATGTAACGCGTTACCCCCAACACTGACTGTCTTAGAATTTTAATGAAACACTTCTCATTATCACTTTGTGTGCTACCTGTGTGTAGGACTTTTAATTGAAGTATTTAAGTGTTAAAATGGTTGGCTTATTTGTGAGTTACTGTAATGTCAGTATTGTAACTATGTATTGACAAAAGAATAGACTATGCAGAGTATGTGTTAGTACTGGTCTGATTATATTTACTTTAGAAAAATCCCCACCGAAGAATTATGGAGAACAGGAAGAATGCGTTTTGGTAATCGTCCATCAGAGGTGATACATGCATAATTGTGTGTGTATAATGGTGTAATGTGTTTTTGTTATCATTAATTATACTTTGCAGTTTTTATCTATTAGATTCTGATTTTCTTATCATTTTCAGGGAATCAATTTTCTGATACAGCATGGACTATTAAACAGGGCACCTGAAGATGTGGCCGTTTTCCTGTATGAGGGAGCCGATATACTAAATAAAGTCTCAATTGGTGAATACTTTGGATCAGCGTAAGGGAGATTACTGATTCAGAAGCCTTAGCTACCAATAATAACTGCAATGCAATTACAGGAAGGAATTCAACCAGTCAGTATTAAAATGTTTTGTACAGCTACTACAGTTCGAATTGATGGACCTAGTGAATGCATTAAGAGCGTACCTTAATAGTTTTGTGTTGCCAGGAGAGTCACAACAGATTGACCGGATGATGGAAATATTTGCTACTCGATATTGTTCTTGTAACCCTGGTATCTTTAGTTGTGCAGGTTAGTATAGTATTGTCCTAATTATTATACAGTACTAGTGTTATGTATTCAATCTTCATAGATACCTGCTATGTTTTGTCATTCTCGGTCATAATGCTCAATACTGGACTACATAATCCTAATGTTAAGGACAAGGTGTGCATGATATAGAATATAATGTGATTACATAATCAAGCATACTATCATAGCCTACTTTGGAGAGCTTTATTACAATGAACAGAGGATTGGACAATGGAAATGACCTGCCACAAGACCTTTTAACGGTTCGAACAAATATTATCTACATGATTTAATGGTATACAAAAACTCTTTTCAAACAATAGAGTTACTATGAATGCATTAAGAAGGAAGCGTTGCCTCGTCCCGAGGGTGGAAGTGATCTGGCAGAGACATTTTTTAGCCCAGACCACCAGGGGTGGCTGGTAAAGGAAGGTGGGAGACACAAGACCTGGAAAAAACGCTGGTTCATATTAACTGACAATTGTCTCTATTACTTCAAGTCTCCTCAAGTAAGGCTATAAAATCATCATAGTTAAGGTATGATTGTACTATCATTATAGGATAAAGGTCCTCTAGGGATTATTCCACTGGAGAATCTAAAGATCAGGGATGGCAGTGATTCCAAAAAGCCGGTACATTTGTAATTAGTGCTATGTAGGTCACAAATCACTGTTGAATGATTTCACTGCAGTTCATGTTTGAGATATTCCAGGAAAATATAGCAGGCATGAGCAGTTCTAGATCTGAAGGTGACACAATCAAGTCTTGCAAGAAGGATGCCAAAAAGGGTGTAGTAACAGGTGTGTGTAGACGTCTGTGTGTGTGTTTGTGTAGTGTGTATATATGTAGTGTGTGTGTTACCCACACTACCATTTTTCTCTTGGGTGGGTCTGGAGTACCTCCAGTAAATTCTAAATTCCCAGATTCTGGGGGTTGTTTGAAGGGTTACAAACAAGCTGCAAACAAGCAAGAGAAATCTTGTATGTACATTGCATGCTTTTTGTGATAGCTGCAGCGGGAACAAGGAATAAAAATGTTAATGGTTGTTTGCAACACATCAAAATATCCCAGAAACTGGGGCTTCAAATTGAAATGTTTATTGGAGCTACAACATACCCTTTCCCCCACACAAATACAAAATGGGAAAAGTGGTCTGGTCACAAGATTGTGTGTGTGTGAGTGCGTGCGTGTGCATGTGTGTATGCGTCATGTACATGTATGTTATGACACTGCTTTACTGTTTAGATTTACATAAATCTTCTTTACAGGTAATCATGATGTATACAGGATTCAAGCACAAAATGAGAATGATAAAGCACTCTGGATGAAGAATATTAAGGCTTGTATTCACAAAAGTCCAGTCATTGATCTTTTGCAACAACGAAGGCAAGCAGCATCTCTTTCATCTAAATCTTCTCAAACTATTGCACTGTAATGACCTTGAATTGGTTTATTCTTTTGTATTTGCATAACCAGCATGAACATTATATGACTGCTCTTTTATATGAATATTCACAAATTGTATACATTTTGATTTAGCTAATTTATTAATGACTACTCCATCCTACATACCATGGAGAATTATACAATTGGGCCGAGACTAATAGAAATATTTTAAAATTCTCATAGCTAAACCACAGAACTTGTCAATATCACTAACCACTGACACAGAAACTGCTATACACTTCTACAAAAGTGTATACAGCACAGTTTGCAATTGCTATCAGACTTTCTATTCTGGTCACTGTAATAATAATATCCCAATGCATATATACTGTGGTTTCAAGTAATACTTCAACAACTAGCATAATACTCATTGTGGTGGGATACATACACACATAATACGTATATGAGTCAGACGACATCTGTGAAAAGAGGTCTTGCAGCTTTTCCAAATACATGTACCCAGTAACTCATGACTTGTGAATAAGGTACTGTATGTACCTATTAATTTGGTCAGCATACTATTGTTTTGTGTAATTTCAAGGTGATAGGTTATAAAAACAAGGAGTCATATACTTGAAAATCAGGAAAGACTATAAGACTCTTTTTTGCATATCTGGTCACATAGCATTATTTGGTGTTCAGCTACAACAGCTATTATCATGTAAATTAGAGATGTACCAATACAGGCATTGGTATCAGCATCAGTGCCTATATCAATGGTATGTCAGTAATACAACTAACTGCAGATAGCACTGTTAGTTGTTGTAAGTTTCCAGTAGCAATAAGTTAGTTGGGCTAGCAAAGTAGCAAATACAAAACCTTTGTTACTCTTTTCCAAGTACATGTATTCCTACACTTGCTTTGTGTGTATTTTGCATATGAATCCTTTGTGATTAAATGATAGTGTAGTTATTACTCAAAAAGAAGCCGAAGTTTGTAATTATAAGTTTAAATGACGCTTGCAGTGATAAGGTAAATAGTTGTAGTTCCCTTACTATAAGTGCCTGCCTTTAGGCTTGAGTCAATTATGCTCAAAAATTTGTGCAGGAATTTCCCAACATTTTCACCTATTATGCTATTCAGTGTTTCTATTATGCATGCATTATGTTCCTAGGTTAACAGCATCTCTGCCATTTTAATCAGTGATTACTCTATTAGAGTATTTCACTAAAAAGTGACTGTTCTATTAGACAGTGGAGCACAATACATTTTGAGTGCAGTTTGAAACATCCATCTAGTGTGCTAGCATTATGCTGGCATAACACTAGCCTATTCTGCTGGTATATATGACATAGGCCTATCTGCCTTCCAGATGGATGATGAGTGCATATGACAAAAATCAATATGATGAGATTCTACTACTGTATGGCAATGTAGTAAAATTTTCCGAGTTTATCTCCGGCCAAAATTTGTACCTGCACAGTTTTGCTGCTCTTACTATCTTACTCAATTATGTGGCCCATTTGTGTAATGTTAGTCTGGGACATGAGAGCACTACAAAAGCTACACTGTATCATCTGGATAAGCACCAACCTATGATGCTTTTAATTTTACCTGTTATGCTATGCTATATGCCCAGTGCTCATGATTCAACCCATTGTGCCCATAACTCAACCTTATTTCCCATGTTTTTGCCCTTTCTAAATGGACAGTAACACTTTTGGTTGTAGGGCACTGCTTAAAAGTAAAAAAAAATGTTGTTGCAATAACTATTTGGCTGCTTTATGTATTCAAATGGCTACCTGCCTGCTCTACTTAAATATTTTACAATGAGTCAATGCATTTCACAGACAAGATTTTCTAGTTTACCATCATTATTCTGCATATTACGCACATATGCTACCATTATGCTTGATGCTTTGAAGCACCTATCATGCTCAAAATTATGCCAGCATAATAGGCTGTTGCCTATGAAGGCCCTACTTGCTCATCATTTCTCTGCATATAATCTCTGGCAGTATATATACATAACATTTAAAAAATAATTACAGTATTCAGAAATTTATAAGAAAGTACATGCAGATTATATTTGCAAATAGACCATACGAATTAGCTCACTACTCCACCAGTCTGTAGAGCTATTAACTGACTATACACAGTATGAGATGAGTTTAAAAAACCATAAGTAAACTTGTAATAAGCATGTAAGTTATGGCTTCCACTCATTATGGATACATACTGTATTTCAATATAAACATATTAGGTTACCATCAGCCAAATAATAAAGTACACAAAGTCCTGATATAATTATATTGGCTATTACAATGAACACATAATAGTACTGTCATGTTCTTCTCTTCTTCACTGGTATGTGTTCTCTTTGACTACCAGAGTGATGACGTTTACGAGTTAACTGGCTGGTGGAATGTGACCTGCTGTGATCGTGTGATGAATGATGATCGTGTGATCCATGATGTGACATCTGGTGGTCATGTGATCTGTCACTGTCATGACGACTGTGATGGTGATGTGGCTTATAACTAGACCCTCTCCTGATAGTTTTATCACTCTCAGAATGACTACGTGATCTTGATGTACTAAGTGTACTGTGTCTAACACGTGATGATAATTGGTGATGATAATTGTCCTTTGTTTCTTTATGATCGTCTTGATGACTGTGTCTTCTATTAAGATTAGTATGACAATTTTGATGGTCATCTTGATGATGGCTATTTGTTCTGTTTAAACCATGTTTACCATGGTGACAACTGTGACGGCTATCTTGATGGCTGCTATTTCTTCTTCTACTTGCATCTTGATGGTGGCTATTTCTTCTTCTATTTGCATCTTGACTATTTTCATGATGCTTTCTATCTTGATGATGCTTAGTATCTTGACGATGCTTACTACCTTGATGATGTTTAATACCTTGATGATGCTTACTATCTTGATGATGCTTACTATCTTGACGATACTTACTATCTCGATGATGCTTACTTTGTTGATTGTCTATACTATCAATTTGATGCCTGTCAGCTCTTCTCAGTAGATTAGACTGATTTTCTTTAAACACAGCATCTCCATTTTCACACCGATCATGTAATCCAGATACAGAAGGTATTTGCCTATCACCCTCCTCAGATACAATCTCACCTTCAGAGTATTCTATCACATCCTCGTTGTGATCATCATCCACCATTGACGTGCTATCAATACTTTGATCATCAGAACCAACTATTGCATCATTGGGGATATCACTGTCGCTATCACTCGCAGGACTCTTGTTGTCATCACAGTTACCAGTGCTCATTACATCATTGTGTAAGATGTCATCTGGTGTTCTATCATCATTGGAGTGGACTACATCATCAGTTTGTGTTTTACTACTGGGTGATAGAGGGGTTTGGGTACATGATGGTGATTCTTGCTGTGCTGAATCATTTTCAATTACATCATCACCATACTGCATTGCATCATTGTTATTTTCAGCTACATCATCGCTTGTTTGAACTACATAACCATCTGCTTGAATTGTATCAGTATGGATGACATCAGGACTCATGTTATTGGATAGTTCAGCCCAGACAGTCTCCTCGGCAACTATTGTGTCACTACCAACTGATCCTTCGATGTTAATATCTGGTGAAGAAGATGAATCACTTGACACCTCTTCTATGTGCTCATCATTTTCTTTGTGCACAGACTGACTGGACAATAACTGGTCCACAGGTGGTGCTTGAGTGAGGTGTGGTTTATTAGTTAAGTCGACTGACACCTGCTCTACTTGTCCATCCTGTTCTTTGAGTACCACTAGACTGGGTGACAACTGCGGTGGCTGATTAGGTTGGCTATTACTCATTGAATCGGTTGATGCCTGCTCAATTCGTTCTTCATGTTCTATTATCTGACTGGATGATACCTGGTTTAAAGGCGGTGCTTGGCTATGGTGTGACTTATTCATTGGAGCAATGATCTGAGTTGAGCTGTCACTTAAACATCTGATTGGTTGGTTTAAAGTTGAATTGTGTGCTGTCTTGGATGGACCAGCAACGTCATCACAGTGATGAACACTATTGACATCATCACTATTTCTGATAGGATGATTACAATTTAAACTAACTAGAGAAGTAGCATTTGGCTTGGTAATAGAAACAGAAGTGTTAGAACAAAGGCCATTATCATTTTGTTTGACTTGGTGCAAATTTTGCAAATTATTAGCAGCAGTAGATTGAGACGAAACACCAGAAGTCATGACAGTAACTTTCTTCTTGGCTCTCCTACCACCACGTCTTTTACGAGGAGTGTCCAACCTGTAGAGGAAATTGCAGTTATTTTGAGTCCTGGAGGTCCGGTAGTGTTTTATAAACACTGCATTAATCATTATGAAAGTTAAAATTGGTTACTTAAAAAAAAACCAGGCACCCAATTAAATGCTGCCACCCGCTATAAATTTAGTTTATGGAAATATTACATACGTACAATGTTAGTTAATTGATTATTTTGTAATTCACAAAAAGAATATTATTACTATGTATAATGGTATTCAGTGGCTGATTTAGGGGGATGTCAAGGTTCCCCTTTGAAAAATGATTACACAACAGTAAAATATTTTAATTAATTATTGCAGTATGCACCTACATGTAATAAGTGATGTGCATGCTCAGCACTCTGTAAATAGACTCTATAAATATTTATTTTACAGATAATTTCACACTAAAATTGTTGCCAAATACAGTCTCAGAGCATCTAAACTTCAAAAATTTCCTGGGAGGGCATACCTGCCCAGACCCCCATGTCAGTGCATATGTCCACCTTTTAAACTGGAAACTCCTTTTATAAATTCCTAGATCCGCCACTGGTATGACATATTACTCTGTGGGAAAATCCCTACATTGGCATGTTATCACTCTTCAATGCTAAAATACATGTTGTAATAGCATCATACCCATATCTTGTTTCACCGCTTTTCATAGCTTGGATTCCTGCTTCACTTTTAACCATTAATCCCACATGTAATTTTAAGGAATACGTAATTACACAAAACCATTTAAAATGGCCTGTCTAGTCAGACTAGATAATTAGCCTAAAGTTATATACCTAAAGAAAGTTTATTCATTGGGCTACTTGAGGAAGCCTAAATAACCACTGTAACATCAGAGGCTTACTTGTTATGGAGCAATGGAAAATGGCGGCTTAATTTTCCATTATTTCTCAATACTCGTGACGGCAACCATATTAACAATTAATTAAATCACGTGAGCTATATATGGCGTGACTCGCCATTGAATGGGTAATCGCCTTGTGTTATTTCACACAAGTAGGAAGGAGTATTAACCATTTTCTAAAAGTATGTAAGGGGTTTATGTGCTTACTTTGCATAACAATAGTTTCAGGGCAAGTTTTGGCCCCATGCTTTCGTGCTAGAGTAAACCCCTAAGTACCATTTTAATCCTAAGTTAATTACGAATAAAAGGGGGTTGATTACGTAGCCATAGGGAAAACAATTCGTAAGTTACAGTGCTTTTTTTACAGCCATGCGTAAATGCCAATTTATCGGCGTATGCGGGTTTAAGGATTAAATCAAGAACTATAGTATAGAGCTATGATATAACAAGTGTAGTCTTGCTAACCAGACCACTTTTTCTATTGTCATTGGGTCAGGAATAGTGATACCACGATTTGATATCACGATTATCACGATATCATGGGATTTATATCATGATAATCACAATAACAAATATATATTAAATGAATTAAACATGTTAATGTTTTCACAGGGCAAGTTTATTCAATCAATTTATAACAATGATTTGACAAAGTTTACACTAGTTTTTCACCATGCTATCGTCATAAGAATTTGAGTCAGATCTATAAGGGATGTGGTCACTATGATCAATCATTAATGCCACATGAAAACAGGTAGGATTGGCAGATAGATCACCTGAGCTATCTCATCATCACTCTTTCCCACACCCTCATCACCTTGTCCAGTTATTGAGGGGAATGGTCATTGTGCTTGACTGCTATAACTGCATATAAGGGATGTGGTCACTGCCTTTGGTCATTATGAGTTCATCAAGGCCATGGCCACTGTGTTCTAATTTCAGTAGCATGTACCCAAGTACATACTGGATGTCTCACATCTTACAGTAGTCGTAATCCTTTTGTGGCATTCACTCCTTAAGGACTGTGCTCATACGGAAAATTAATGCCTCAGAATGGTTTGGTTGTGAAAGATGATGACCAGCATGACTAAAGATAAAAGGCACAAAGAGCAGGGACTCGTTGGAACCCTAAAAGACAAGTGCCAGATGTGAGTAAAGTAGTGTGGCAGGTGAATGGCGTGTCATTTAGCCTTACGAATGTGGTGCAGGCAATGAAGGAAGCTATGTAGTAGACCAAAAATTCGGTTTTTTGAAAAGAAATTTACAATAATATTTGTGTTTCTGTTAAGGTTTTATTCCAGTATTTATTTTATTTATTTTTTACTAAATTTTTGATGTTACATAGCTCTATTTATTATTTTATCTTTGGGGGGGGAGCAAAGCTGATTAAGCCCAGGTGCTTTTCGTCCCATGTGATACTTCTATGATGGCAGCTTTGGTGGGCACCGGGGGGCTTGATATATGAATCATTTAGTGTTTCCCTTAAGAAACTTATCTTAGCCTAAAAGCTGCTATATATTTTGGTACGCACACACACACACACACACACACACACACACACACACACACACACACACACACACACACACACATGCACGCACAAGCACGCACAAACACACACACACGTATGTATGTATGTATGTATGCATGCATGCACCCACCCACCTACTCACCAACACCACACTCATACATAAAGTCAAGGCAAAGCCTTTGACTAGTACTGTATGGTCACGCCTACCCAGTGAGCCAGCACAGGAACACATTTGTGCTACTCATGTGTAAAAAGTTAGTGTAGGAGTCAGATGATGAGTCAGACCTTTGTGAGACATGGATATTTGGCATTTGCTTCCCTAGTTAATATGTGATATACAGGTAATAAAGTAAATGTAGTACGTACAGTATAAGAGACCAAATTATACATACAATTGTGGTTGACAACAAAAACCATTTCACATGTGCATTCTGTAAGGCAGACTTGGGGTTGTTACTCTAAAATTATTATAACTCGTTACATATTAACGGTTCCTTCTATGCCTTGTAACGTACTACACTCCCAGAAAAAAGTAAAAATGAGTTACACATTACATGTGGATGTAACGTTTGTTCTATAAAGTAAGGCCAACTTTCTAAATACAAGCCCCCAGCCTAGAAGTGACATGAGCAGGCATGTGTTTCTCTGGTAAAGTTCAGCAACAAAAACATAGTATGTATCTCTCATACACTATCACTATTTATTTAAGCTTGCAGTGCTCTCTGCAGTACAATCTGACCCTATCACATGTTGGATGCAATGCACACTAAACATTACAATTTTGAATGTAATATCCTTTGTAGAACTTTGCACGGGAGAGATAAAAAGGAAAAGTGTACTTTAAATTTCACAAAGTACACTCTCAGCCAGCCAAAAGTGCTTCATCTACCACAAAGAGTGCTTTATTGCAAAGCAAAGAATGCATTATTGAATGAATAAAGCACTCTTTGTGGTGCAATAAAGCACTATTTGTGGGCAATAAAGCATAGTTGCCCACGTGCTCTAGTGCAGGCTAATAGCCTGCAGGACTCATGCCAGTACGACTAATCGCCCAAGCCAGTGAAGGCTGATAGCCTCACTGCGCTGAGTGATCAATCATCCCAGCCAATATGAGTTCTACCACTGGATTGCTTTTATAGACATATCTAAATGCTTTGATGATGGGTGGGAGAAGGTAACGCTGCTGCTACGTTTGTTAATGTAAACGGACAAGTCCTGGAGGTATCACGGAAATATTTCTAAATGTGACTCACGATAGAATTGATTGTGAGTTGCGAGCAAAACCTGCCAAAATACGTGATGAACGTCTACCATGCCAAACTATGGTGAAATATGCATGAGTTACTTTGTTAAACTAGTTTGTGTGCGTTCAGGCTGCTAATAATTCGTGCAACAAGTGTTAACTAGTGTATGGTGAAACTACACAAGTAGAAAGTTCCATAAATCATTTAAAGCATTGCCTTTCTCGTGCTATATGAAAAATAAAGTACTCGGTGCTCGGCCTCGATGCTAATAAAGCACTCAGCTTCGCCTCGTGCTTTATTAGCATCTCGGCCGCACACCTCATACTTTATTTTTCATATAGCACTAGCGGCTATACTTTAACATATACTTATATACTAGTATTTTAAAATTGTTAATTTAAAAATGAAGTAGGGATCTTTGCAATAAAAAGTAGTGAAATAAGAGATGAATGATGGTATTATAGCATAGCTCAGTGGGAAAGTTCCTAATTTGGCATTAAGCAAAATAATTGTTATAGCTAATGTACATGCCAAAGTAGGGACTTTCCCATTGAGTTACACTGTAATAGTAATACTAGAGTTGTACAGATAATCAGATCAGCAATCAGTAGAAGCTGATAATTAGCTGTTTTTACCATAATCAGAAATCAGTTGTAATGAGCTGTGGCCAGCATATTCAGCTTCAGCAGCTGCAGTACCACTGGAGGGCTAATGTCAAAGGCTCTGATATTTACTTAGATAATTTATTTATGTTTTGTGGTAACCACAAAGATAAACAGTGATGGTTCAGACCCTAGCCCACTTGTCTGACTAGCAACTTTGGATTGAGGTAAGTGTACAATTTCACAGCATTGGCTTTACTAGCTCAACTTTTAGTAGAATATGCACAAGTATAACTTGTTGAGACCTACAATCGGGTATTGGTTAACTATTGGTAAAACAGAAGTAAATCGGATATCGGTTTTCCCTAAAAAGTAGGAATCGGTACAACTCTATGTAATACCATCATTTATCTCTTGTTTCACTACTTTTTATTGCATAGATCCCTACTTCATTTTTAAATTAACAAATTTTAAAAAATGCTAGTTTGTTTAGTTTTTGTTGTAGCACAGCTAGCTACAATGTACTTGTGACTGTTGTATTAGAGTATATCTCGCGTCAGCCAAGAGTATGCAGCTAGCTAGACCAATAAGGGGTAAGATCATCTTGTTTACTGTTAAGTAAACAGCTAGATTGTTACGAAAGCGTGGTCTCCGTACTCTATCATTATTAGTCCACCTGATCTTTAATTGATGGATGAGGTCGTGAACCTATCGCAAATGGGATCTCAATCGCGAACTTGCAGATATCTAGCTAATATATCTCTTATAGTAGTGTTGGGACTGAAGCGTTTCTGAAATCCAGCTCTGAAATAATTCTGTGGCGTCTATATATGCTGCTGAAAGAAAGTGTTGGTACGGAAAATTAATGCTTCGGTATGGATGAAGGAGAAGACAAGCAGCCTGATTGAAGATAAAAGAAAAGACAAGGCGCAGAGGGCATATACTCGGTAGAATCCCAAAAGGCACATCCAACTGTTGAGTTTGTTATTGTGGCGTAAAATGGTGGCCATACGCTGCTTCGTTTGGCCTCTAGCCTTGTGACTGTGGTCAGTGAGGCAGTCAGGCAGTGAGACTAAAATTTGAGTTTTGGTGATTTTTAAAAATTCTATATCCGACCACCTGTAAGTGTTTTGTTATATTTAATGCTGTATTATGGACTAGTACTATTCTGTAAAGGTGGTTTTCGTTGTGTAAAGTGTCTCTAGGATGATTTTTAAAGGCAGAAGGGTGGCGTGCAAAATTTTCAGGGCGATCCCTACTTAAATGGTACTACCATACCGCTTGATTACTTGTTACTCTGTCATGTGATGCTTTATATTACTTATTACTATTACCCCCAACTCTATCCACATGTAACAGAGTTATATGTGCACACCTTTCATGGAATCAAACATGTCACAAACAATATATTTTAATAAAGCAATATTATTCTTATAGTGCATTCAGCAAACCAGCAACGACAAATCGATTATTTTACAAAATGAAATGGAAAAAAAGACATAATATATTATACGGTTATATGTGACTGTTTTAGTAAAAACCCGCACATATACCACACCAATATACTTTTCAAAACAAAACGTACTCTGGAGAACAGTTGATGAAATAACACATGGTATAAAAAGAAAAACTATATTTGTGCCGATACTTAGTGAAGCAAGTTTTATGTGTGCTCCTTGTGTCTGTTTACAGTGCTGTAGGTGTAAACAACATTTTCATCATCTCATGCATTTGCATGAGTGAACACAGAGCTAAAACCAAACTTTGGTGGATTGGAAAAAACTGTGCTGGCCAATAAATGTACATGATATGAAGCTATGAAATGAAATAACAAAGTGACCTTTAATTAATCTATTAATATGACCTTTAATTAATGTATTAATATGAAAAGGAAACAAGGTGGTGACAATGACTGTGGTGGTGGTATGACAACTCAGTTTACAGTGCTTCATTTAGGGAGGGGTGGGGGGCACTTGGGTGAGGGTGCAAGTGCCCCCCACCTTTCACAAACTCCTGCCCCCTTAAATTTAAGGAATAGAGTACCTCAGAATGCACCAAAAGCGATCTACGAGAGTCTAAAATCCAAAAATTTCCTGAAGCAGCACATCATTCTCAAGTACCCCAGAATCCACCAGAAAGCAACATTTAGAAGAGTCTAAAATACTAGAGTTGCATGTCACTTTCTCAGGTACCTGAGAATCCACCAGAAGCAATCTGAGAGTCTAAAACACAAAACTTTCCTGCCCCCAGATGCCATGGATGTAAAAGTATGTACACAGATGTTTACACTATTCCCCCCTTACTCCAACAAAACTGTATTTTGCTGTAAAACTGTATCTTGTACAGTGTTATATCTCAGTAACAATACACGGTATACAGAGATGATAGTTGCCTACCTTGTCTGTAGCATGTTGATTTGATCGTTCTTAATGGTTAGCTCAGTTTTAGCAGTTCTGAACAGGCTGGAGATGTTCTTCTTCAAACTGATGTTCTGGTCTAACAATTGCTTCACCTGTTGCAACAAATAGTAACACTAATGTGAAGGATTAACACAATACAATCAATGGATACACTGGACTACACTACACTACACACATATACACATGCACACGCACTCACATATACATACACGTACACGCACACACGCGTGCGCGCACGCATGCACCTACACATACACACACGCACACATATGCGAGCACGCGCGCGCACACACACGTGCACGTATATGCACACACATACACATGCACCCACACATACATACACCTGCACACACACACACACACACACACACCTGCACACAAATACACACACACACCTGCACACACACACACACACACACCTGCACACACACACACACACACACACCTGCACACACACACACACACACACCTGCACACACACACACACACACACACCTGCACACACACACACACACACACACACACACCTGCACACACACACCTGCACACACACACGCACGCACGCACGCACGCACGCACGCACACACACACACAAACTACAATAATTGACTGCAGGGCCAATAGCGCACTATTCAAGTGTACATGATTGAGTCAGTGTTGGCAAAATTTTCTGGGAACAATACTAGTATCCTGCAGGAGGCATGTCTCACAGGTGAAGGTGTGGGCACCCGAAGTCCCTCATCCTCTGTGTGATACACGGACAGTTAGCATTTTGGAGCAACTCAAGTAAACTCAAGGACATAACAACAACAACAACAATGACAATGACAATAGTAACAGCTGCATTTCACCAAACACACATGTATGTACACATGTACATACGCATGCATGCATGCACATTCCAGACAAACAGACAGACAGACAGACACGCACGCACGCACGCATACACACACTACACACTAGCCTGTACACACCTGTAACTGTAATTCCATCACTTGTCCTTCCCTCTCTTTCAACTGTTCCTGCAACTAAAACATTATACCATTCAACACCACTGGGGATATGGACAGAAATGAGCAATATCCGCAATGACATTTTTTGATGTTGCGATTGCAAATTTTGATGTCATAGTTGACCAAATGGCCATGTTATTGCGGGGGCTTTAGAGATTTTGGTACACAGTATTTGAAATGAATGATGTCTGTAGTTTTTTTACACATGGAACTACGAGATAATAAAGGTAAGAAGTAGTACATGTACCGTGACAATGCAAACGCGTTCCAACAAGGAAAGCAAACCGAAAATTTTAAATTCGCGCACACATAGGCTTATTTGTATTGCATTATATACTATAAGCCTCAACTTCACCCTTTTTCGGATTTATAAATGCCATCATAGGGAAACACTATCTTCCATGTACAAAGTCCCAGCACTACGACGGCCATTTTATTTTGTGACATCATAGATAATACACAGAAATGTCATTGCGGATATCGCTCATTCTTAACATAGATACACAGTATGCTTAATCATCACCAGAATACATTGGTGATATAAAACGTGTCTTAGTCTCAGTGTACTAACCCCTGGGAACGTTCTGATTATTTAGTAAAGTGATTGGAGTTTACAACAAATCCAGTGCTTTAATCTGTGGAATGAAATAACTAGCTGTAGGGCAAACCGAGATGTACATTGATTGCTCTGCTCTGCTGGGATGTTTTTAAACCAGGCATGCGCCAGGCTGTGGGTGCACACTTAAATTGTTTTTATAAAGTGTGTGTGTGCCTGTCTATCTATGCTTACATACATTTATCAACTGAAAAACAATGCTGCAGGTCTCGTAGGCTAGCAGAGATACAGTATCCCTTCAAGTTGGAAGGAAGGGGTAATGTCACATACTTACACGATAACAATGAAGGGTAACCTTGCAGTTTTCTCAAGTGAGATAAACAGACTACAAAGAAGACACTTCTGTGCATCATTTGTAGGTTAAAGTGGTTACAATTGTGCATAGCAACATAGAGCTCCACCACGGCCCCACACTGCTCATATGCATCAACATTTCAATGACTTGGAACACTAGATTTTGCTATCAAAATCAGCCAGTCTACCACTTTGCCCACAATTGATATTCTATGTAATACCAATAAACAAGGAACTTGGAAATGTAACTGTGTTTACAGCATACAAAAACACTTTAGTACAGTTTTTGATTACACATGCAGATTACCACTCTTAATTAAATTCTATAGCCGTATCACGATAAGCATTGCACTATTGTATCATATCACCATCATGACATATATACTGTGGCATCACTATAATATTTATGCCAATATTGAAATTTATTAGGGTATTTCACTTGCGTACTCGCTTCTACTTGTGCAGAATGCACAGTAAACAATAGGGGAGCAAAGAAGTCTTACGAGTACACTTTGCAGATTATTTTATGAGCATCCAGCAGTAAATTACTCTCATAGCTACGTAGTCATCTTCTGAAAGCATTTTTGTCATGATCTTGCAATTACTATTTTGTTCATCACCTTTAAGGTTCTCAAAATTCAGTACACAAACAGACAGAACTAAAATTACTGTATTTGTAGATTTCAGCATATTTAATGGATTTCTAATTGGATTTCTCAAGAGTCCCAGTTCGTGAGCTACCCATTGGCATCAGATCTCTGAGATTTAGTCAATAGCCGAACTCCCTATGCATCTCAGTAGTTACTTCCATACTGCCTGTTGACACTTGCAAAGAATTTTGATCGTTGACATCTTGCTTGATTGTCAACCATAAAATTTAATAAATTTCTCGTGTCGCTAAAAGTTTGCTTTCAAGTGCTTGATCGCCACTTTTGTGGACGTCTTGATCGTTTTCATTCACTGTGCAAAAGCCCCTTGATTGGGTCTTGATCCCGGTCATAAGTGCTCCAACGGACGGAAATATAAGGCCAGGCAAACTTGATTACTTGTTTCTCATCCACAAAAATTTGGATTTCCCAAGTGGGAGTCATTTTTAATTATTCATTATTAAAGAAAATACTCTAAATCAAGCTACAGAGGTTGACTAAAGCCTTTTAAGAACTAGTACTTATGTTTTACCACCGTTTCTGAGGTGCAAGTGACATTTGCTGTGCTGTAAAATGATAGCCAGCTTCCTTAGCATTAAAATACTCATGCACGTGTTTGAATAATAGCAATAATGAAATTAGAGGCGGTGGAGTAAAAAGGGATGCGGGTGGGGATGAGAAACAATTAATCAAGTTTGCCTGGCCTAAGTGACTACCCTTTGACTAATTACTTTAAAAAATATACTCATCAACTGTTCAACAGCAGACAACATCTGACTCAGTTTGTACTGGGGGCGTTGGAAAATGTTTGTGCAACTGTACTTCTTTGGAGGTGATACAGTCACGGCACGCTCACCTCAACATAGGATAAACTGTAATCGCTAACAGATCGTGTGGAAGAGAATAGTTCGTCTAGGTCTTCGTAAATATCCACTTTTTCCATTTCATCTTCCATGGGGTGTGGTGTGGTGCTCGGGCAGCTCCTTCCCCTGTCGTACTACGTGTCCTTTAGTCGAGCCTTTTATTTTATTCCTTGCTGTTCCTTTCCCGCGTGCGCTTTATATCGAGACATTAAATAGGCGCTGGTGCATAGGGAGAACTGCCATGTGCAATTGGGCATACGGATGCAGCTAAAAGTAAGTGGAGTACATTATATGAGCAAAGCTGTATGGTGTGATTGGATCCCAGTAAATTTGCAAACAAGACTGTCAACGGGTAGTCAGTATCATTAGTATGGAGGCGCCCGCTTTTCGCTGAAGTGGCGGGCGTTGGAGGTGTGTTCGTGTTTATGAGTCCACATGTGTGGTACCGTAATTTTCCGGTTCGTTGTCAAATCAAAAGCACGCGCATGTGTAGTACAAATTCAAATCTTCTGGTGAACATTTAACCAGTAAACTAACATAATCAGTTGATTAAAGATAGTAAACCATTCCCCTTTGATTATTAGTGTCTGCTGCGATGTTTAAAACATTTGAATCATGTGCGACGTTGGTGAGCATGCGCGAAGTGTATTGTAAAATTACAGTACTGTTTTTTCCAAGATCTTGCAGTGTACAAAGTGCCATGCGCTAATACGCATGCATGTGAGTTACAAAATTTGGAGTTAAGCCGCTGGTCTTACAGTACAGATACAAATACTTTACCATCAATAACTTGTGGTAGTCTTCTACTGTTCATTAATCATACTAAACAGCATTACAGCGATGTGTGAAACCGAATCAGCAATGACTCACTTTGCCAGATACGCGCGCATTGTTAGCGCAAGATCTTGGAAAAATACAGTACCGTGGTTTTCCAGTTCATTGTCACAAACAGAAATAAGATTTGCGCATGTGCGGTAAAAATTCAAATATTTTTGTGAATATTTAGTGGATAAAAGTACCAGTAAACCAACACAATCAGTTGGATTAAAGATAGTGAACCATTCACCTTTTGATTATAAGCGTCTCCTACGAGGTTTAGAACATATTTACATCACATGCAATGTTGCTGATGAGCATACGCGGAGTTTATTTTTTACAACAAACCAGAAAATTACGGTACAGAGGTTTTGAGATTGCTTGATAATATTGGCACGATTGTAATACGCATGTGCAACAGATATAGCCAATGGAATTACTCTTCGTGAAATTCAAATATGCTGTTTAAATTTCATTGACTAGTTACTGCACATGCATGACGTATTCATGTATCAAGCAACCTCAAAACCTCTGTATGTGTAGTGTGTACATGTATTTACCAGGATTGAAACTGGGTCGGATCCGGATTGTGCATAGCATCATGCGTGATGGTTACAACATCTTGGTTGGTGATGATCGGAAGTGTAGAAATGGATAATTGCTAGCAAGAATATTCTGAAGAAGAAATATAAAGAAAGTACATTGTGGAGGAAGTTTTGAATCAAGCTGCAAAGTGTACATGAATAGCTGAAGATATCTGAGAGCTTCTCCATGTTTGAGGTATATTTACTGTGCATGTAATATAAACTCTACAGTACTAACTGTAGCTAAGGTGTAGGTTCTGTGACACTTATCCAAATTTGCTACCATTTTCATAAGTGGTGTTGCACCGATAATCGGATCGGTTATCGGAAAAACTATATATCGGCTGTGTTTTTTGTGTATCGGTATCGGATCGGCACCACAATGAAAAAAGCAGCAGATACAGATATTATGTATATATTTAGAAATACATGCTCACGAGTTGCATTTTCTTGCATTAAAATATTGTTATTACTGCTTCAGTGTACTGTCAGCTGTTGTTATAGCAATACTGCTGCTATAAACAAGCTAAATTGTTCCATCACAATCAAGTTTCTAGTAAAAACTGTTACAAGATAGACATGCTGTGCTATACCGGATCGGCTATACTTATCAGCTTGAAAATATTATCCAATATCGGTTATTGGAATATCGGAAAAAGGTGCAACACTATTCATAAGTTTAATAATTTAAATTTGTTTGGTATTAGAAGCCATATAAAACTTACCATATATGTAGTATAGTCATGTGGTACTAATTAGTGTTGGGTATTTCAGTACACCGTTATGGTGTAGGGGAAAGTCCCTAAAGTAGCTAACTGCTATACAAATAAAATGTTTTTGCTAACCTAAAAGTAGCATGCAGAGTGCTCATAAATATCTGATGTGGTCTATGTTTGTGTAGTACAATAATGCTAATATCAGTAATGTGTATGCTTTCTAATGTGTTACAAGCATAAGGAAAATTTTACAAAGGAGTGCTTAAACAAGGAGTATCACCACCTTGAGTAAAAATGTAACCCCTACCTTGGTTATGCTAGTTTATTGCTGTTCAATAGCACTATATTTTTAAAATTTGATCAACTATCAATTTTTCTTCTATCATAAAGTATGATAGTACTGTATAGTAGGGACAGTGAAGGTGTGGGCGTAGCCTGTGATATAATATAACCCAAAAACCTGTCTCAATTTTTCCTCACAACACCATGACAGTATTGGTTGGGTAAATTGAGCCCAAAAGTGTCTTCAGATCGATCCAAAACGTCTCTGTCAAGTTGCTACAGAATTTTAAAGATAAATTATTCAGCAGAATTTTCTACTGCCTGCCTGCCTGGCACCATAGCGGAAAACTGGCTACAGCTATAGCCCTAATTCTTCCACAGAAACATTTCTAGTTTGCTTAAGAAAAAACCTTTGGTATATTGATAAACATACAATGAGTGCGCTATTGTGTTACCTTTTATCCTTCTTTACCATGGCCATCAGTCAAGGTTTTCCACTGATAGTGTTAACAGACTACAGTAGGGCTTCCATCTATAGGTGTACATTGCATCAAACTATTCTAATACATGTGGCATTGCACCAAACTATTTGAACTCACGTGGCTCAGTGATTTTCGAAGTTGGCAGTTGATACTGTATAGTAAAAAACTTTGACAGTAACGAAGTTTGGCAAAAACCCACTATTGCAAAATTGGCGAAAAAAGCTTTAGCGAATGACACTTCACCTGAATTCTTTTATAATCTATGATAGAACGTAGCTACCACGTACTGTAAACATGCAAATACAAGTGATTAAACAACTTACCAATTAAAGGACGTGGCAGCTGTTTTGATTGCGAATCTTTATCCCTCACGGTAAGGGATAAAGACTCGTTATGGAATTGGCTGCCACACCGCTTAATTGGCAAGTCTTAATTGCTTGCACGTAGCGATGTTGCATTCGAGTGGTAGCTATTATACAACTGGCAAAGTTGCTTGTATTTCTAAATGCTAAGCTAAACGTATTTCTTTGCTGTGGCTAACACTATGTTTAGTTACGTGAATCAACTTACTACAGTTTAGCAATTTATGTAGTAATGCACATGTGATATGCTAGATGATTGCTTGTATGTTATATAGTGACAACTCTAAAATAATATTGTGACTGGTTTCCAGGATATTTAGTAGCCATGAGCCTTGCAAAAAAGTTCACAGCAAGCATAAGAAAAACATGAAATTTTAAATTAGAGTAGGGACAGTCTATAATACTGCAATAAAAAGTACTGTAACAAGCTGGATCGGAGTGGTACATCATGTCCATATAAAACAATAAGAAGTGAATATCCCTACTGTGCATTTTGAGTGTGGCACAGTAGGGATATTCATTTTATTGAGACATTATGTACTACTCCGATCCAGCTTGTTTCAGTGCTTCTTTTTATTATACACTGCCCCTACTCTAATTTATTTTTTCTTATACTTGTTTAATGATGTAATCATACAGAGATGATGGACTTACTTTTTTTCTCCCTTGCATCCCATCTCTTTTCTGCTTGAAGTTCAAAGTGTCAATTCCTGGGTAGTGTATTAATTGCTTCATGTGTTATCTATCACGTGAGAATCTCTTCCAATTTTTACAGCATGCCTTTTACTGTCAAAATGAGTGGATCAGTTTAAAGCAAGGATTGCGTATTGTTCTCTAGGCCTGAGATGTGCTGTTTTGCCTACCATAACAGCTTCAATGAATACATCGTACAATGTTGTAGGACAAAGAGTGATATATATGCTGGCAGGTGATGGAAAACAAGGGATCAATAAATTTTGGCCATCTAATGTGATAATCGTCAATACGATGGTGTATTGAGCACAAGAAGCTATTGAAGCACTGCCCACAACTCAATATGTATACAGCAGAGGCTTAAGGTTACGGGTTACCAGATAAATAATTTTGCAGGCGTTTTGCTTATAGTTCTGTTTTAACTGTTTTGCATGGAAGGACTCACTAAAATTATGTGGTATATTAACGTACAAGTAATACCATAAGCAGTGATACACTCAACAAGGGAAGAGCTTGTACAGAAATGCAGGCACTAAACAGTGAAACTGTTGATTGCTATTCATCAAAAAACAGGTTTCGTGGGAAGTCACATCGTGATATTTAGCATTAATAAGCTATTACTTAGTGATTTCTAGATCCTCATGAACGAATTTGACTTGTTATCCGATTGTAACAGCGCTGTTGTGGACTTGCGGTATTTCCGTAGCAGAACTAATCGCCATTACCCTTAAAAGATACAATAATCAACCAGCCTCTAGTCAGTTTTCCTACAAAGTCTCCACGACAGGACCTAGATAATATAACCACCCATTGACACTACCCTAAAAAATTAGTACTAATTGGCTGACAGCTGCTATTTTTGATGAATAATAACCACATTAAGCAGTAGCGCTAAACGTTGGTTCAACCATATTGCGGGACTTAATGTTACGCTTGACTACCTTCCACAGTAAATTATTAACACTCACTTTGTATGATTCCTCCGCTATTATCACGTGGCTATACAACACTTTGAAGTTAATGACCTTCTCACTAACACCTGCTCGAGTTTCATGCCAATATTGCACCATCCATTATCGCACATCGAAAAATAATAACCTATTATTAAGTGCCTAACCCGTAACCTTAAAGGGGCGTATCAACAAAATTTTAAGTGAAGTGGCTAAAAGGGTGATAACAGTGTGCGAAGCACGCATGTTCTATCTAGGGGGAATGACCCACAGGATTTTTTTTTAAATGGCAACCTAAAATTGAATTTGGGAGTTGATTTTTATTTAAAAATGCATCTGAATAATATTTTATTCAAGCACACGGCTAGTCTATTTAAAAAAGCTGACTGTTTAATAAGGTATTTCAGTTGGAGGGGCTAAGTCTCCTCTAATATAAAAGTGAAAGGCTCTAACACCTGTAGCTCCCCTCTTTACATACCGATATATATTGCTGTGTTAAGTAGAGACTGAATGCAGAGAGGATTCTAAGTCACAGACTGTGTGGCTCTTCAGACAAGACTGCTTGGTGTCTGGAGATCAAATCACCACCTGGACTATGCCTTTTTGCACCAATAAGTTTTCAGTGTTAAGCGTCTGACTTCCTGCTGTATGGACTTATAAGCTTCTAGTGGGATAGTGTTTAATGGTTAGTGAGACACAGTAGTAAGATACCACCAAGAGTATAATACTCTTGATACCACTTGAATTATCACTACTAAGTTTACACCGCTGAAACTTGCATGGGCGTGAATTATTTTCAGACCTGTGTATATGGAGTAGTTATACCGGGGATTTTGCTGATATTACACCTAAAGCCCAAGTCCAAGGGCTGTGGGTGTATGCAAAGGCGTAGCTACAATGTCGGCAGGTGGGGCAGTTGCCTCACCAATTATTGGTGGTTGAACTGAGAGCTACATGGTAACATTGGACCTTTTAGACACATTGAAACCTTACATTAACAAAGTTTATATGCTATTTAGTTCAACTTATTGTACACAGTAAGGTCCATCCAAGGGAAGCTCCAGGGCGTTACTGAGGTTTCAGAAACTGATCAAGCAAGATTAATATACTCTAATAGATCAGTCACTCTAATAGAGGAATCACCCTAATACAACAACCAAGCAAATTTTTAATATAATTAGTTACTTAAATTGCTCTCACAATCAATCTTAGGTGGTATAACTTTCCCAGGGAGCATACCCCAGTCCCCCTGGATTGACATGTTTATAATCATGTGTAGCTATTTCATTTTTGAGTGGTCATTTACATTTCACTTCATTTTGTTAGCATGTAAAACAGGAATATTTAAGGTTACAGAATAGTTTTAAAATGCGTGGGCAGAACAAATTACAAAACCTGCTTTAACCCAAGCAGGGATAAATAATTTCAACAACTGTGTTGTGTTAGCAATACAACTAATTGTGTTTGTTTGTTTTTACTACAGAATAACGACTGTTCTTGGGTGTGTGGTCCACAGCAGAGGGATGTTTTATAAAAACGCGCCGCCAAAAACCAGACTAACAGATTACTGAATCCTTATAATTTCAACACAAGTGATTAAACAACTAAAATATCTAGGTCCTGTGGAAGCGATTTTTTAAGTTACTGGTTGTATAGACGTTTTATTGAAGTTTTAGTAGTTTTTTGAGTGAAACAAACTCTTTGAAGGCTTGTATCTGAGTCACTGGGAAGAAACACGCCAAAAACGCTTCCAATATACAGTATCACTATGCCCCAGAAATGCCAATACAGCCTACAGCTTTTGCTGTATTTTGCGGCGGAAAAACATGGTAGTGACAGCTGAAACTGAGCGATGTACTTGTGTTACTACAACAATTGTAGTGTTCCACCTGCCTCAAACTAAACTGTAGCTACATAAAAACATTAAATATGAAGGGCTTCACCTTCATTTGAAACTTTTCACGCTGCTAGACTGGTTTTATGATCTTCTCAAAAAGAATCGATAGGCATTCAAATTTTTGAATGATTGCCCGTGACTATACCGTAACCTTAATTGAATTAATTGATTTATAAAAAATACCTTCTGGCAATTGACAACTACTCTTCTTTCCTTGTCAAAGCAGTGCACAGCTACAAACACACCATAACAGGTACACAACACATGGACACAGATTTACAATTCATATAAAAGAAAATTATAATATTCTTTTAAAAATTACAAGAACAAAAATAAAAAGATTGTTGTTAACAGCTAATTATGTTCAGTGGGTAATTCATTCCACCATTGTGAGGTCATGTAATGAGAATACACTCCCACTATTGTGTGCTGTAAACATCCCTTGCCTCTAATGTACGTATATGCTTGGATTATTTATATATATGTATGTATGTGCTGTAGATACAAAGTTGTTCTGGGGACTTTTCTACACCAAGATGTGTTGAAATCACCCAATACTAACTAGTACTACATGAATACACTGTATAATGGTAAAGTTTATCTAAACCAAAACAGCCAAGCTGTAAAAAAAGAGTGCGGCCCCAAAAGGCCAGGGTAAAAATATGTGAAACCCAAGGTGGCGGCCAAGAAATGGCTGTGATGGTATATAGGTTAATGATAAAAATTTTAATAACGACAATTCAGGTGCCGCTTGGTCTTGGCACAAAATTCACCCGAGTTGTTGTTGTTAAAATTTTCACCATTAACTTACCATCACAGCCATTTCTTGGCCACCACCTTGGGTTTCACATCTGTTTTCACCCTGGCCTTTTTTGGGCCGCACTCTTTTTTTTACAGCTTGGCTGTTTTGCTTTAGATATCACTTCTTTTTGTATTGCAAGCCACAAAGCCGGCCATAAACTGGCTTTGGTGCTTCCTTTTAACTTGTTTTTTTTCTTTTCTGCAGGAATTGTGGAACAAAGGAAGAAATTTTATGTACAGCTTTTTGTCTGATTAAAAATATTTGTACGTATATTTAACAATGAAAGACAATTATACTGTAGGTAATAAGGTGTCTTCTATACATAACTGAACTGTAGCTGAAACTCTCATTGTTTGTAGCTGAAACTCTCATTGTTTGTAGCTGAACTCTTTTCAGAGTGACTTGTTTCTAGCTGAACTCTCTACATGGCGATTTGTTGCCAACACATGTTTCTACAGGGTGATTTGTTTGTAGCTGATCCATACAGGGTAACTTGTATCTAGTTGATATCTCTACAGGGTGACTTGTTTGTAGCTGATCTCTCTACAGGGTGATTTGGCTGCAGCTGAACTCTACATGGTGGTTTCTTTGTAGATGAACTCTCTACAAAGTGACATCTTCTAGTTGAACTCTCTACAGGGTGATTTGTTTGCAGCTGAATTCTCTACCTGATGGTTTCTTTGTAGCTGAACTTTCTACAAGGTAGCTTCTCTAGCTGATCTCTCTACAGGATGACTTGTTTGTAGCTGAACTTTCTATATGTTGGTTTTTTGTAGCTGAACTCTCTGCAAGGTAACTTATTCTAGCTGATCTCTCTACAGGGTGAATTGTTTGTAGCTGAACTCTCTACAGGATGACTTGCTTGTAGCTGAATTGTCTATAAGATTAACTGTTTGTAGCTGAACTCCCCGCAGAATAATTTGCAATGTAATATAGTGGAGTAGTTATAAACGTAGCTGAATGCTCTGTTAGGGTAACTGTTCTATTAGAGTACCTTGATCTCGCATTTCCTACACGTAATTGGCTTTGGTATCATAACTCAGTGGTTTGTAATCCAATTCTTCTGTACTAGTGCAAGGACTTTCTATGATAATTATTCCAGCAACACACCGATTTTCAGCTCATTGCTCTAAGCGGTTTGCCTGGTAGGTGTGAAAACTAATAGTTTTTTTATTCATAGAAGTCGATTGCATAATTGTGACACAGGTTGGGTTTTGTGTCATATCTCGGTGACCTTTATCTGGATTCATTTCAAACCACAAAAAGGCACTCCTACAATAGTTACTCCATCTACATAGCAATTTTCAGCTCAATCTTTCAAGGGATTTACCCTGTGGGTGTGACAGACCTTCGACCTTATTTTACACGAATAATCAGTCATAACTCCGTAAATGTTCATCGGATTCCTACCATATGTGGTACTGAGATTCGCCTTAATGAGCCCTTTAAGTGTGCCAAAGTTCAGCTCGATTGGAGCACGCATTCGTGTTTTATGGCAGATTTTGTAAAGTGTACGAAAAGAAGAAGAAAAAAACGAAGCAAAACCCAAACTTTGGCTGCTTGAATCTCGGAAATGGCTGAAGCAAGTTTCTTCACATTTGGAATGTGGACTCCACTACCGTGCCGGCACTTCTGTAGCAACTTTGGTTTCAATCGGATAAGGAACCATGGTGCTACAAAGGTGTGAAAATCCCGTTTACTTTCTTCCTGTTATTATACTCACAGTGTGGCGTACCGGCTTCTTGGACCACATGACACACTACCATGTGTCTTGATAATATTTTCTAACATCAAACAAATATAAAAAAATCCAACGAGTTTGATGTGGCACTACTAAAATATCACATTGTATACACTTTTAGTATCAGATGATTTTAATGTAGAAAATTTATAAGGTAAAAATCCTTTTTTTTAAAAATACCAGATCTAGAGGTAATTGTATACAATTATGTTATACTTCTCTTACTTTAGTTATGCTTGATACAGTAGTTTGGCTTAGCTTCCATGTTTTTGTTTAAATTTGCACTTTCTGAATACATAATGATACTTATTTCAAAGTTAAAGATATTGTTACCCACATGCAGAAAATTGTGATCTGATTTGCAAATTGGGGTGTTCCACATATATGAAATTTACCTGTGTAGTCATAATTGCAGATTAGGAGCAGTTTTAATAGCTTGACATTTAGTCAAAACTGGGCTGTAACATTTGGAGAAAGTTCAGATTTGCATGTGTGTGTGTGTGTGCATGAGGCATCATAAGCCTAGTGGCTAGATCATCACCCTGGTAATTGAAAGGTTAAATTCCAGGTTTGATTCTCGGTTATGCTCAGTTGCTATCATTGCTGTTGTTTCTTTCATCAAGAAACTTTACAGCCTACCCAGCTGTTTAAATAGTTACCTGGTGTAATTAAGGATGCAGTACACCCAGATGTAACATTAATGGGTAGGTGTTAACCTGGTGTTAACCAGGAAAGCAAATGCCAACTGTCCATGTCTTACACAATGGGTGAAAATCCAGGTGAGAGTTTGGGAGCCCATACATTTATCTGTAGGACATGGTGTGAACTTACAGGAGGATTTTCCTGTGCTGACTCATAGCACCTGAGTAATGCACAGGTCTGTTTTAATGGGTATGCATGACCATGTTAGCATGGTAGCTGAAGGTGTGTATCTATGTGCATGTGTGTCCATTTCTACAAACCCAGCTGCATTTTTTTATGGTAACTTTATTTTTCTAATATTTGTGGTAGTTATACTGACTGCATAACAATTCTTTGCTCATGAAGTGCACTTTCATGGTACCAGAATTTACTAGGGTATTTCCTATACACTGCAAGAAGTCAATAATTAAATTTATTACAAGTTCAGGTCATATGATAATTTTGTGGATACAAATAAATTAAATAATGTTCATTTTTAGTACTATGAATTACATTACAGACCAACACTGACAAGTAGGCACTTATATATAGTTCACATGTTAACCATTGAAGTTGTACTTCACATATATTTAACATGCAGTACAAGCTAGCCACCAATGGATGATTGGTTTACATAAACTTCAAATTTAAAGTGATGGCATTACAGCTATGCATGTACCCACATATGTGACCGGATTTGCGAAAAGGTACTTTTTCCCACACAAAATTTAACCCATATTTTGAACTTCGAAGCTTCATAACTTTTTTGTCATTGCGTATAATTGCCTGAAATTTTCCAAGAGTGCAGCTAAGGTATCGGACTTCATTTTGAAACTAAGAGCAGGTTAATCAGTATAAAGAGTCAAGTGTTACATCATTTTGTTTGCTGGGATGTAAAATGTGTGGAAAAGATACCTTTTCGTAAATCCAGTCACATATACAACATACATGCTGGAGAATACACACTCTTTGAATTCAAATGTTAGTAGCAGATCAGGAATCGCAGGAGACACTCGAACATGAATCCATAGTTGTGTACAGTTAATCCTTTATTTCCTTTACTGTAGGTGTTGTGGTTTAGGCTTTATGAATGTTATGTCAGTCTATATATCACACAAATTGTAACAAATAGACACACAGAAGAGTGTGCTTAGTTTTGTTGGATATGATCACATGTAGCTAACAGTGGCATGGACTTTTAAGGGGTGAAGTACAAAGTTATATCTGTGTACATAACGTAGGTTCTGTGACATCCAAATTTTACTTCAGTGGTCAATGATATGGCTTTTAATTTGTATGGTATTAGAAGCCATTATAAAACTTACCATATATGTAGTGTGGTTATGTGGTACTAATTAGTGCTAGGTATTTCAGTACACCTTGTTATGGTGTAGGGGAAAGTCCCTAAAGTAGCTAACTGCTATACAAGTAAAACATTTTGTTAACATAAAAGTAGCATGAAGAGTGTTCATAAATATCTGATGTGGTTCATATTTGTGTAGTACAATATATACTAAATGTGCATGCTTTCTAATGTGTTACAAGCATAAAGAAAAATTAGAAATTTTACAAAAGAGTGCTTAAACAAGGAGTATCATCACCTTGAATAAAAATGTAACCCCTACCTTGGCCATGTTAGTTTATTGCTGTTCATAGCACAGATTGTATTTCTAAAATTTGATCAACTATCGAGTTTTCTTCTATTTCATGAAGTAATAGTTGGTATAATACATAGATGATGGACTTACTTTTTCCTCCCTTGCATCCCATCTCTTTTTTGCTTGAAGTTCAAAGTGTCAATTCCCGGACAGTGCATCAATTGCTTCACATGTTATCTATCGTATGAGAATCTCATCCAATTTTTGCGGCATGCCTAATACTGTCAAAATTAGTGTTTCAGTTTAAAACAAGGTTTGCATATTGTTCTGTAGGCCTGAGATGTGCCGTTTTGACTACCGCAGCAGCTTCAATGAATGCATCACACAATGTTGTAGGACAAAGAGTGGTATGCTGGCAGGTGAAGGAAAACAAGGGATCAACCCATGCCAGTTAGTAGATTTTGATCCCAGGCCACGGAAATTCCAAAGAACTGATTCCCGAGTTATTAAAAATGGTAAAAGGTGACCATCTTGGTATCTCTGTCTTACTAGATTCTGATTATGTGGAACAGTTTCAAGTGGCACAACAACCATCTGATGTTAATATACCAAGTGTAGAGAGATTGAAGGGGACCATAGACGCATTCAAGGAGAGTCTTGTAGTCACTGTAGATGCTGCTCAAGAAATAGAGCGTAACACAAGAGAGCAGCATTTGCCAAGTGCATGGTTTCAAGCAAGAAGATATTGTTTAACTGCCTCAAGGTTTGGAGAAATAATTTCACGTAAGCCAAACACTGGCCATATAAATGTGATAATCATCAATACGATAATGTATTGTATAGTATTGATAATAATCAGCACAATAAGCTATCGACGCACTACCCACAACTCAATGTATGTACAGCAGGGGCTTAAAGGGGTATACCAACATAATTTTAAGTGAAGAGTCTGAAAGGGTGGTAACAGTGTACGAAGCATGCATGCTCTAGGGGGAATAACCCATAGGAATTTTTCAAAAAAAATGACAACCTAAAATTGAATCTGGAAGTTGAAATGTGTATTTTATTTAAGCACACGACTAGTCTATTTAAAAAGCTGACTGTTTAATACGGTATTTCATTATTAAAAGTTGGAGGGGCTCAGTCTCCTCTAAAATAAAAGTGAAAGGCTCTAACACCTGTAGCTCCCCTGTTTACACACCAATATGTATTGCTATGTTAAGTAGAGACTGAATGCAGAGAGAATTGCAAGTCCCAGACTGTGTGGCTCTTCAGACAAGACTGCTAGGTACCTGGAGATCAAAGTCACCAACTAGAACTGATATGATTTTTACATCAAGAAGTTTTCAGTGTTAAGCATCTGACTTCTCGCTGTATTGACTTATAAGCCCCTAATGGGGTAGTGTTTAATGGTTATTGAGACACAGTAGTAAGTTGATGAAGACCAGGGATTTTGCTGATATATACGCCCAAAGCTAAAGTCCAAGAGCTGCAGGTGTATATATAAACAAATCCCAAGTAGCCGTGGTGTACGTGATATACATCACACACTCACTTAATAACTACAGAGCACTCACCCCATTTGTTTTATATGCTGGTATCTGAGGTTTGAAAGTGGTTTTAAAAGTGCAGGCTTATAATAGCCTTCAGAATGTTATCCATGCTTCATTATGCTTCAATACACATTACAACTTATGATTGTGGGTTTGAGTTCTTATTTTTACATTTTTGCACTACACTAAGGCTACAGTATTTGTGACAGTGAATAGGTTACTAAAGTATTAATCTATTTCAATATAGTGATTTTGTTCCGTGGTCTGCTCAATGGCTAACACATGATATGCAAAACGTATATATGCATTCATGCTTTGCCCAAACTGTTATTTTATTAGTGATCCTTCATCATAGAAAATACTTTATTAACAATTAACTCAGTGTATAATTTTACAAGTACACTCAGTGTGGCTAAGAAACTAACACTGAATCCCACAATGTAATCCTGCTTGTCACTCAGTAGAACAAGTCAAAGCATACATACTGTATCTTTGGGCATCAAAGCCATGAGCAAACCACATTTCCATGATATTTCCCGCGCAATATCAAGATATTGCTTAAGCAGTATTAAATCCTGAGTGGCATGTTTACACCTATGCTAAAGTCATATATTTGATTGTTACCCATAACCAGATGTACCAAAATTGTTGTAAGCAAATATATTTTATACTTTTAATACAAATTTGTACAATTACAATAATATTATGTAAGTGTACACAACATCTAAATAGCTACAGTTGGTAAAGTTCAGAATGTTTGAGATTTATGATAAAGGTCCGGGATTAGCATCATTACGGGCTCCAGGTGGTGGTGGACCACAAACTTGCCAATTACAGTCTAAAAGGCTAGTCTCAGAAGGATTGGCGTCCGACATATGAACACCACGGCCACGGTAATCTTGCAACCGAAACGTGCTTGCTTGTAATGTTCTCAGCGTACAATACAGAGGAGGACTATGGAGCGTGTAGTAGTTGAACCAAGCATTAAATATTAGTATATACTCATTAATGGAGAACGTTGGACAATATGGCTGTGCTAGAAACCTCTGTGAAAAGAAAAGTGTAGTTAGTAAATGTATGAAAGGTGTGTGTATGCTTACATTGATTGTTTCAAGATGGTAGATTGCTTGTGAGATTTGGCATACAAGGTGCCTTATATGCACATCATTATAATTAGAATTTAGTAGTATGTTGTATAGCATTGCCCAGAGATGTGTGACATCTGTACACATCGGTGAACTTAGTTGGTCGTAACGTTGCTGGAGTGCTGGCGGAAGAGGATTGTGTATTATTCTACATGGAGTTACCTACAGTAAAAGTTAATTTTATTATTACATGTTTCACATTCAAACTTTGTATAATGGATGAACTTACGGGCATCATATGAACTTTCTCTTGAGCTCTTAGAAATATGCTACGCAGACGACAGCGATAATGAGTGAAGTGATAATTTCTGGCACCCTGCATTGCTTCAATATACTCAGTCACAGCAGAGGAGGTGGATCGTTTGGAAATCTCATGAAAAGGCTCTTCATCCTTCACAGACTCTTCATTGTCCACTGGATCTTCATCCTCCACATCAGTAGGAGCAGCATTACCAAATCGCATCTGACAACTGATGACGATCAGAAAACATCCTATGAGCACTGTGAGTAGTTTCATCGCAATTAAATCTTTGATGATGCTTGACTTTGAACAGCAAAGTTGATGTGAGCATGGCTGTGTCTGTCGCTCTTTTATACAAAGTTGGTCCTTTGAAATTTGTGGTTCAAGGAGTTTATGTCATCACTCAAAGTGACCCAATGTTATTATTTACTGTAAACACTTAACAAGATTAAATATTTTTGCTTAATATTATTTAAGGTTGGATCACTTGCTAGCATAATTTAAATTGCTTGGAATTGAAATAATAAATTTAGCAGAAATTAAAGCAAAACACTTACAGAAATAACTCAGTTGCTACTGTAAATGAAATCCGAGCACTTGTGCCTGAAATCATTTTGTAGGTGAAGAGAGCTAAATATTGCAAGACAGATTGTAAACAATGAATACATGCTTGAGGAGTATAAACTATGCAACACCATGGTCACCAAGCATCCACCATAATTATAGCTAGGTGTTTGGCTATGTATTATACCTCCATTATGTACAGGTAAATTTCAACAATAAAAGTTGGTGTGGGAGGATTTACCTGAGTTGTTTGTCAAGAATGTGACTACTCCAACAGTTTGTCTTAATTGGGTCCCTACTAAGATAACAAGAAACTATTTGATCTCAAACCATTAGTTGGAATAGAATTAAACAGACCTTTGTACTAACGTAAATATCTCCGATGAAATACTCTGACATATAAATTATTACATATACAGTATCTAGTAGTACTGTACATTTGTAGTCATCTGCCTCGCAGTTCGACAAATTTTATTACTTTTATTTTAGTAGGGAATGTTTACTACACTTTTCTGTCTAAAGATAATCTTTTAACTATAAATTTGTGATGCATAATTAAGTTTCTTTTGAAGCATCACAAGGTAAACTTTGAGAAATATTCAGAATTTAGTTTCACTCTGATCAGCAAGCCTTCAAAGTATCCCAAGAAAAACAGGATTAATAATTGGTTAAAATTTCTCAAGCCATGCTACAGTTCAAATATGCAAGTGTCAATTAATTTTATTTGTACTGTATATTCCCAGTTATCTCATCAACATTTTATTAAAGGTTATCAATACAGAGATACTAAGTGTGTGCATGGTCTGCTTGTAGTGTTTTGTGTAAATCACATACAAAGTTATAAGCATAATGTATTTAGCCATATTTGTACTAGGCTGTGTCATGGATGTATGGGGCAGCTAACAAAGACTTCATACACTTTGACTCACTATGTTTGTAAACAAATAGTGAAACCAATATACTGATATATTCTGCTGTATGTAATTAATCTTATTAGATGTGATTATTGTTTAATAATAGTTTGATCAAATTAATAATCAACATGACTTGAACTGAGCAAGGTACATTATCTTGTGTGGGAGTTTTTCTACGATAAATATTTTTCCACAAGACTTAAATGGTGTGAATTCACCATATAATTTATATAGAGGGAGTTGTAGTTCTAAGTTAATAATTTTATTTTCAGTTTCTTGGTATGCTGAATTTGATAAAGTGTTGACATCAAAGTCTTTCAGAGGCAACTATCCCATACATCATTATTTGTTCATAAAATACAGTAAATTTGCATACCCAAATGTTATAATCTGTTTACTGAATAAGTACCTTGATGTTTACGTTATTGTACGTTACTACACGTATGGAAATATGTAGGTTGTAAACAAAAGCTAGCATGGTATATATCTAAATGGTGATGATGTACAGATTAACAATGGATGTGTTGTATTTTTTCTCCTTTCTCCACCTTTTCAAACACAGTTTCTGTAACAACTTTAAACAGGCTGTAGGACCAGGTGTCCTACAGACCTTCAACACTTGTGCTGTAAAGCCTTAATAATTTTTTTTTTAAATTATAGCATGCATCTCAAGTAGTACTCAAGAATACCTGTTTCACATTTTTAAACAATTATTTACCATGGTGACTTGTTAAAAACCAATTATTACCACTTCATTATAGAAATAGTTTATATAAGAAAATATGTGAAGTACAACTTCAATGGTTTACATGTAAACCATATAAGTGCCTACTTGTCAATGTGGGTCTATAATGTAATTCATATAATGAAGTTCTTTGCTGTTTAAGGCTATTTGATCAAGTCATCAAAATCATGTGTAGCTGTTTCATTTTTGAGTGGTCATTTACATTTCACTTCATTTTGTTAGCATATAAAACAGGAATATTTTAACTGAATTAATTGATTTATAAAAAATACCCTGTGGCAATTGGCAACTACACTTCTTTCCTTGTCAAAGCAGCACACAACTACAGACACACCATAACAAGTACACAGCACATGGACACAGATTTACAATTCATATAAAAGAAAATCAGAAAATTAATATTGTTTTAAAAATTACAAGAACAAAAATAGAATGATTGTTGTTAACAGCTAATTATGTTCAGTAGGTAATTCATTCCACCATTGTGAGGTCATGTAATGAGAATATGCTACCACTATTGTATGCTGTAAACATCCTTTGCCTCTAATGTACGTATGTGCTTGGATTATTTGTATATATGTATGTATGTGCTGTAGATACAAAGTTATTCTGGGGACTTTTCTACACCAAGATGTGTTGAAATCACCCAATACTAACTAGTACTACAAGAACACACTGTATGGCAGTATATGGTAAAGTTTATAACATTTTCTAACATCAAACAAATATATAAAATCCAAACAGTTTGATGTGGCACTGCTAAAATATCACATTGCATACACCTTTAGTGTCAGATGATTTTAATGTAATAAATTTATCACATAAAATATACTTTTTAATACCATACTTGATTCACTGCCCATACAAAAGTCTCAATAGTAGCAGTGAAATTTATCCCGTATTTCACTGACAGCAGTGAAAAAGTTGTAATTGCAATTTCATTGGCTAGAAATTTATGTTAACAATGTAGCGCCAATTAGTGTTTACGCGTATTTAGTACATAGTGACAAATTGCATACATGGCAACGCTAATGCACAGCATGCCTATATACAGCGAGTATGGTATTAACTGGGAATAGCATGGGTATAGCAGTGAAATTTTGGGATAAATACCACTCTTGTTGTATTAAAAATGGTAAATTTCAATACAACACTCGTGGTATTTATCCCAAATTTCACTGCTACCCATGCTATTACTAGTACAAATATCACATCTATAGAGGTAATGTATACAAATATGTTATACATAATTATACTTCTCTTACTTTAGTATACAGTAGTTTGGCTTAGCCTCCATGTTTTTGTTTAAATTTACACTTTCTGAGTACATAATGATACTTATTTCAAAATTAAAGATGTTGTTGCTCACAGAAAATTGTGATCTGATTTGGTGTTCCACACACGTGAAATTTACCTGCATAGTCACAACAGCAAATTAAGAGTTTAATAGCTTGACATTTAGTCAAAACTGGGCTGTAACATTTGGAAAAAGTTCAGATTTGCATGTGTGTGTGTGTGTGTGTGTGTGTGTGTGTGTGTGTGTGTGTGTGTGTGTGTGTGTGTGTGTGTGTGTGTGTGTGTGTGTGTGTGTGTGTGTGTGTGTGTTCATGAGGCATCATACCTTAGCGGCTATATCATCAACCTGGTAATTGAAAGGTTAAATTCCAGGTTTAATTTCCGGCTATGCCCATTTGCTATCATTTCTGTTGTTTCCTTCAGCAAAAAACCTACCCAGCTGTTTAGATGGTTACCTGGTGTAATTAAGGAAGCAGCCCACCCAGATGTAACATCAATGGGTAGGTGTTAACCTGGTGTTAACCAGGGAGGCAAATGCCAACTGTCCATGTCTTACACAATGAGTGAAAATCCAGGTGAGAGTTTGGGAGCCCATACCTTTACCTGTGGGACATGGTCTGAACTTACTGGAGGGTTTTCCTGTAGTGACTCATAGCAACTGAGTAATACACAGGTCTGTTTTAATGGGTATGCATGACCATGCTAGTATGGTAGCTGAAGGTGTGTATCTATGTGCATGTGTGTCCATTTTTACAAACCCAGTCGCTATGTTTTTATGGCAGCTTTATTTTTCTATTATTTCTGGTAGTTATACTGACTGCATGTATAACAATTCTTTGCTCATGAAATGCACTTTCATGGTACCAGAATTTACTAGGGTATTTCCTATACACTGCAAGAAGTCAATGATTAAATTTATTACAAGTTCAGGTCATATGATAATTTTGTGGATACAAATAAATTAAATAATGTTCATTTTTAGTACTATGAATTACATTACAGACCAACACTGACAAGTAGGTACTTATATATAGTTCACATGTTAACCATTGAAGTTGTACTTCACATATATTTAACATGCAATACAAGCTAGCCACCAATGGATGATTGGTTTACATAAACTTCAAATTTAAAGTGATGGCATTACAGCTATGCATGTACCCACATATGTGACCGGATTTGCAAAAAGATACTTTTTCCCACACAAAATTTAACCCATATTTTGAACTTCGAAGCTTCATAACTTTTTTGTCATTGCATATAATTGCCTGAAACGTTCCAGGAGTGCAGCTAAGGCAGCGGGCTTCATTTTGAAACTAAAAGCAGGTTAATCAGTATAAGGAGTCAAGTGTTACATCATTTTGTTTGCTGGGATGTAAATGTGTGGAAAAGGTACCTTTTCGCAAATCCAGTCACATTATACAGCATACATGCTGGAGAATACAAACTCTTTGATTTCAAATTTTAGTAACAGAACAGGAATTGTAGGAGACACTCGAACATGAATCCATAATTGTGTACAGTTAATCCTTTATTTCCTTTACTGTAGGTGTTGTGGTTTAGGCTTTATGAATGTTATGTCAGTCTATATATCACACAAATTGTAACAAATAGACACACAGAAGAGTGTGCATAGTTTAGTTGAATATGATCATGTTTAGCTAACAGTGGCATGGACTTTTAAGGGGGGAAGTACAAAGTTATATCTGTATACATAATTGTAGGTTCTGTGACATCCAACTTTGCTACCATTTACATCAGTGGTCAATGATATGGCTTTTAATTTGTTTGGAATTAGAAGCCATTATAAAACTTACCATATATGTAGTGTAGTCATGTGGTACTAATTAGTGTTGGGTATTCAGTACACCTTGTTATGGTGTAGGGGAAAGTCCCTAAAGTAGCTAACTGCTATAAAGTAAAACATTTTGTTAACATAAAAGTAGCATGAAGAGTGTTCATAAATATCTGATGTGGTTCATATTTGTGTAGTACAATATATGCTAAATGTGCATGCTTTCTAATGTGGTACAAGCATAAAGAAAAATTAGAAATTGTACAAAAGAGTGCTTAAACAAGGAGTATCATCACCTTGAGTAAAATGTAACCCCTACCTTGGCCATGTTAGTTTATTGCTGTACATACGTAGTACGGATTGTATTTCTAAAATTTGATCAACTATCAAGTTTTCTTCTATTTCATGAAGTAATAGTTGGTATAATACATAGATGATGGACTTACTTTTTTCTCCCTTGCATCCCATCTCTTTTTTGCTTGAAATTGAAAGTGTCAATTCCCGGACAGTGCATCAATTGCTTTGCGTGTTATCTATTGCATGAGAATCTCATCCAATTTTTGCGGCATGCCTAATACTGTCAAAATTAGCGTATCAGTTTAAAACAAGGTTTGCATATTGTTCTGTAGGCCTGAGATGTGCCGTTTTGCCTACCGCAGCAGCTTCAATGAATACATCACACAATGTTGTAGGACAAAGAGTGGTATGCTGGCAGGTGATGGAAAACAAGGGATCAACCCATGCCAGTTAGTAGATTTTGATCCCAGGCCACTGAAATTCCAAAGAACTGATTCGAATTCCCGAGTTATTAAAAATGGTAAAAGGTGACCATCTTGGTATCTCTGTCTTACTAGATTCTGATTATGTGGAACAGTTTCAAGTGGCACAACAACCATCTGATGTTAATATACCAAGTGTAGAGAGATTGAAGGGGACCATAGATGCATTCAAGGAGAGTCTTGTAGTCACTGTAGATGCTGCTCAAGAAATAGAGCGTAACACAAGAGAGCAGCATTTGTCAAGTGCATGGTTTCAGGCAAGAAGATATTGTTTAACTGCCTCAAGGTTTGGAGAAACAATTTCACGTAAGCCAAACACTGGCCATATAAATGTGATAATCGTCAATACGATAATGTATTGTATAGTATTGATAATAATCAGCACAATAAGCTATCGACGCACTACCCACAACTCAACGTATATATAGCAGGGCTTAAAGGGGTGTACCAACAAAATTGTATGTGAAGTGGCTAAAAGGGTGGTAACAGTGTGCGAAGCATGCATACTCTATCTAGGGGGGATAACCCACAGAATTTTTCAAAAAAATGACAACCTAGTAAAATTGAATCTGGGAGTTGAATTTTGTTTGAAAATGCATGTTAATATTTTATTTAAGCACACGACTAGTCTATTTAAAAAGCTGACTGTTTAATACGGTATTTCAATATTAAAAGTTGGAGGGGCTCAGTCTCCTCTAAAATAAAAGTGAAAGGCTCTAACACCTGTAACTCCCCTGTTTACACACCAATATGTATTGCTATGTTAAGTAGAGACTGAATGCGGAGAGAATTGCAAGTCCCAGACTGTGTGGCTCTTCAGACAAGACTGCTAGGTACCTGGAGATCAAAGTCACCAACTAGAACTGATATGATTTTTACATCAAGAAGTTTTCAGTGTTAAGCATCTGACTTCCTGCTATATTGACTTATAAGCCCCTAATGGGGTAGTGTTTAATGGTTATTGAGACACAGTAGTAAGTTGATGAAGACCAGGGATTTGCTGATATATACGCCCAAAGCTAAATTCCAAGAGCTGCAGGTGTATATATAAACAAATCCCAAGTAGCCGTGGTGTACGTGATATACATCACACACTCACTTAATAACTACAGAGCACTCACCCCATTTGTTTTATATGCTGGTATCTGAGGTTCGAAAGTGGTTTTAAAAGTGCAGGCTTATAATAGCCTTCAGAATGTTATCCATGCTTCATTATGCTTCAATACACATTACAACTTATGATTGTGGGTTTGAGTTCTTATTTTTACATTTTTGCACTACACTAAGGCTACAGTATTTGTGACAGTGAATAGGTTACTAAAGTATTAATCTATTTCAATATAGTGATTTTGTTCCGTGGTCTGCTCAATGGCTAACACGTGATATGCAAAACGTATATATGCATTCATCCTTTGCCCAAACTTTTATTTTATTAGTGATCCTTCATCATAGAAAATACTTTATTAACAATTAACTCAGTGTATAATTTTACAAGTACACTCAGTGTGGCTAAGAAACTAACACTGAATCCCACAATGTAATCCTGTTTGTCACTCAATAGAACAAGTCAAAGCATACATACTGTATCTTTGGGCATCAAAGCCATGAGCAAACCACATTCCCATGATATTTCCCGGGAAATATCAAGATATTGCTTAAGCAGTATTAAATCCTGAGTGGCATGTTTACACCTACGCTAAAGTCATATATTTGATTGTTACCCATAACCAGATGTACCAAAATTGTTGTAAGCAAATATATTTTATACTTTTAATACAAATTTGTACAATTACAATAATATTATGTAAGTGTACACAACATCTAAATAGCTACAGTTGGTAAAGTTCAGAATGTTTGAGATTTATGATAAAGGTCCGGGATTAGCATCATTACGGGCTCCAGGTGGTGGTGGACCACAAACTTGCCAATTACAGTCTAAAAGGCTAGTCTCAGAAGGATTGGCGTCCGACATATGAACACCACGGCCACGGTAATCTTGCAACCGAAATGTGCTTGCTTGTAATGTTCTCAGCGTACAATACAGAGGAGGACTATGGAGCGTGTAGTAGTTGAACCAAGCATTAAATATTAGTATATACTCATTAATGGAGAACGTTGGACAATATGGCCGTGCTAGAAACCTCTGTGAAAAGAAAAGTGTAGTTAGTAAATGTATGAAAGGTGTGTGTATGCTTACATTGATTGTCTCAAGATGGTAGATTGCTTGTGAGATTTGGCATACAAGGTGCCTTATATGCACATCATTATAATTAGAATTTAGTAGTATGTTGTATAGCATTGCCCAGAGATGTGTGACATCTGTACACATCGGTGAACTTAGTTGGTCGTAACGTTGCTGGAGTGCTGGCGGAAGAGGATTGTGTATTATTCTACATGGAGTTACCTACAGTAAAAGTTAATTTTATTATTACACGTTTCACATTCAAACTTTGTATAATGGATGAACTTACGGGCATCATATGAACTTTCTCTTGAGCTCTTAGAAATATGCTACGCAGACGACAGCGATAATGAGTGAAGTGATAATTTCTGGCACCCTGCATTGCTTCAATATACTCAGTCACAGCAGAGGAGGTGGATCGTTTGGAAATCTCATGAAAAGGCTCTTTATCCTTCACAGACTCTTCATCGTCCACTGGATCTTCATCCTCCACATCAGTAGGAGCAGCATTACCAAATCGCATCTGACAACTGATGACGATCAGAAAACATCCTATGAGCACTGTGAGTAGTTTCATTGCAATTAAATCTTTGATGATGCTTGACTTTGAACAGCAAAGTTGATGTGAGCATGGCTGTGTCTGTCGCTCTTTTATACAAAGTTGGTCCTTTGAAATTTGTGGTTCAAGGAGTTTATGTCATCACTCAAAGTGACCCATGTTATTATTTACTGTAAACACTTAACAAGATTAAATATTTTTGCTTAATATTATTTAAGGTTGGATCACTTGCTAGCATAATTTAAATTGCTTGGAATTGAAATAATAAATTTAGCAGAAATTAAAGCAAAACACTTACAGAAATAACTCAGTTGCTTCTGTAAATGAAATCCGAGTACTTGTGCCTGAAATCATTTGTAGGTGAAGAGGGCTAAATATTGCAAGACAGATTGTAAACAATGAATACATGCTTGAGGAGTATAAACTATGCAACACCATGGTCACAAAGCATCCACCATAATTATAGCTAGGTGTTTGGCTATGTATTATACCTCCATTATGTACAGGTAAATTTCAACAATAAAAGTTGGTGTGGGAGGATTTACCTGAGTTGTTTGTCAAGAATGTGACTACTTCAGCAGTTTGTCTTAATTGGGTCCCTACTAAGATACAGTAGCAAGAAACTATTTGATCTCAAACCATTAGTTGGAATAGAATTAAATAGACCTTTGTACTAACTTAAATATCTCCGATGAAATACTCTGACATATAAATTATTACATATACAGTAACTAGTAGTACTGTACATTTGTAGTCATCTGCCTCGCAGTTTGACAAATTTTATTACTTTTAGTAAGTAGGGAATGTTTACTACACTTTTCTGTCTAAAGATAATCTTTTAACTATAAATTTGTGATGCATAATTAAGTTTCTTTTGAAGCATCACAAGGTAAACTTTGAGAAATATTCAGAATTTAGTTTCACTCTGATCAGCAAGCCTTCAAAGTATCCCAAGAAAAACAGGATTAATAATTGGTTAAAATTTCTCAAGCCATGCTACAGCTCAAATATGCAAGTGTCAATTAATTTTATTGGTATATTCCCAGTTATCTCATCAACATTTTATTAAAGGTTATCAATACAGAGTTACTAAGTGTGTGCATGGTCTGCTTGTAGTGTTTTGTGTAAATCACATACAAAGTTATAAGTATAATGTATTTAGCCATATTTGTACTAGGCTGTATCATGGATGTATGGGGTAGCTAACAAAGGCTTCATACACTTTGACTCACCTTGCTTGTAAACAAATAGTGAAACCAATATACTGATATATTCTGCTGTATGTAATTAATCTTATTAGATGTGATTATTGTTTAATAATAGTTTGATCAAATTAATAATCAACATGACTTGAACTGAGCAAGGTACATCTCTTGTGTGGGAGTTTTTCTACGATAAATATTTTTCCACAACACTTAAATGGTGTGAATTTAGCTTATAATTTATATAGAGGGAGTTGTAGTTCTAAGTTAATAATTTTATTTTCAGTTTCTTAGCATGCTGAATTTGATAAAGTGTTGACATCAAAGTCTTTCAGAGGCAACTATCCCATACGTCACTATTTGTTCATAAAATACAGTAAATTTGTATACCCAAATGTTATAATCTGTTTACTGAATAAGTACCTTGATGTTTACGTTATTGTACGTTACTACACGTATGGAAATATGTAGGTTGTAAACAAAAGCTAGCATGGTATATATCTAAATGGTGATGATGTACAGATTAACCTTAATAACTTTTTTTTAATTATAGCATGCATCTTAAGAAGTACTCAAGAATACCTGTTTCACATTTTTAAACAATTATTTACCATGGTGACTTGTTAAAAACCAATTATTACCACTTCATTATAGAAATAGTTTATATAAGAAAATATGTGAAGTACAACTTCAATGGTTAACATGTAAACCATATAAGTGCCTACTTGTCAATGTGGGTCTATAATGTAATTCATATAATGAAGTTCTTTGCTGTTTAAGGCTATTTGATCAAGTCATCAAAATCATGTGTAGCTGTTTCATTTTTGAGTGGTCATTTACATTTCACTTCATTTTGTTAGCATATAAAACAGGAATATTTTAACTGAATTAATTGATTTATAAAAAATACCCTGTGGCAATTGGCAACTACACTTCTTTCCTTGTCAAAGCAGCACACAACTACAGACACACCATAACAAGTACACAGCACATGGACACAGATTTACAATTCATATAAAAGAAAATCAGAAAATTAATATTGTTTTAAAAATTACAAGAACAAAAGTAGAATGATTGTTGTTAACAGCTAATTATGTTCAGTAGGTAATTCATTCCACCATTGTGAGGTCATGTAATGAGAATATGCTACCACTATTGTATGCTGTAAACATCCTTTGCCTCTAATGTACGTATGTGCTTGGATTATTTGTATATATGTATGTATGTGCTGTAGATACAAAGTTATTCTGGGGACTTTTCTACACCAAGATGTGTTGAAATCACCCAATACTAACTAGTACTACAAGAACACACTGTATGGCAGTATATGGTAAAGTTTATAACATTTTCTAACATCAAACAAATATATAAAATCCAAACAGTTTGATGTGGCACTGCTAAAATATCACATTGCATACACCTTTAGTGTCAGATGATTTTAATGTAATAAATTTATCACATAAAATATACTTTTTAATACCATACTTGATTCACTGCCCATACAAAAGTCTCAATAGTAGCAGTGAAATTTATCCCGTATTTCACTGACAGCAGTGAAAAAGTTGTAATTGCAATTTCATTGGCTAGAAATTTATGTTAACAATGTAGCGCCAATTAGTGTTTACGCGTATTTAGTACATAGTGACAAATTGCATACATGGCAACGCTAATGCACAGCATGCCTATATACAGCGAGTATGGTATTAACTGGGAATAGCATGGGTATAGCAGTGAAATTTTGGGATAAATACCACTCTTGTTGTATTAAAAATGGTAAATTTCAATACAACACTCGTGGTATTTATCCCAAATTTCACTGCTACCCATGCTATTACTAGTACAAATATCACATCTATAGAGGTAATGTATACAAATATGTTATACATAATTATACTTCTCTTACTTTAGTATACAGTAGTTTGGCTTAGCCTCCATGTTTTTGTTTAAATTTACACTTTCTGAGTACATAATGATACTTATTTCAAAATTAAAGATGTTGTTGCTCACAGAAAATTGTGATCTGATTTGGTGTTCCACACACGTGAAATTTACCTGCATAGTCACAACAGCAAATTAAGAGTTTAATAGCTTGACATTTAGTCAAAACTGGGCTGTAACATTTGGAAAAAGTTCAGATTTGCATGTGTGTGTGTGTGTGTGTGTGTGTGTGTGTGTGTGTGTGTGTGTGTGTGTGTGTGTGTGTGTGTGTGTTCATGAGGCATCATACCTTAGCGGCTATATCATCAACCTGGTAATTGAAAGGTTAAATTCCAGGTTTAATTTCCGGCTATGCCCATTTGCTATCATTTCTGTTGTTTCCTTCAGCAAAAAACCTACCCAGCTGTTTAGATGGTTACCTGGTGTAATTAAGGAAGCAGCCCACCCAGATGTAACATCAATGGGTAGGTGTTAACCTGGTGTTAACCAGGGAGGCAAATGCCAACTGTCCATGTCTTACACAATGAGTGAAAATCCAGGTGAGAGTTTGGGAGCCCATACCTTTACCTGTGGGACATGGTCTGAACTTACTGGAGGGTTTTCCTGTAGTGACTCATAGCAACTGAGTAATACACAGGTCTGTTTTAATGGGTATGCATGACCATGCTAGTATGGTAGCTGAAGGTGTGTATCTATGTGCATGTGTGTCCATTTTTACAAACCCAGTCGCTATGTTTTTATGGCAGCTTTATTTTTCTATTATTTCTGGTAGTTATACTGACTGCATGTATAACAATTCTTTGCTCATGAAATGCACTTTCATGGTACCAGAATTTACTAGGGTATTTCCTATACACTGCAAGAAGTCAATGATTAAATTTATTACAAGTTCAGGTCATATGATAATTTTGTGGATACAAATAAATTAAATAATGTTCATTTTTAGTACTATGAATTACATTACAGACCAACACTGACAAGTAGGTACTTATATATAGTTCACATGTTAACCATTGAAGTTGTACTTCACATATATTTAACATGCAATACAAGCTAGCCACCAATGGATGATTGGTTTACATAAACTTCAAATTTAAAGTGATGGCATTACAGCTATGCATGTACCCACATATGTGACCGGATTTGCAAAAAGATACTTTTTCCCACACAAAATTTAACCCATATTTTGAACTTCGAAGCTTCATAACTTTTTTGTCATTGCATATAATTGCCTGAAACGTTCCAAGAGTGCAGCTAAGGCAGCGGGCTTCATTTTGAAACTAAAAGCAGGTTAATCAGTATAAGGAGTCAAGTGTTACATCATTTTGTTTGCTGGGATGTAAATGTGTGGAAAAGGTACCCTTTCGCAAATCCAGTCACATTATACAGCATACATGCTGGAGAATACATACTCTTTGATTTCAAATTTTAGTAACAGAACAGGAATTGCAGGAGACACTCGAACATGAATCCATAATTGTGTACAGTTAATCCTTTATTTCCTTTACTGTAGGTGTTGTGGTTTAGGCTTTATGAATGTTATGTCAGTCTATATATCACACAAATTGTAACAAATAGACACACAGAAGAGTGTGCATAGTTTAGTTGAATATGATCATGTTTAGCTAACAGTGGCATGGACTTTTAAGGGGGGAAGTACAAAGTTATATCTGTATACATAATTGTAGGTTCTGTGACATCCAACTTTGCTACCATTTACATCAGTGGTCAATGATATGGCTTTTAATTTGTTTGGAATTAGAAGCCATTATAAAACTTACCATATATGTAGTGTAGTCATGTGGTACTAATTAGTGTTGGGTATTCAGTACACCTTGTTATGGTGTAGGGGAAAGTCCCTAAAGTGGCTAACTGCTATAAAGTAAAACATTTTGTTAACATAAAAGTAGCATGAAGAGTGTTCATAAATATCTGATGTGGTTCATATTTGTGTAGTACAATATATGCTAAATGTGCATGCTTTCTAATGTGGTACAAGCATAAAGAAAAATTAGAAATTGTACAAAAGAATGCTTAAACAAGGAGTATCATCACCTTGAGTAAAATGTAACCCCTACCTTGGCCATGTTAGTTTATTGCTGTACATACGTAGTACGGATTGTATTTCTAAAATTTGATCAACTATCAAGTTTTCTTCTATTTCATGAAGTAATAGTTGGTATAATACATAGATGATGGACTTACTTTTTTCTCCCTTGCATCCCATCTCTTTTTTGCTTGAAATTGAAAGTGTCAATTCCCGGACAGTGCATCAATTGCTTTGCGTGTTATCTATTGCATGAGAATCTCATCCAATTTTTGCGGCATGCCTAATACTGTCAAAATTAGAGTATCAGTTTAAAACAAGGTTTGCATATTGTTCTGTAGGCCTGAGATGTGCCGTTTTGCCTACCGCAGCAGCTTCAATGAATACATCACACAATGTTGTAGGACAAAGAGTGGTATGCTGGCAGGTGATGGAAAACAAGGGATCAACCCATGCCAGTTAGTAGATTTTGATCCCAGGCCACTGAAATTCCAAAGAACTGATTCGAATTCCCGAGCTATTAAAAATGGTAAAAGGTGACCATCTTGGTATCTCTGTCTTACTAGATTCTGATTATGTGGAACAGTTTCAAGTGGCACAACAACCATCTGATGTTAATATACCAAGTGTAGAGAGATTTAAGGGGACCATAGATGCATTCAAGGAGAGTCTTGTAGTCACTGTAGATGCTGCTCAAGAAATAGAGCGTAACACAAGAGAGCAGCATTTGTCAAGTGCATGGTTTCAGGCAAGAAGATATTGTTTAACTGCCTCAAGGTTTGGAGAAACAATTTCACGTAAGCCAAACACTGGCCATATAAATGTGATAATCGTCAATACGATAATGTATTGTATAGTATTGATAATAATCAGCACAATAAGCTATCGACGCACTACCCACAACTCAACGTATATATAGCAGGGCTTAAAGGGGTGTACCAACAAAATTGTATGTGAAGTGGCTAAAAGGGTGGTAACAGTGTGCGAAGCATGCATACTCTATCTAGGGGGAATAACCCACAGAATTTTTCAAAAAAATGACAACCTAGTAAAATTGAATCTGGGAGTTGAATTTTGTTTGAAAATGCATGTTAATATTTTATTTAAGCACACGACTAGTCTATTTAAAAAGCTGACTGTTTAATACGGTATTTCAATATTAAAAGTTGGAGGGGCTCAGTCTCCTCTAAAATAAAAGTGAAAGGCTCTAACACCTGTAACTCCCCTGTTTACACACCAATATGTATTGCTATGTTAAGTAGAGACTGAATGCGGAGAGAATTGCAAGTCCCAGACTGTGTGGCTCTTCAGACAAGACTGCTAGGTACCTGGAGATCAAAGTCACCAACTAGAACTGATATGATTTTTACATCAAGAAGTTTTCAGTGTTAAGCATCTGACTTCCTGCTATATTGACTTATAAGCCCCTAATGGGGTAGTGTTTAATGGTTATTGAGACACAGTAGTAAGTTGATGAAGACCAGGGATTTGCTGATATATATACGCCCAAAGCTAAATTCCAAGAGCTGCAGGTGTATATATAAACAAATCCCAAGTAGCCGTGGTGTACGTGATATACATCACACACTTACTTAATAACTACAGAGCACTCACCCCATTTGTTTTATATGCTGGTATCTGAGGTTCGAAAGTGGTTTTAAAAGTGCAGGCTTATAATAGCCTTCAGAATGTTATCCATGCTTCATTATGCTTCAATACACATTACAACTTATGATTGTGGGTTTGAGTTCTTATTTTTACATTTTTGCACTACACTAAGGCTACAGTATTTGTGACAGTGAGTAGGTTACTAAAGTATTAATCTATTTCAATATAGTGATTTTGTTCCGTGGTCTGCTCAATGGCTAACACGTGATATGCAAAACGTATATATGCGTTCATGCTTTGCCCAAACTGTTATTTTATTAGTGATCCTTCATCATAGAAAATACTTTATTAACAATTAACTCAGTGTATAATTTTACAAGTACACTCAGTGTGGCTAAGAAACTAACACTGAATCCCACAATGTAATCCTGTTTGTCACTCAATAGAACAAGTCAAAGCATACATACTGTATCTTTGGGCATCAAAGCCATGAGCAAACCACATTCCCATGATATTTCCCGGGCAATATCAAGATATTGCTTAAGCAGTATTAAATCCTGAGTGGCATGTTTACACCTACGCTAAAGTCATATATTTGATTGTTACCCATAACCAGATGTACCAAAATTGTTGTAAGCAAATATATTTTATACTTTTAATACAAATTTGTACAATTACAATAATATTATGTAAGTGTACACAACATCTAAATAGCTACAGTTGGTAAAGTTCAGAATGTTTGAGATTTATGATAAAGGTCCGGGATTAGCATCATTACGGGCTCCAGGTGGTGGTGGACCACAAACTTGCCAATTACAGTCTAAAAGGCTAGTCTCAGAAGGATTGGCGTCCGACATATGAACACCACGGCCACGGTAATCTTGCAACCGAAATGTGCTTGCTTGTAATGTTCTCAGCGTACAATACAGAGGAGGACTATGGAGCGTGTAGTAGTTGAACCAAGCATTAAATATTAGTATATACTCATTAATGGAGAACGTTGGACAATATGGCCGTGCTAGAAACCTCTGTGAAAAGAAAAGTGTAGTTAGTAAATGTATGAAAGGTGTGTGTATGCTTACATTGATTGTCTCAAGATGGTAGATTGCTTGTGAGATTTGGCATACAAGGTGCCTTATATGCACATCATTATAATTAGAATTTAGTAGTATGTTGTATAGCATTGCCCAGAGATGTGTGACATCTGTACACATCGGTGAACTTAGTTGGTCGTAACGTTGCTGGAGTGCTGGCGGAAGAGGATTGTGTATTATTCTACATGGAGTTACCTACAGTAAAAGTTAATTTTATTATTACACGTTTCACATTCAAACTTTGTATAATGGATGAACTTACAGGCATCATATGAACTTTCTCTTGAGCTCTTAGAAATATGCTACGCAGACGACAGCGATAATGAGTGAAGTGATAATTTCTGGCACCCTGCATTGCTTCAATATACTCAGTCACAGCAGAGGAGGTGGATCGTTTGGAAATCTCATGAAAAGGCTCTTCATCCTTCACAGACTCTTCATCGTCCACTGGATCTTCATCCTCCACATCAGTAGGAGCAGCATTACCAAATCGCATCTGACAACTGATGACGATCAGAAAACATCCTATGAGCACTGTGAGTAGTTTCATCGCAATTAAATCTTTGATGATGCTTGACTTTGAACAGCAAAGTTGATGTGAGCATGGCTGTGTCTGTCGCTCTTTTATACAAAGTTGGTCCTTTGAAATTTGTGGTTCAAGGAGTTTATGTCATCACTCAAAGTGACCCATGTTATTATTTACTGTAAACACTTAACAAGATTAAATATTTTTGCTTAATATTATTTAAGGTTGGATCACTTGCTAGCATAATTTAAATTGCTTGGAATTGAAATAATAAATTTAGCAGAAATTAAAGCAAAACACTTACAGAAATAACTCAGTTGCTTCTGTAAATGAAATTCGAGTACTTGTGCCTGAAATCATTTGTAGGTGAAGAGGGCTAAATATTGCAAGACAGATTGTAAACAATGAATACATGCTTGAGGAGTATAAACTATGCAACACCATGGTCACAAAGCATCCACCATAATTATAGCTAGGTGTTTGGCTATGTATTATACCTCCATTATGTACAGGTAAATTTCAACAATAAAAGTTGGTCTGGGAGGATTTACCTGAGTTGTTTGTCATATAGACCTTTGTACTAACGTAAATATCTCCGATGAAATACTCTGACATATAAATTATTACATATACAGTAACTAGTAGTACTGTACATTTGTAGTCATCTGCCTCGCAGTTCGACAAATTTTATTACTTTTAGTAAGTAGGAAATGTTTACTACACTTTTCTGTCTTAAGATAATCTTTCAATTATAAATTTGTGATGCATAATTAAGTTTCTTTTGAAGCATCACAAGGTAAACTTTGAGAAATATTCAGAATTTAGTTTCACTCTGATCAGCAAGCCTTCAAAGTATCCCAAGAAAAACAGGATTAATAATTGGTTAAAATTTCTCAAGCCATGCTACAGCTCAAATATGCAAGTGTCAATTAATTTTATTGGTACTGTATATTCCCAGTTATCTCATCAACATTTTATTAAAGGTTATCAATACAGAGTTACTAAGTGTGTGCATGGTCTGCTTGTAGTGTTTTGTGTAAATCACATACAAAGTTGTAAGTATAATGTATTTAGCCATATTTGTACTAGGCTGTATCATGGATGTATGGGGCAACTAACAAAGGCTTCATACACTTTGACTCACCATGCTTGTAAACAAATAGTGAAACCAATAATTATACTGATATATTCTGCTGTATGTAATTAATCTTATTAGATGTGATTATTGTTTAATAATAGTTTGATCAAATTAATAATCAACATGACTTGAACTGAGCAAGGTACATTCTCTTGTGTGGGAGTTTTTCTACGATAAATATTTTTCCACAATATTTAAATGGTGTGAATTCAGCATATAATTTATATAGAGGGAGTTGTAGTTCTAAGTTAATAATTTTATTTTCAGTTTCTTAGCATGCTGAATTTGATAAAGTGTTGACATCAAAGTCTTTCAGAGGCAACTATCCCATACATCATTATTTGTTCATAAAATACAGTAAATTTGTATACCCAAATGTTATAATCTGTTTACTGAATAAGTACCTTGATGTTTACATTATTGTACGTTACTACACATATGGAAATATGTAGGTTGTAAACAAAAGCTAGCATGGTATATATCTAAATGGTGATGATGTACAGATTAACAATGGATGTGTTGTATTTTTTCTCCTTTCTCCACCTTTTCAAACACAGTTTCTGTAACAACTTTAAACAGGCTGTAGGACCAGGTGTCCTACAGACCTTCAGCACTTGTGCTGTAAAGCCTTAATAACTTTTTTTAATTATAGCATGCGTCTTAAGAAGTACTCAAGAATACCTGTTTCACATTTTTAAACAATTATTTACCATGGTGACTTGTTAAAAACCAATTATTACCACTTCATTATAGAAATAGTTTATATAAGAAAATATGTGAAGTACAACTTCAATGGTTAACATGTAATCCATATAAGTGCCTACTTGTCAATGTGGGTCTATAATGTAATTCATATAATGAAGTTCTTTGCTGTTTAAGGCTATTTGATCAAGTCATCAAAATCATGTGTAGCTATTTCATTTTTGAGTGGTCATTTACATTTCACTTCATTTTGTTAGCATGTAAAACAGGAATACTTTAACTGAATTAATTGATTTATAAAAAATACCCTGTGGCAATTGGCAACTAATCTTCTTTCCTTGTCAAAGCAGCACACAACTACAGACACACCATAACAAGTACACAGCACATGGACACAGATTTACAATTCATATATAAGAAAATCAGAAAATTAATATTGTTTTAAAAATTACAAGAACAAAATTAGAATGATTGTTGTTAACAGCTAATTATGTTCAGTGGGTAATTCATTCCACCATTGTGAGGCCATGTAATGAGAATACACTCCCACTATTGTATGCTGTAAACATCCCTTGCCTCTAATGTACGTATATGCTTGGATTATTTATATATATGTATGTATGTGCTGTAGATACAAAGTTGTTCTGGGGACTTTTCTACACCAAGATGTGTTGAATCACCCATAGTACTACATGAACACACTGTATGGCAGTATATGGTAAAGTTTATAACATTTTCTAACATCAAACAAATATAAAAAATCCAAACAGTTTGATGTGGCACTACTAAAATATCACATTGCATACACCTTTAGTGTCAGATGATTTTAATGTAATAAATTTATCACATAAAATACACTTTTAAAATATCAGAACTAGAGGTAATGTATACAAATATGTTATGCATAATTATACTTCTCTTACTTTAGTATACAGTAGTTTGGTTTAGCCTCCATGTTTTTGTTTAAATTTACACTTTTTGAATACATAATGATACTTATTTCAAAATTAAAGATGTTGTTGTTCACAGAAAATTGTGATCTGATTTGGTGTTCCACACACTTGCAATTTACCTACGTGGTCATAACGGCAGATTAGGAGTTTAATAGCTTGACATTTAGTCAAAACTGGGCTGTAACATTTAGAGAATGTTCAGATTTGCATGTGTGTGTGTGTGTGTGTGTGTGTGTGTGTGTGTGTGTGTGTGTGTGTGTGTGTGTGTGTGTGTGTGTATGTGTGTGAGAGGCATCATACCTTAGCGGCTAGATCATCACCATGGTAATTGAAAGGTTAAATTCCAGTTTGATTCCCGGTTATGCCCAGTTGCTATCATTGCTGTTGTTTCCTTCAGCAAGAAACTTTACAACCAACCCATCTGTTTAGATGGTTACCTGGTGTAAGTAAGGAAGCAGTCCACCCAGATGTAACATCAATGGGTAGGTGTTAACCAGGTGTTAACCTGGTGTTAACCAAGGAAGCAAATGCCAACTGTCCATGTCTTACACAATGGGTGAAAATCCAGGAGAAAGTTTGGGAGCCCATACCTTTACCTTTGGGACATGGTCTGAACTTACTGGGGGATTTTCCTGTACTGACTCATTGCAACTGAGTAATACACACGTCTGTTTTAATGGGTATGCATGACCATGCTAGCATGGTAGCTGAAGGTGTGTATCTATGTGCATGTGTTTCCATTTTTACAAACCCAGTCGCAATTTTTTTATGGCAGCTTTATTTTTCTAATATTTCTGGTAATTATACTGACTGTATAACAATTCTTTGCTCATGAAATGCACTTTCATGGTACCAGAATTTACTAGGGTATTTCCTATACACTGCAAGAAGTCAATGATTAAATTTATTAAAAGTTCAGGTCATATGATAATTTTGTGGATACAAATAAATTAAATAATGTTCATTTTTAGTGCTATGAATTACATTACAGACCAACACTGACAAGTAGGCACTTATATATAGTTTACATGTTAACCATTGAAGCTGTACTTCACATATATTTAACATGCAGTACGAGCCACCAATGGATGATTGGTTTACATAAACTTCAAATTTAAAGTGATGGCATTACAGCTATGCATGTACCCACATATGTGACCGAATTTGCGAAAAGATACTTTTCCCACACAAACATATTTTGAACTTCGAAGCTTCATAACTTTTTCGTCATTGCATATAATTGCCTGAAATTTTCCAAGAGTGCAGCTAAGGTATCGGACTTCATTTTGAAACTAAGAGTAGGTTAATCAGTATAAGGAGTCAAGTGTTGTTTGCTGGGATGTAAAATGTGTGGAAAAGGTACCTTTTCGGAAATCCAGTCACATATGCAGCATACATGCTGGACAACACACGCTCTTTGAATTCAAATGTTAGTAACAGATCAGGAATCGCAGGAGACACTTGAACATGAATTCATAATTGTGTACAGTTAATCCTTCATTTCCTTTACTGTAGGTGTTGTGGTTTAGGCTTTATGAATGTTATGTCAGTCTATATATCACACAAATTGTAACAAATAGACACACAGAAGAGTGTGCATAGATTTGTTGGATATGATCACATGTAGCTAACAGTGACATGGACTTTTAAGGGGTGAAGTACAAAGTTATATCTGTGTACATAATGTAGGTTCTGTGACATCCAAATTTTACATCAGTGGTCAATGATATGGCTTTTAATTTGTATGGTATTAGAAGCCATTATAAAACTTACCATATATGTAGTGTGGTTATGTGGTACTAATTAGTGTTAGGTATTTCAGTACACCTTGTTATGGTGTAGGGGAAAGTCCCTAAAGTGGCTAACTGCTATACAAGTAAAACATTTTGTTAACATAAAAGTAGCATGAAGAGTGTTCATAAATATCTGATGTGGTTCATATTTGTGTAGTACAATATATGCTAAATGTGCATGCTTTCTAATGTGGTACAAGCATAAAGAAAAATTAGAAATTGTACAAAAGAGTGCTTAAACAAGGAGTATCATCACCTTGAGTAAAATGTAACCCCTACCTTGGCCATGTTAGTTTATTGCTGTACATACGTAGCACAGATTGTATTTCTAAAATTTGATCAACTATCAAGTTTTCTTCTACGTATTTCGTGAAGTAATAGTTGGTATAATACATAGACGATGGACTTACTTTTTTCTCCCTTGCATCCCATCTCTTTTTTGCTTGAAGTTCAAAGTGTCAATTCCCGGACAGTGCATCAATTGCTTCGCGTGTTATCTATCGTATGAGAATCTCATCCAATTTTTGCGGCATGCCTAATACTGTCAAAATTAGTGTATCAGTTTAAAACAAGGTTTGCATATTGTTCTGTAGGCCTGAGATGTGCCGTTTTGCCTACCGCAGCAGCTTCAATGAATACATCACACAATGTTGTAGGACAAAGAGTGGTATGCTGGCAGGTGATGGAAAACAAGGGATCAACCCATGCCAGTTAGTAGATTTTGATCCCAGGCCACGGAAATTCCAAAGAACTGATTCCCGAGTTATTAAAAATGGTAAAAGGTGACCATCTTGGTATCTCTGTCTTACTAGATTCTGATTATGTGGAACAGTTTCAAGTGGTACAACAACAACCTGATGTTAATATACCGAGTGTAGAGAGATTTAAGGGGACCATAGATGCATTCAAGGAGAGTCTTGTAGTCACTGTAGATGCTGCTCAAGAAATAGAGCGTAACACAAGAGAGCAGCATTTGTCAAGTGCATGGTTTCAGGCAAGAAGATATTGTTTAACTGCCTCAAGGTTTGGAGAAATAATTTCACGTAAGCCAAACACTGGCCATATAAATGTGATAATCGTCAATACGATAATGTATTGTATAGTATTGATAATAATCAGCACAATAAGCTATCGACGCACTACCCACAACTCAACTTATATATAGCAAGGCTTAAAGGGGTGTACCAACAAAATTGTATGTGAAGTGGCTAAAAGGGTGGTAACAGTGTGCGAAGCATGCATACTCTATCTAGGGGGAATAACCCACAGAATTTTTCAAAAAAATGACAACCTAGTAAATTTGAATCTGGGAGTTGAATTTTGTTTGAAAATGCATGTTAATATTTTATTTAAGCACACGACTAGTCTATTTAAAAAGCTGACTGTTTAATACGGTATTTCAATATTAAAAGTTGGAGGGGCTCAGTCTCCTCTAAAATAAAAGTGAAAGGCTCTAACACCTGTAACTCCCCTGTTTACACACCAATATGTATTGCTATGTTAAGTAGAGACTGAATGCGGAGAGAATTGCAAGTCCCAGACTGTGTGGCTCTTCAGACAAGACTGCTAGGTACCTGGAGATCAAAGTCACCAACTAGAACTGATATGATTTTTACATCAAGAAGTTTTCAGTGTTAAGCATCTGACTTCCTGCTATATTGACTTATAAGCCCCTAATGGGGTAGTGTTTAATGGTTATTGAGACACAGTAGTAAGTTGATGAAGACCAGGGATTTGCTGATATATACGCCCAAAGCTAAATTCCAAGAGCTGCAGGTGTATATATAAACAAATCCCAAGTAGCCGTGGTGTACGTGATATACATCACACACTCACTTAATAACTACAGAGCACTCACCCCATTTGTTTTATATGCTGGTATCTGAGGTTCGAAAGTGGTTTTAAAAGTGCAGGCTTATAATAGCCTTCAGAATGTTATCCATGCTTCATTATGCTTCAATACACATTACAACTTATGATTGTGGGTTTGAGTTCTTATTTTTACATTTTTGCACTACACTAAGGCTACAGTATTTGTGACAGTGAATAGGTTACTAAAGTATTAATCTATTTCAATATAGTGATTTTGTTCCGTGGTCTGCTCAATGGCTAACACGTGATATGCAAAACGTATATATGCATTCATCCTTTGCCCAAACTGTTATTTTATTAGTGATCCTTCATCATAGAAAATACTTTATTAACAATTAACTCAGTGTATAATTTTACAAGTACACTCAGTGTGGCTAAGAAACTAACACTGAATCCCACAATGTAATCCTGTTTGTCACTCAATAGAACAAGTCAAAGCATACATACTGTATCTTTGGGCATCAAAGCCATGAGCAAACCACATTCCCATGATATTTCCCGGGCAATATCAAGATATTGCTTAAGCAGTATTAAATCCTGAGTGGCATGTTTACACCTACGCTAAAGTCATATATTTGATTGTTACCCATAACCAGATGTACCAAAATTGTTGTAAGCAAATATATTTTATACTTTTAATACAAATTTGTACAATTACAATAATATTATGTAAGTGTACACAACATCTAAATAGCTACAGTTGGTAAAGTTCAGAATGTTTGAGATTTATGATAAAGGTCCGGGATTAGCATCATTACGGGCTCCAGGTGGTGGTGGACCACAAACTTGCCAATTACAGTCTAAAAGGCTAGTCTCAGAAGGATTGGCGTCCGACATATGAACACCACGGCCACGGTAATCTTGCAACCGAAATGTGCTTGCTTGTAATGTTCTCAGCGTACAATACAGAGGAGGACTATGGAGCGTGTAGTAGTTGAACCAAGCATTAAATATTAGTATATACTCATTAATGGAGAACGTTGGACAATATGGCCGTGCTAGAAACCTCTGTGAAAAGAAAAGTGTAGTTAGTAAATGTATGAAAGGTGTGTGTATGCTTACATTGATTGTCTCAAGATGGTAGATTGCTTGTGAGATTTGGCATACAAGGTGCCTTATATGCACATCATTATAATTAGAATTTAGTAGTATGTTGTATAGCATTGCCCAGAGATGTGTGACATCTGTACACATCGGTGAACTTAGTTGGTCGTAACGTTGCTGGAGTGCTGGCGGAAGAGGATTGTGTATTATTCTACATGGAGTTACCTACAGTAAAAGTTAATTTTATTATTACACGTTTCACATTCAAACTTTGTATAATGGATGAACTTACAGGCATCATATGAACTTTCTCTTGAGCTCTTAGAAATATGCTACGCAGACGACAGCGATAATGAGTGAAGTGATAATTTCTGGCACCCTGCATTGCTTCAATATACTCAGTCACAGCAGAGGAGGTGGATCGTTTGGAAATCTCATGAAAAGGCTCTTCATCCTCCACAGACTCTGCATCCTCCACATCAGTAGGAGCAGCACTACCAAATCGCATCTGACAACTGATGACGATCAGAAAACATCCAATGAGCACTGTGAATAATTTCATCGCAATTAAATCTTTGAAAATGCTTGACTTTGAACAGCAAAGTTGATGTGAGCATGGCTGTGTCTGTCGCTCTTTTATACAAAGTTGGTCCTTTGAAATTTGTGGTTCAAGGAGTTTATGTCATCACTCAAAGTGACCCTTGTTATTATTTACTGTAAACACTTAACAAGATTAAATACTTTTGCTTAATATTATTTAAGGTTGGATCACTTGCTAGCATAATTTAATGTGCTTGGAATTGAAATAATAAATTTAGCAGAAATTAAAGCAAAACACTTACAGAAATAACTCATTTGCTATTGTAAATGAAATCCGAGCATTTGTGCCTGAACTCATTTGTAGATGAAGAGGGCTAAATATTGAAAGACAGATTGTAAACAATGAATACATGCTTGAGGAGTATAAACTACCCAACACCATGGCCACAAAGCATCCACCATATAGCTAGGTGTTTGTCTATGTATTGTACCTCCAATATGCACAGGTAAATTTCAGCAATAAAAGTTGATCTGGAAGGATTTACCTGCATTGAAAAAGTTGTTTCAAGATTGTGGCTACTCCAGTACTTTGTCTTAATTTGGTCCCCACTAAGATAAGCAAGAAACTATTTGATCACAAACCATTAGTTAGAATGGAATTAAATAGACCTTTGTGCTAACGTAAATATCTCCGATGAAATACTCTGACGTATAAATTACTCATAATATACAGTAACTTTTAGTACTGTACATTTGTAGTCATATGGCTCACAGTTAGACGAGTTTTATTATTTTATTTTTAAAGTAGGGAATGCTTACTACACTTCTCTGTCTAAACAAGGTCTTTTTAACTATAAGTTTTTGATGCATGTTAAGTTTCTTTTGAAGTATCACAAGGTAAACATTGGAAATATTCTGAATTTGGTTTCACTCTGATCAGCAAGCCTTCAAAGTATCCCAAGAAAAACAGGATTAATAACTGGTCAAAAATTCTCAAGCCATGCTACAGTTCAAATATGCAAGTGATTAATTGTTAAATTCTTTTGCTATATTCCCAGTTATCTCATGAACATTTTATATATAATATTTTCTCAATAAAAGTGTTAAACATTATCAATGCAGAGTTACTAAACATGTGTTCTGCTTGTAGTGTTTTGTGTAATAATTGGCTCTGTATTACTGTATATGCATGTCTACTGTTTTGCCATATTTGAGCAAACATAACTTTAAATATTCTATACGTTTTCCTATAATTAAGGTATCTATGGTTTATTCTACCCAGGAATTAAACTTATAATGATGTGTTTCAGAAGTTTAATTTGTCAAATATGCCCATAAGGGTAATTTTCCAAAATTCAATATATATATATATATAAAAAATAGCTCTAGGCTATCCCATGGATGTATGGGGTAGCTCATAAAGGCTTCATACCATACTTGTAAACAAATTGGACCCAACATACTGATAAATTCTGCTGTACATCATCTTATTGTATTTGATTGTTTGTTGTTTGATATCAAGTTACTAAGATCAAGACACACGGTAGTGTGTCGTGCGGCCCAAGAAGCAGGCGCGCAACACCCGTGAGTATATTGACAAGAAGAACGAAAACGCAATTTTCGCACCTCCGTAGCTCTGTGCTGCTTTGATGAAACAAGACGATTTTTGCTGTGGACACGCCCTCCAACATCAGCACTCCACATTCCAAATTTGAGCGAAATCGCTTCAAGCGTTCCCGAGATATTCGACTTCAAAAATTGGCTTAGTTGCTTCGTTTTTTCTTCTTATTTTTCTTCCTCTTTTCGCACACTTACAAAAACTGCTATAAAACGCGAACGCCATATGCGATTGCCTTGCAATTTGGCACACAGAAGGGGGTACAAAGGCGCATCTCGGTACCAACTTTGGCTGAAATACGATAAACAGACAAAGAGTTATGAGCGATTATTCACGAAAAATAACACCAATATATTGTCACGCCTACAGGGTAAACCGCGTATGGGAAGAAGCTGAAAATTGGTGGGTGAATAGGTTAACTATTGAACCTCAAACCTTTTGTGGTTTGAAAGAAATCGAGCTAAAAACCAAGAAGATACAACGAAAAACCAACAGTGTGTAACAATTACGCAATCGAGATTAGCTAATAAAATACGACTGCTTGCCACGCCTACCAGATAAACCGTTTGGGCTAATGCTTTGAAAATTGCTGTACAGATGGAGTAATCATCTTAGAAAGGCTCTTCAATGGTGTAGAAGAATCAGACTTAAAGCCACGGAGTTATAACACGAAATCCAACTTGGTGCAGCAAGTGCGAATCGAGATACTCTAATAGAGCACTCATCCTAATAGAGCAGTCACCCTGAAGAGAATTCAAGAGATCAACTAGAAACAAGTAACCTGTATAGAGCAGTGGCGGATCTAGGAATTTATAAAGGAGGTTTCCAGTTTAGAAGGTGGAAATATATATTGACATGAGATACGCAAAAGTTTGCACTACATCGTCTGGTTTGGTAAGGTGAGACCAAAAAAAAAAAAAAAAAGGTCACAGCCTAGTAATAGTACATAAAATATATTAAATAACTTCCTACACACTACTTTAGTAGCTACTGTGACTGCTCTATTAGAGTATCTCGATCGAGACGCACGCCGCGATAATTAAAACATTTAATTGTTACGCAATCATTTTTCAAAGGGGGTTTCCGTGGAAACCTTTGAAACCCCCCCTAAATCCGCCACTGTAGAGATCAGCTACAAACAAGTCAACCAGTAGAGAGATCAGCTACAAACAATTCACCCTGTAGAGAGATCAGCTAGAAGAAGTTACCTTGTAGGGAGTTCATGCAAATATGGAAAGAGATAGTTCAGCTAGAAGAAATCACCTTGTAGAGTTCAGCTACAAAGAAACCACCATGTAGAGAGATTAATAGAAGAAGTTACCTTGCTGAGAATTCAGCTACAAAGAAACCATCATGTAGAGATTTCAGCTACAAACAAATCTCCCTGTAGAGAGATCAGCTAGAAGAAGTTACCTTGTAGAGAGTTCAGCTACAAAGAAACCATCATGTAGAGAGTTCAGCTGCAAACAAATTACCTGTAGAGAGTTCAGCTACAAACAAATCTCCCTGTAGAGAGATCAGCAAGAAGAAGTTTCCTTGTAGAGAGTTCAGCTACAAACAAATCACCCTGTAGAGAGTTCAGCTACAAACAAATCTCCCTGTAGAGAGATCAGCTAGAAGAAGTTTCCTTGTAGAGAGTTCAGCTACAAACAAATCACCCTGTAGAAAGATCAGCTAGAAGAAGTTACCTTGTAGAGTGCTCAGCTACAAAGAAACCATCATGTAGAGAGTTTAGCTGCAAACAAATCACCTGTAGAGAGTTCAGCTACAAACAAATCTCCCTGTAGAGAGATCCGTTAGAAGAAATTACCTTGTAGAGAGTTCAGCTACAAAGAAACCACCATGTAGAGAGTTCAGCTGCAAAGAAATCACCCTGTAGAAAATTCAGCCACAAACAAATTGCCTTGTAGAAAGATCAGTTAGAAGAAGTTACCTTGTAGAGAGTTCAGCTACAAAGAAACCATTCTGTAAAGAGCTCAGCTGCAAACAAATCACCTGCACAGAATTCAGCTACAAACAAATCACCCTGTAGAGAGATCAGCTATAAGAAGTTACCTTGTAGATCGTTCAGCTACAAACAATTCACCCTGTAGAGAGAGCAGTAGAAGAAGTCACCTTGTAGAGTGTTCAGTTACAAAGAAACCATCATGGAGAGTTCTGTAATAAATATATGTATTATATATATATATATATAATTTGTAGATTAACTGATAAAATCAGAAATATTTAAAGTACATCTGCTCCATCTTTCTTCTTCCTGTGGTAAAGAAAAAAAGATAGGTTAAAAAAGTCCCAAAGCCGGCCTATTGGGGTATACAAATACAAAAAGAAATGAAATCTAATCCAAAACAGCCAAGCTGTAAAAAAACAGTGCGGCCCTCAAAAAGGCTATGGTGAAAAAAGATGTGAAATGCAAGGTGGCGGCCAAGAAATGGCTGTGATGGTAGGTTAATGGTAAACAATTTAATAACGACAATTCAGGTGAATTTTGTGCCAATTGACCAAGCGGCACAAAAATTCACCTGAATTGTTGTTATTAAAATTTTTACCATTAACCTACCATCACAGCCATTTCTTGGCCGCCACCTTGGATTTCACATCTTTTTTCACCATAGCCTTTTTGAGGGCCGCACTGTTTTTTTACAGCTTGGCTGTTTTGGATTAGATATTCTCTACAGGGTGGTTTGTTACATAACAGAACTCTCTATAAGGTGATTTGTAATGTAGCTGAGCTCTGTACAGTGTGACTTTTATGTAGTTGAACTCTCTACAGGGTGACTTGTAATGTAGCTGAATTCTTTTCAGGGTGGCTTGTTTGAAGCTGAAATATCTACAGGGAGATGTGTGATGCAACCAAACTCGTCTAGTTGAACTCTCTACAGGGTGATTTTATTGTTACTGAACTTTTTAACTGTATGACTTGTTTGTAGCTGAATTCTCTACAGAGTGATTTACTTTGTGGCTGAACTCTCTACAGGTGACTTGTCACACAGCTGAACTCTCTACAGGGTAACTTGCAACAAAGCTAAATTCTCTACAGAGTGACTTGTTTGTCTAGCTGACATCTGTACTGGTAGACTTGTAATGTAGCTGAACTCTCTACAAGGTGACTTATTTGTAGCTGATCTCTCTATAGTTTTGTAGCTGAGCTCTCCACAGGGTGACTTGCAACAAAGCTAAATTCACCACAGGGTGACTTGTTATGCAGTTGAACTTGCTACAGGATGCCTTGTTGTGTAACTGAGCTCTCTACAGGAAGACTTATAACATAACCAAATTCTATACGGGGTAACTTTTTATCTCTACAGGGTGTAGTGTAGCTGTTAAACCCAACTTTTATAGATGTTCTGCAGAAACTAAATATGTACCTTACACCAGTCCAGTAAGACCACTCTTAGAGTAGTAAACATCCAGCAGTGTGGGACCTTACTTACAGAAGGAGATGATACAATGATGTGCTGCTTGTTGGTCAGATTATACAGCAGTGTTTCATCTATGAGGTCTTCTCTCCAATACTGACAATATGTGACAAGATTAAAACTGTTTTACAATATTGCTTAGCTACTCTTCATCAGTTCTAATAATTCCTGACTACTTTGTTAACACCACTTCACCACCACCCTCTCCATTTTGAGATTCCGTTTATTAGTACAAAAATTCAGCTATTATACCAATGTATACTCTGAATATACCTACTGACACTACTTTAAAATAGAATCCCAAGTATTTTTAGATAAAATCAAACAGTATGGCAGTGCTGTTTAAGGGATCCCCCAAAAGTGACATGCGCTGCCTAAAATTCTGCTTTTAAACATCATCCTAGTGACATCTTCCAAAGCGAAAATCACTTTTATGGATAATATTAGTCCATCTAACATCAACAACATGAAAACACTTAAAGACAACCAGATACAGAATTTTTAAAAATCTAATTTTTGTCTGCCAGCCTGCTGATCATCATCTTCTTCATGCAATGAAACCATATCGAGGCATCAATTTCAACACTTTCCTTGAGTAGCATATTAGATGATATGAACTTATTTAAGTACTTATGCTCCGTAGATACCTGCAACTTCATGACAGGTTTGAGACCGTGCCCATTGATGATCTTGGTTGATCAATAACGATCGAGCACAGAGCAATCTCTTTATTTGATCATGATTACCACACCCCCTTATTATTAGTCAAACTGTATTCATGGATAGCTGTATGCTTAAAACCAAACACTCTAATTTTAAAATGAAGTAGGGATCCAAACAACAACAAAAAAGTAGTAAAACAAGAGATAAATGATGGTATTACAGCATATAGCTAGGTGGGAAGATCCCTACTTTGAAATTGGAAAAAAATAATTGTTATAACATGCCAATTCCCACCAAGCTATACTGTAATACCATCATTCATATCTTGTTTCACTATTTTTTATCGCTTAATTGGATCCCTACTTTATTTTTAAATTAATACTTTCTAATCTAGCTACTAGTTGACCGTCATACTCAGTTTCAAATCAAGACACACGGTAGTGTGTCGTGCGGCCCAAGAAGCCGGCGCGCAACACCCTCAGAGGCGTAGCTAAGGGGGGGCAAGGGGGGGCATTTGCCCTCGCATTTGCCCCCCCATCACTAAATGATTTTTTTTTTAAACCTTCGTCACAAGTTTACCAGTATTAAACTGACACGCAAATGACTGTAAATTATGTACACTACTACGCGGTATCACCAGGGGCTGCTAGTGAATGCGCACACACAACATTCAACTCGCTCGCGAATCCATCGAACGAAAATATTAGACACATACTTCTATATTTAGCCTAGATTACTCGCGTGATAGAACATTTTTGAATCTAAAAAGAGTGACCCGCTTCTCCACGGCAGGAGTCACAACTCACAAGTGACAAAGGAGACCAGATGACGCTATGAACCTACTGTCTACGAGGTGATAAAGTGTTAGCTAAATAAATGTACCAAGTTTATTTTATCGAGTCGATCACACTGGACCTTTGTACGTATGGCAGTGCAGTCTGTTTTTACTTAGTCAGTCAGGTGGATCAGTCAGGCTTACAAGTTCTGCTAGCAAGACAGGTGGGATTTCGTGCAATACATGGCATTTGAATTTCGCTGAGTGAAGTGAGTGAATACGTCATCCTGTCAGCAGTGTGCTAGGACTGCAGCACAGGCTGTGGCTAACGTAAAGTAACCTGTATTTGCACTAAAGTATTAGCTCTACCGGACTGTGGATAAATTTGTTGGAGTACAGTTGTGGCACGTGCGATGATGCTCGACAAATATAGCTACCTCGATTGGAAGCAGTCTGTACCGAAATGGTTACGTAGCTAGTTATTTAAGCTGTAATAATACAACACCGTATGTTGGCTAGCCCACCATTGGGTCATTAGCCTTTTTTGCAATTATGAATGATTTTGAGTGTTTCGTGGGGGGCATGCCTGCCCCTCCATCACCTTCTGGCTAGCTACGCCCCTGAACACCCTTGAGTATTTTGACAGGAAGAAAGAAAACGTGATTTTCGCACCGCCGAAGTTCTGTGCTGCCTTGGTGAAACAAGACGATTTTAGCTGTGCACACGCCCTCCAACTTCAGCACTCCACATTCCAAATTTGAGCGAAATCGCTTCAAGCGTTCCCGAGATATGCGACTTCAAAAATTGGCTTAGTTTCTTGGGTTTTTTCTTCCTCTTTTCGCACACTTACAAAAACGCGAACGCCATATCCGAGTGCCTTGAAATTTGGCACACAGAAGGGGGGTATCAAGGCGCATCTCGATACCAACATTGGCTGGAATACGATAAACAGGCAGAGTTATGAGCGCTTATTCACGAAAAATAACACCAATATGTTGTCACGCCTACAGGGTAAACCGCGTATGGGAAGAAGCTGAAAATCGGTGGGTGAATAGGTTAACTATTGAACCTCAAACCTTTTGTGGTTTGAAAGAAATCGAGCTATAAACCAAGATGATACAACGAAAAAACCAACAGTGTGTAACAATTACACAATCGCGAGATTAGCTACTAAAAAACGACTGCTTGCCACGCCTACTAGATAAACCGCTTGGGTTAATGCTTTGAAAATCGCTGTATAGATGGAGTAATCATCTTAGAAAGGCTCTTCAATGGTGTAGAAGAATCAGACTTAAAGCCACGGAGTTATAACACGAAATCCAACTTGGTGTAGCGAGATCGAGATACTCTAATAGAGCAGTCACCCTGAAGAGAATTCAACAGATCAGCTACAAACAAGTCACGCTGTAGAGAGATCAGCTACAAACAATTCACCCTGTAGAGAGATCAGCTAGAAGAAGTTACCTTGTAGGGAGTTCATGCAACAATGGAAAGAGATAGTTCCAGCTACTTCACCTTGTAGAGTTTAGGCCTGCGCCGATTATGCCAGCATAATTTGGGGCATAATAGGTAACCAAAAGCATCAGCATAATAGGCAAAATTTTTGTGCACTGGTTATCAGAGAAGCTGAAACTCTGCCTATTTTTCATGATGCAGAATGGGATAGTGTGCAAACATGGTAAAAATCAGATTTACAGCTACGTTGTGAAAAAAAGATTAGTTGAAGATCGATATACTCTAATAGAACAGTCACCGCATAATGAAATATTCTAATAGAACGTTCACAGATGCATTTGGTACTCTAATAGAGCACTCAAGACACAATTTTATATGAGCATAATGGAACACAACTGGGCATAATTGGAGCATAATAGGGGAAATTCTGGAGCAATGCTCAAAAGCATAATAGGCAATTTCAAAAGCACAATAGGCTCAGGCCTAGTAGAGTTCAGCTACAAAGAAACCACCATGTAGAGAGTTCAGCTACAAACAAATCGCCCTGTAGAGAGATCAGCTAGAAGAAGTTACCTTGCAGAGAGTTCAGCTACAAAGAAACGATCATGTAGAGAGTTCAGCTACAAACAAATCGCCCTGTAGAGAGATCAGCTAGAAGAAGTTTCCTTTTAGAGAGAACAAGTCACCCTGTAGAAAGATCAGCTAGAAGAAGTTATCTTGTAGAGAGTTCAGCTACAAAGAAACCATCATGTAGAGAGTTCAGCTGCAAACAAATCACCTGTATAGAATTCAGCTACAAGTAAATCACCCTGTAGAAAGATCAGCTAGAAGATGTTACCTTGTAGAGAGTTCATTACAAAGAAACCACCATGTAGAGAATTCAGCTACAAACTAGTGACCCTGTAGAGACATCAGCTTGAAGAAGTTACCTTGTAGAGAGTTCAGCTACAAAGAAACCATTCTGTAAAGAGCTCAGCTGCAAACAAATCACCCTGTAGAAAGATCAGCTAGAAGAAGTTACCTTGTAGTACAAACAAATCACCCTGCAGAGAGATCAGCTAGAAGAAGTTACCTTGTAGATCGTTCAGCTACAAAAAATTCACCTTGTAGAGAGAGCAGCTAGAAGAAGTCACCTTGTAGAATGTTCAGTTACAAAGAAACCACCATGGAGAGTTCTGTAATAAATATATGTATTATATATATATAATTTGTACATTACTGATAAAATCAGAAATATTTAAAGTACATCTGCTTCATCTTTTCTTCTTCCTGTGGTAAAGAAAAAAAGATAGGTTAAAAAAGTCAAAAAGAAGTGAAATCTAATCCAAAACAGCCAAGCTGTAAAAAAAGAGTGCAGCCCTCAAAAAGGCTATGGTGAAAAAAGTTGTGAAATCCAAGGTGGCGGCCAAGAAATGGCTGTGATGGTAGGTTAATGGTAAAAATTTTAATAATGACAATTAAGGTGAATTTGGCACAAAATTCACCTGAATTGTCATTATTAAAATTTTTACCATTAACCTACCATCACAGCCATTTCTTGGCCGCCACCTTGGATTTCACATCTCTTTTCACCATAGCCTTTTTGAGGGCCGCACTCTTTTTTTACAGCTTGGCTGTTTTGGATTTTCTCAAACATGTCAGTTAGTAACTGCAATCACAATCAGCAACTCGGGCTGAAACTACTTGAGACAGAATTGAAAGAAAGCTTAATTCTGGGACCAACCACGTGAGATCAGTGCAATGCTTACGATGTGTAGCTATACGTACCTAGAGTCATAAACTTTGTAGCTGAAGACACAGAGGTGACGCCGGTATAGTCGCTGCAACCTGCTAATTGACCGTTGACTGAACTACTCCACGCTTTTGTAGTACACAACAGAATGGAGTAATAATACAGAGACTAGCTAATTACAAACTACCACACTAAGGCCTCTATTTGGTGATTATTAGTTTCTTATCCACCGCCCGCATTCTTCTTATAAGCTACCGCATGATAAGCCATTATTTACTCTGAGCATGCTCAGAAGAACACGTGATACCAAACTGTTATAATTTTTGTTGATGAACGCTACAATGCGCTATATATCACCAGGAGAACTGTTGTTTTCCTTAGCAAATTGCTGCAGTGCCAGTTGCAATCGTGCTCTATCGACTTCATCAAAGCAGGCTTTCAGTTGACTGTCGAAAAACAGTTGGCGATCACGAAAAGTGGTGAAGGAAATGTTTGTAGTAAGAAAGAAAGACAATTTGGACAAGGTCTGTACATCAGTGTGTTAATATTTTAAAATAATGGCCTAATGGTAATACCCTCCCGCCCGCATCATGATAATTAGAAAGGCTGGATGAGAAACTAATAATCACCGAATAGGGGCCTAATTACAATAAACGAAATTCCTTACAAGCTACACCTACTTAACTACATTATAAAACCTAAACAAAATCTATCGTGAAAGTGCATAGTATCTGAGTAGTAGTAGCTAGTACACTAGTTTTGTAGTACACTGGATTCTCCGAGGGATTCTCATTATCACGTGATTCATTTCCCGCTGTACCACAACAGGGTGTGGTCACACGACAATCAGTGTAAGTAGTCTGGCGCCGCAAGACTACAGATTCTTCTCAACATGATAGCTAGCTGTTACAGTACCGTCTCTTTTACAAAAAAGAGAGTGACGTTTTATTTGTTAAGACAATGACTACAAGGGTCTAGACTCAGGGTACCACGCACTGAATGGACAGTACAGGAGCCCTGATAAGACTTTTATACAGCACAAAAATAATAATTGGATGCTTGAATGTTGTCAACTCTATTATTTATTTATTATAGTTACATTTGTGTGTGTGTGTGTTGCTGTAACTAGTTTTTTTCCCTTGCCACACCCAGTTGTGGGCATTCTATTGCCTTCTCTGTGGTAGTGTGTGTCCGAGAACTCACTCACTCACTTAATTAAGCTATAGTTATTTTTGTACATTGTCATATTTTTTTTGTTCATCACCAATGATGGTTTCTCTGTCTCATAGCATGCAGAAAAGTTCATTTTAGGTAAACCAATATCTCCCAGTCCGGGGAGGCTCTAGAATTAAAGTGTTAATTTAAATTCATGTCATGTGCACTCGGGTTGGCTTGTGCTACAGGTGCATTTGACTACTGGATTTGCACATATTAAACATTACCAGGTTTTCATCGGTGTGTCATGTGCATCCATATAGAGAAATCTAGCTATTTGGAGGAAGGCCCTAATGTAGCTATTAAACCTCACCAGAATAATAGCTACTAAACAATACTGAGCTGCATGCATGGGCTCTCCTGAGTCTCCTCAACAGAATTTAATCTCCTAACAAAATTAGCGCTAGCCAATCAAATGTCATGTTCCTTTTCTTTGTTCTGTGTGCAAACTGGCCTTGTATTCTTTACAGATCCATGTTGAATTGGTTATCAGGTTGTAATCTCTTAGGACTACTTCTACCTATCTCAATTAGTTTCTTGTCCATTGTGTCTTGTTTATCATGCTATCAGAAGTACCTTCCAGTCATCAAGCATAGCCTGCTAAGACCATTCCTCAGTCTAAACTAGATGGATAAGAGGAGATGATTGGTCTAATGATAGCTACATGAAATCCTCCTAGCTGGATACTATACATACAACATATGCTAATATATAGCTACATATACATAGGTATATATATGACATTCTGTCAACACAAACTAACATCCACAAACTGTGAAACTCAACATTACTAAAGTACTAATAATTGTTCAGCTTGCATCAGTGGCTAGCTTAATGCTGAGACTGGAAGAGGGATGGGGTATTTGTTACACATATATACTTAAAATTACACATTTATGTTTTATGTTTGAAGTACAGTATGTATATTGCACTCTGGTTGTCCAACAGTTAAAGTAAAGAGAGGGCTTGTGTAGCAAAGTGCCAGTGAAGGGTAAGACCAAAGACCACCTAGGGTCATACTTTCCCAGGTAGAATAGCTGTGACAGAGGATTAAATCAGGAACTGAAAGTAATTTTGGAATAGTGAATTGAAGGGAACGAAAGAAAGAAAAAAAACTGGACTTGAAAATGATTGTTTTAAATAGTGGATAAAGAAAATTACAAAAGCAATTATGACCGTACTGTAGGTTGAGTTGTAAGGCAACAGCTTTTAATTAAACAGTGGAGAACTTTTAAAAACTAGCTATACAGCTGTATCTCAAAATTGAATCTTGTGGTACTTTTCAGTCAATCCCTGTAAAATAGATTTAAGATGCACACATATGTGCACATAACTTTTAACTTTAATTCTGTGATGCAGCTTGCTTTTATAGTCTTACTTTTACAACTAGCCACATCACAATTTAGAATTAGCCAAGTCACTTACAACTAGCTTTTTGGCCACAATTATCTCCTTTTGTAGTCCCTGGCTCACATACAACTACACTTGTTTGTTGACATTGTACATGTAAGAATGTGATAATGTTTTGATGGCTTATGATCATAATAACTGTTACACACAACACGTACTGAGTCTGTTGGTAGTATGTGTATATCTACTAGTAGTAAAGAACTACAGGTGTAGCAAGAACTCTCCATAAAAATCATTTTGTTACTCACATGCACTTAATGGCTGTGTCCTAATAAAGGTATATAGCTATACACACTGATCTCATTATCCATATCCATGAGATTGTTTAAGTTAGTTCAATTAATGTCAGCACCATATAATGTCACCTACACAAATTAGACTCATATTAGTAATGAAGTTAATGATCAATATGGTAAAATTCCTTTATTCAGCTACCGCTTCACAGTATCAACACATGCCACCCAACCCAAAATAATCCCCCTGATCATTAGTGTTTGCACATTGTGGGTTATGTGACTGGATTTACAAAGAGGCAATTTCTACTCACATTCCCAAAACATACAGTGGACCTCTCTACAATGGTCACTTTGAGACCCAGAATTTTATTCCTATTTTGTTGTATTAATTTTAGAGATTTTCCTCTTTTAGAGGTAATGTATGGGGCCAGAACTGATGGGAACATAATATTATGGAGGCTGTGTCCTTAGTTTTTGATAAGAGAGGCTCCACTGTATTTGAGACTTCTTATTACAATTACGTAAGTATGGAATTGGAAGGTGCATGGATTAATCAAAGAAAATTTTTGAACATGAAATTTAAATTTTGGAATGTGGATTTATAGTCAAGTGGCTTAGCAGCATTAAAATGCATTATTGTTACAGAGTGGATAAAAACACCAAATTTTTTTAGAGCTTCTGTAAACCATACTAATGGGTTTTAGTCTAGGAGCCCTCACCAAATCAGTAATATTATCCTGATTCTCCAATTTGAATTTTTATAAATTAGCAATTTATACTACTATTGTATGATTTGTATTCCATCACCTGTAAATCAAGACACACGGTAGTGTGTCGTGTGGCCCAAGAAGCCGGCGCGCAACCCCGTGAGTATATTGACAGGAAGAAAGAAAACGCAATTTTCGTACCTCCGTAGCTCTGTGCTGCCTTGATGAAACAAGACAAATTTTGCTGTGTACATTCCCTCCAACTTCAGTACTCCAAATTTGAGCGAAATCGCTTCAGGCATTCCTGAGATATGCGACTTCAAAAATTGGCTTAGTTTCTTCGTTTTTTTTCTTCTTATTTTTCTTCCTCTTTTCGCACACTTACAAAAACTGCTATAAAACGCGAACGCGTTATCCGATTGCCTTGAAATTTGGCACACAGAAGGGGGGTATAAAGGCGCATCTCTGTACCAACTTAGGCTGGAATACCATAAACAGGCAAAGAGTTATGAGCGATTATGCACGGAAAATAACACCAATATGTTGTCACGCCTACAGGGTAAACCGCGTATGGGAAGAAGCTGAAAATCGGTGGGTGAATAGGTTAACTATTGAACCTCAAACCTTTTGTGGTTTGCAAGAAATCGAGCTAAAAACCAGGAAGATACAGCGAAAAAATCAACAGTGTGTAACAATTACGCAATCAAGATTAGCTAATTTTTATTATTATTATTATTATGCTTGCCACGCCTACCAGATAAACCACTTGGGGTAATGCTTTGAAAATCGCTGTACAGATGGAGTTATCATCTTAGAAAAACTCTTCATTGGTGTAGAAAAATCAGACTTAAAGCCACGGAGTTATAACACGAAATCCAACTTGGTGTAGCAAGTGCGAGATCGAGATACTCTAATAGAGCAGTCATCCTAATAGAGCAGTTACCCTGAAGAGAATTCAAGAGATCAGTTAGAAATAAGTAACCTGTATAGAGATCAGCTACAAACAAATCACCCTGTAGAGAGTTCAGCTACAAACAATTCACCCTGTTCAGACATCAGTTAGAAGAAGTTTTCTTGTAGAGAGTTCAGTTACAAACAAATCACCCTGTTGAAAGATCAGCTAGAAGATGTCACCTTATAGATAGTTCAGTTACAAAGAAACCACCATGTAGAGAATTCAGCTACAAACTAGTGACCCTGTAGATACATCAGCTAGAAGAAGTTACCTTGTAGAGAGTTCAGCTACAAAGAAACCATCATGTAGATAGTTCAGGTACAAACAAATCACCCTGTAGAAAGATCAGCTATAGAAGAAATCACCTTGTAGAGAGTTCAGCTACAAAGAAACTATCATGTAGAGAGTTCAACTACAAACAAATCACCCTGTAGAAAGATCAGCTATAGAAGAAATCACCTTGTAGAGAGTTCAGCTACAAAGAAACCATCATGTAGATAGTTCAGGTACAAACAAATCACCCTGTAGAAAGATCAGCTATAGAAGAAATCACCTTGTAGAGAGTTCAGCTACAAAGAAACTATCATGTAGAGAGTTCAACTACAAACAAATCACCCTGTAGAAAGATCAGCTATAGAAGAAATCACCTTGTAGAGAGTTCAGCTACAAAGAAACCATCATGTAGAGAGTTCAGCTACCAACAAATCGGCTTGTAGAGAGATCAGCTAGAAGAAATTACCTTGTAGAGAGTTCAGCTACAAAGAAACCATCATGTAGAGAGTTCAGCTGCAAACAAATCACCTGTAGAGAGTTAAGCTACAAACAAATCTCCCTGTAGAGAGATCAGCTAGAAGAAGTCACCTTGCAGGGAGTTCAGTTACAAAGAAATAAACCATGTAGAGAGTTCAGCTGCAAACAAATCACCTGTAGAGAGTTCAGCTAGAAACAAGTCACCCTGTAGAGAGATCAGCTAGAAACAAGTCACCTTGTAGAGAGTTCAGCTAGAAGAAGTCACATTGTAGAGCTACAAAGAAACTACCATGTAGAGTTCAGCTACAAACAAATCACCCTGTAGAGAGATCAGCTAGAAGAAGTCACCTTTCTAGAGAGTTCAGCTATAAAGAAACCACCATGTAGAGAATTCAGCTGCAAACAAACACCCTGTAGAGAACTCAGCTACAAACAAATCGCCCTGTAGAAAGATCAGCTAGAAGAAGTTACCTTGTAGGGATTTCAGCTACAAAAAAATCACCCTGTAGAGAGTTCAGCTACAAAGAAACCATTCTGTAAAGAGCTCAGCTGCAAACAAATCACTTGTACAGGATTCAGCTACAAACAAATCACCCTGTAGAGAGATCAGCTAGAAGAAATTACCTTGTAGATAGTTCAGCTACAAACAAATCACCCTGTAGAAAGATCAGTTAGAAGAAGTTACGTTGGAGAAAGTTCAGCTACAAAGAAACCATTTTGTAAAGAGCTCAGCTGCAAACAAATCACCTGTACAGAATTCAACTACGAACAAATCACCCTGTAGAGAGATCAGCTATAAGAAGTTACCTTGTAGATAGTTCAGCTACAAACAAATCTCCCTGTAGAGAGATCAGCTAGAAGAAATTACCTTGTAGAGAGTTCAGCTACAAAGAAACCATCATGTAGAGAGTTCAGCTGCAAAGAAATCACCCTGTAGAAAATTCTGCCAGAAACAAATTGCCCTGTAGAAAGATCAGTTAGAAGAAGTTACCTTTTAGAGAGTTCAGCTACAAAGAAACCATTCTGTAAAGAGCTCAGCTGCAAACAAATCACCTATACAGAATTCAGCTACAAACACATCACCCTGTAGAGAGATCAGCTAGAAGAAGTTACCTTGTAGATCGTTCAGCTACAAACAATTCACCCTGTAGAGAGAGCAATTAGAAGAAGTCACCTTGTAGAGTGTTCAGTTACAAAGAAACCACCATGGAGATTTCTGTAATCAATATAATATTATGTGACCGGATTTGCGAAAAGGGGTCTTCCACACACATCCAATTCCGTAACCGTTGGAGACCATAACTCAGTGTTCAAGTAACATGTTAACCTGCAAATTTCACCACGTATTCAGCTATAGTGGTGCGCACCACTGTCCAAAATTCAAGGCAATAGCTCTTTCCAATCTGAAGTTATCAATTGTCAAAGTTGGCAAATTGGATGTGTGTGGAAGACCCCTTTTCGCAAATCCGGTCACATATGTATTATACAGTATATATAATTTGTACATTTGTGACCGGGCCTGCGAAAATAGGGCATGTGGGCACAAACTACACCCCGTCATTCTACAGGTCATATCTTAGTACTGGAGTAGAATATTTGAATTCTGTAACTTGTATCATAAAGGCACTTAAATAGCTACTAAGAGCCGAAAAGTGCATATCTATAGTATAGTGGTACAAAAAGTTATGAGTGATGGAAGTTTGAAAAAGTAGGCAAAAATCATGTGCCCACATGCCCTATTTTCGCAGGCCCGGTCACATTTACTGATAAAATATTTAAAGTACATCTACTTCATCTTTTCTTCTTCCTGTAGTAAAGAAAAAAACATAGGTTAAAAAAGTCCCAAAGCTGGCCATAGGCCGGCTTTGGGGTATACAAATACAAAAAGAAATGAAATCTAATCCAAAACAGCCAAGCTGTAAAAAAAGTGTGCAGCCCTCAGAAAGGCTATGGTGAAAAAAGATGTGAAATCCAAGGTGGCGGCCAAGAAATGGCTGTGATGGTAGGTTAATGGTAAAAATTTTAATAATGACAATTTAGGTAAATTTTGTGAAGCGGCACAAAAATTCACCTGAATTGTCATTATTAAAATTTTTACCATTAACCTACCATCACAGCCATTTCTTGGCCGCCACCTTGGATTTCACATCTTTTTTCACCATAGTCTTTCTGAGGGCCGCACACTTTTTTTACAGCTTGGCTGTTTTGGATTAGATTAAATATACAAGAGTAAAAGCATGTTTCTTCTCCAGAACATATGTTTTGAATGGCTTCAGACAACAAAACGTGATGTTTATTAAAATATTGAGCCATGTGTTTTGGGGAGTTGTAATTGTTTAAAGAGTGTCAGATTTCTTTATAATCTGTTGTGTCAAATTTTCTTCTGGTGAGTTCCTAATGCCTTACTTTTATTAGAATAAGTACAGTATGCATTGCTTGGTAGATGACAACATTTCCAAACAATATGGAGCTAGACTGGAAAAAGTGTATTATTTGCCAACAGGAAACTGTTGAGCCTTTGAAATGCCCATTGCAGGGTCCAGGAACTAGTGAAGATAAATCAGAAGCCTACAGATCCTTTCTGGCCAATGTAGAGCAGTTTCAGGCCATTGGCGCACTTCCAACAAATATCTATTTTGAAAATTAAAATTCTGCAATTTTTTTATCACACAGTGCATCTTGGCATAAAAGTTGCCACTTGAAGTACAACAATTCTAAGCTTAAAAAGGCAATGAAAAGAAAATCTTGCATGGATGAGCATGAGTATGAAAGAAGAACTAATAAAAGACAGGCAATTGATATGGATGTTTGCTTGTTTTGTCAGAAAGGAAATGAGGAAAACGATCTTCATCAGGTTCTAACATTTGATGCAGACACAAATATACAAACCATGATTACTGAACTACAGGATATTATCCTTCTTTCTCGAATTGATGGAGGAGACCTAATTGCAAAAGAAACTACGTAAGTATCACTTGAAATGCTTGGTTAATTTAAGAAATCGTTTCAGAAGCCATACCAGAAAGTTAAGCCAGCAACATCAAAACATAGATGAAAAATTGAATAACTCAAGAACATTTGTAGAACTAATAAACTACATTGAAAAAGCTGTAGATTCTGGAACTCTCATATTCAAGCTTTCTGAAATACACTCCCCCTATGTGAATCATCTTGAAGATCTAGGTATTAACAAACTGGTCAACAAAACCAGACTGAAAGATACTTTGTTGCAGCATTTTCCAGAAGCACAAGAGCAGCATGATGGTAAAAACACCATCATTGTTTTCAAGGAAGGAATGAAAAAAATGTTAAAGGAAGCCCTTAAGAAACGAAACTTCTCAGAAGATGCTGCGATACTTGCTAAAGCAGCAGTGATAGTCCAGAATGACATTTTTAACCACCATTGTGTTAGCTTCACTGGTGTATTTCTGCCTAATTGTCAAGAAGATTCTTTGCCCTCCAGCCTTAAATCACTTGTTTCACTAATATTAAATGGTCCCAACTTGAAAGATCAGGACAGACATGAAACACAAGCTTGTCTTACTGCTGCCCAAGTTCTACTGTACAATGTAAAAAGGAAATCACCCTCTAGAAATGATGTGAAAACAAGGCATACTCTGCAGCGAGAGCCACCTATCCCAGTATATATTGGCTTGAATATTCATCAAATGACCAGAAGTAAGAAGCTTATTGATCAATTATATCAGATGGGAATCAGCATTTCATATGACAGAGTTATGGAACTTGAAGAATGGATTGCCACCTCTGTCTGTGAACAATTTGAAAAAGATGGTGTTGTAGCTCCTACTGGTCTTCGAAAAGGTTTATTTACTGTTTGTGCACAGGATAATATAGACCACAACCCTAGCTCAACCACTGCTGTCAATGCCTTTCATGGCACTGGAATTACTCTTTTCCAATTTCCAACTAAGGTGAACCCTGGTGAAAGCAGACTTCCTGTAACAATACCACCTTCTGGACTCAAGCAGCACTTCCTACCTGATAATTATGCCATGGTCCCAGCTGTAGCTCTGACAGCAAGTGCTATTGATGTACCAATGCATCTGAACAGTAATACAGAACCACTTCAAACCTACCTGTGTGAGGCACAATCCAAGGAGAAATGCTGGAGTGACCCTTGTTGAGAAGGAAGAACTAACCAGTGAAGATTGATTGGTGTGGGCTGCATATCATGCTTCACAGCAACCTCCCATAGAAGATCCTCCAGCTGTGTGTATGCTACTGCCACTTTTCTATGAAAAGGCAGATACCGCTGCAATGGTAAAGCATGGCATGAATGTACAAAGACAGGTAATTGAGTACCTAAACCCTAGACAAATTCCAGTCACTACCTTTGATCAGCCACTATTTGCCCTGGCAAAGCTTGTACAATGGAAGTGGCCAGATACTCATGGTGAGTCAATGCATTTTGTTATGCTTGGTGGCTTGCACATAGAGATGGCCCTCTGGAGTACACTGGGAGGTGTCTTGGAAGGTTCTGGCTGGACTTCAGCATTAACTGAATCAGAGGTTGCCTCATCTGGTACAGCTGACTCCTTTTTGAAGGTTTCTCATCTTGCACGAACCAGGCATGCCCACCAAGTAACTCTCTTAACCCTCCAGAAACTTCAAAAGGTGGCCTTTTGCAATCAGGAAGCAATCAATCTGAAGCAGCTTGGAAAGAGGACATGCAGAAGAGAAGTTCTACGTTTATGTACTGAGACTTTATCTTGAGGTACGAAACTCTTATTTTGATCTTTGTCCGGGCTCATAGAGAGAAGAACTTTGCTTTGTATGTGGAAGTCTTGGAGAACCTGACACCTCTTTTCTTTTCAAAAGACCTCAGCCGAAAGCTATTTCTAAGCAAGGAAAGAAGTTTTAAAATGCTTCAGAATAATGTAGCACTATTTGGCCAGTTGTACATCTCCATGCAAAGCCGTGATGGAGACTTAAAGGAGTTCTTTGCCCACAAGATTCAGTCCTTTCCTCCTGCTCTCTCAGATTTGGGAAAGCTGTATTTATCAAACACTAAGTCAGATTTGCTGAATTGCATCGGACAGTCAGGGCTATCTGATCCTCCTCAAACATATGAATGCTCAGTGCTAGATGGTGCAGTTATTGTGCACTTTCTTCCCACCAATTTAGTGAGTAACTTTGAAGAGTATGCAGATCAGGTTTTTATCCCTTACTTGACTAAACAGTTACAAAATTCCATGAGAATAGACCTTGTGTGGGACAAATACCTTCCAAACAGTTTAAAGGAGTCTACAGGGGAAAAGAGAGGCAAGGGTGTGTGAAGAAAGGTATCTGGTCAAACTAAGCTACCTGGCAATTGGGCAGATTTCCTACATGACCCAAGGAACAAAAAGGAACTGTCCTCCTTCCTCACATCTAAAGTTGCCAAGTCCACTTTTCCACCCAACAAGGTTGTGTATGTGACATCTGATAAATCTGTAGTATCTGTGGGCCAAACCAACTTTGTGATGCCAGACTGCAACCATGAGGAAGCAGACACCAGAGTTGTTGTGCACATATCACATGCATTGTAGCAGGGACTTCAGACAATTGCAGTACGTACCGTGGACACCGATGTTATTGTCATTCTTGCTGGTGTATTCTTCAAACTGACAGCAACTAATCTTCTTGCTGATATCTGGGTTACCTTTGGTACAGACAAGAATTTCAGAATATGTAGTATTAATGCCATCTGTACTTACCATGGTGAGGAAAGAGCACGAGCACTACCAATATTTCATGCTCTAACTGGCTGTGACACTACATCTGTATTCAGAGGCAAAGGCAAGAAATCAGCATGGCAAGCTTGGCAGGCATATGAAGTCACTGAGACATTTGGGTTTCTGGCTACCCACCCGTTTGAGCATTTAGATTCTGACTCGGAGCATTTCCAGAGAATAGAGAGATTAATAGTTGTTCTATATAGTAAAACCTGCCACCTAATGTCTGTTAATGACGCAAGAGAAGAATTATTTTGTCATAAGAACAGAAAAATGGACATGATACCACCAACGCAAGATGCACTTCATCAACATGTTAAACGAGCAGTTTACCAAGCTGAAATATGGACTACCAGCACTCAAGTGGAGCAGATGATTCCATCTCCAGAAGATTTTGGGTGGTCAAAGGATCCACTGTCACAGTCTTGGGTGCCAGTTTGGCTTACTATTCCAGAGGTATCTAAAGCATGCAGTGAGCTCATTAAATGTTTTTGCAAAGGAGAATGCACAGCATGCAAATGTGCAAAAGCTAATCTAGTCTGCTCACCACTTTGTAATTGTAAATGCAATAAACACAGAAGCGAAAATGAACAAACTACATGCTAACATTTATTTTTGTTATTTTGTACCATTGTGACAGTTATGTATGTATCTTAGTAACCTATTGTTAATTATTCTATTATAGTATTCTAATGTCAGTAATTTAGTATATTTGTTTTTTTCAAACTCCAATAGTGAAAAAAAATGTTTTTTCTGGCTAATAATGGTGACCATCTTGTTATTCTCGGAGTAAATAAAAAAATTGCAGTGGGCTCCTAGGCTAATGTTAACAAGTACATCATAAACTAGCTGTACAAAAGAATTGGTGCTTTTATCCGCCCTGTAACAATAATCTAATCCAAAACAGCCAAGCTGTAAAAAAAGTGTGCGGTCCAGAGAAAGGCTATGGTGAAAAAAGATGTGAAATCCAAGGTGGCGGCCAAGAAATGGCTGTGATGGTAGGTTAATGGTAAAAATTTTAATAACGACAACTCAGGTGAATTTTGTGCCAAGACCAAGCGGCACCAAATTCACCTGAATTGTTGTTATTAAAATTTTTACCATTAACCTACCATCACAGCCATTTCTTGGTCGCCACCTTGGATTTCACATCTTTTTTCACCATAGCCTTTCTCTGGGCCGCACACTTTTTTTACAGCTTGGCTGTTTTGGATTAGATTTCACTTCTTTTTGCATTTGTATACCCTATGGCCGGCTTTAGGGCTTTTTAACCTGTCATTTTTTTCTTTACTACAGGAAGAAGAAAAGATGAAGCAGGGTGATTTCTTTGTAGCTGACCTCTCTGCAAGGTGATCCTTCTAGCTGATCCCTCTACCGGATGACTTGTTTGTAGCTGAACTCTCTACAGGGTGATTTGTTTGTAGCTGAACTCTCTACAAGGTAACTTCTTCTAGCTGATCTTTCTACAGGGTGATTTGTTTGTAGCTGAATTCTCTACAGGGCGATTTGTTTGCAGCTAAACTGCTGAACTCTCTACAATGTAACTTCGAATTCTTCTAGCTAAACTCTCTACGGGTGGCTTGTTTCTAGCTGATCTCTCTACAGGGTGACTTGTTTGTAGCTGAACTCTCTACAAGGTAACTTCTTCTAGCTGATCTTTCTACAGGGTGATTTGTTTGTAGCTGAATTCTCTACAGGGCGATTTGTTTGTAGCTGAACTCTCTACAAGGTAACTTCTTCTAGCTGATCTTTTTACAGGGTAATTTGTTTGTAGCTGAATTCTCTACAGGGCGATTTGTTTGCAGCTGAACTCTCTACATGGTAGTTTCTTTGTAGCTGAACTCTCTACAATGTAACTTCTTCTAGCTGAACTCTCTACATGGTGACTTGTTTGTAGCTGAACTCTCTACAGGGTGATTTGTTTGTAGCTGAACTCTCTACAAGGTAACTTCTTCTAGCTGACCTTTCTAGAGGGTGATTTGTTTGTAGCTGAATTCTCTACATGGTAGTTTCTTTGTAGCTGAACTCTCTACAATGTAACTTCTTCTAGCTGAACTCTCTACATGGTGACTTGTTTGTAGCTGAACTCTCTACAGGGTGATTTGTTTGTAGCTGAACTCTCTACAAGGTAACTTCTTCTAGCTGACCTTTCTATAGGGTGATTTGTTTGTAGCTGAATTCTCTACATGGTAGTTTCTTTGTAGCTGAACTCTCTACAATGTAACTTCTTCTAGCTGAACTCTCTACAGGATGACTTGTTTCTAGCTGATCTCTCTACAGGGTGACTTGTTTGTAGCTGAACTCTCTACAGGGTGATTTGTTTGTAGCTGAACTCTCTACAAGGTAACTTCTTCTAGCTGAACTCTCTACATGGTGACTTGTTTGTAGCTGAACTCTCTACAATGTAACTTCTTCTAGCTGAACTCTCTACGGGTGGCTTGTTTCTAGCTGATCTCTCTACAGGGTGACTTGTTTCTAGCTGAACTCTCTACAGGGTGATTTGTTTGTAGCTGAACTCTCTACAAGGTAACTCCTTCTAGCTGACCTTTCTACAGGGTGATTTGTTTGTAGCTGAATTCTCTACATGGTAGTTTCTTTGTAGCTGAACTCTCTACAATGTAACTTCTTCTAGCTGAACTCTCTACAGGATGACTTGTTTCTAGCTGATCTCTCTACAGGGTGACTTGTTTATAGCTGAACTCTCTACAGGGTGATTTGTTTGTAGCTGAACTCTCTACAAGGTACAGTAACTTCTTCTAGCTGAACTCTCTACAGGATGACTTGTTTCTAGCTGATATCTCTACAGGGTGACTTGTTTGTAGCTGAACTCTCTACAAGGTAACTTCTTCTAGCTGACCTTTCTACAGGGTGATTTGTTTGTAGCTGAATTCTCTACAGGGCAATTTGTTTGCAGCTGAACTCTCTACATGGTAGCTTCTTTGTTGCTGAACTCTCTACAATGTAACTTCTTCTAGCTGAACTCTTGACGGGTGGCTTGTTTCTAGCTGATTTCTCTACAGTGTGACTTGTTTCTAGCTGAACTCTCTACAGGGTGATTTGTTTGTAGCTGAACTCTCTACAAGGTAACTTCTTCTAGCTGATCTACTTTTTTACAGGGTGATTTGTTTGTAGCTGAATTATCTACAGGGCGATTTGTTTGCAGCTGAACTCTCTATATGGTAGTTTCTTTGTAGCTGAACTCTCTACAGGGTGATTTGTTTGTAGCTGAACTCTCTACAAGGTAACTTCTTCTAGCTGATCTTTCTACAGGGTGATTTGTTTGTAGCTGAATTCTCTACAGGGCGATTTATTTGCAGTTGAACTCTCTACATGGTAGTTTCTTTGTAGCTGAACTCTGTACAACGTAACTTCTTCTAGCTGAACTCTCTACAGGATGACTTGTTTCTAGCTGATCTCTCTACAGGGTGACTTGTTTGTAGCTGAACTTTCTACAGGGTGATTTGTTAGTAGCTGAACTCTCTACAAGGTAACTTCTTCTAGCTGATCTTTCTACAGGGTGAAGTTGAATTCTCTACAGGTGATTTGTTTGTAGCTGAACTCTTTTACATGGTGGTTTCTTTGTAGCTGAACTCTCTACAAAGTGACTTCTTCTAGCTGATTTATCTACAGGATGACTTGTTTCTAACTGAACTCTCTACAGTGTGATCTGTTAATAGCGGAACTTTCTACTGGGTGATTTGTTTGCAGCTAAACTCTTTGCATGATTGTTTCTTTGTAACTGAACTCTCTACAAGGTGACTTCTTCTAGCTGATCTCTCTACAGGATGACTTGTTTCTAACTGAACTCTCTACAGTGTGATCTGTTCATAGCGAAACTTTTTACTGGGTGATTTGTTTGCAGCTAAACTCTTTGCATGATTGTTTCTTTGTAACTGAACTCTCTACAAGGTAACTTCTTCTAGCTGATCTCTCTACAGGGCAATTTGTTTGTAGCTGAATTCTCTACAGGGTGATTTATTTGAGCTTAACTTTCTACATGATGGCTTATTTGTAGCTGAACTCTCTATTAGGTACCTTCTTCTAGCTGATCTGACTACAGGGTGACTTGTTTGTAGCTGAATTCCCTACAGAATAACTTACAATGTAATATAACTGAGTAAATTATAAATGCAGCTGAATGCTTTATTAGGGTGACTGTTCTATTAGAGTATCTCGATCTCGCATTTGCTGCACCTAGTTGCCTTTCGAATCATAACTCAGTGATTTGTAATCCGATTCTTCTGTACTACTGCAAGGACTTTCTATGATGATTATTCCAGCTACATACTGATTTTCAGCTCGTTGCTCTAAGTGGTTTGCTTGCCTGGTAGATACGAAAACTAATAGTTCTTTTATTCATAAAAATCGATCGCGTAATTTTGACACAGGTTGGGTTTCGTGTCATATCTCCATGGTCTTTATCCCGATTCCTTTCAAATCACAAAAAGGCACTCCTGCGATGGTTGCTCCATCTACATATCAATTTTCAACTGATTCCTCCAAGGCGTTTACCCTGTAGACGTGACAGACCTTCGACCTTATTTTACACAAATAATCGGTCATAACTCCGTGAATGTTCATCGGATTCCTACCAAGGTTGGTACGAAGATCCGCCTTAATGAGCCCTTTAAGTGTGCCAAATTTCAGCCAAATCCGAGCACGAATTCGTGTTTTATGGCGAATTTTGCGAAGTGTGCGAAATGAAGAAGATGAAGAAGAAGAAAAAAAACGAAGAAATTAAAACGACATTTTGTTCGCTCGTATCTCGGAAATGGCTGGAGCGATTTTCTTCAAATTTGGTATGTAGACTACCCTAACTGGGCGGCACGTCTCCAGTAAATTTGGTTCCAATCGGATAAGGGATCACAGAGCTACATAGGTGTGAAAATTGCGTTTTCTTTCTTCCTGTTAATATACTCACGGTGTGGCGCGCCGGCTTCTTGGGCCGCACGACACACTATCGTGTGTCTTGATTCCACTAAGCCTGTAAATACAATAAATAATTATAAACTATACATTGACGTTAAGATACTACAAAAAATAATTTGTGTGTATATAATTTGCATCATAATATAATTATGTACAGAGTTATTGCTTACACTGCAACATACCTTCAGATATATGTTTCCTGGTGGGGCTTAATTTTACATACCTATCTCATAACTATTGAACCAAGTTGTTTGCACCCTTAACTTTTAACTAGTGGTTGAAGTTCAGTACATAAAGTATGCACACTTGGCAGCTTACATACTAGTTTCACTCACTGAACAGCTACACATGCTAACAGTACTAGTCCAGGTGCAAGCAATTACTAATATTCCAGCCCCTTGTAGTGTGCAACAACGTTATACCAGGGATTTTGCTGATATATACACCCAAAGCCCAAGTCCAAGGGCTGTGGGTGTGTTTATCAACAAATTCCAAGTAACAGGAGTGTAAATGATCTATATCGCACACTCATTTAATAGATGAAAGAACTACAGAACACTCACGGCACCCCGTTTGTTTTATATGCTAGTATCTGATGATCGAAGGTGGTTTTAAAAGTGTGGGCTTATATAGCCTTCAGAATATTATCCATGCATCATTATGCTTCAAATACACATTACAACTTATGATTGTGGATTTGCGTTCTTATTTTACATTTTTACACTACATTAAGGCTACACTATTTGCGACAGTGAGTAGGTTACTAAAGTATTAACCTATTTCAATCTAGTGATTTTGTTCCATGGTCTGCTTCAATGGCTAACATTTGATGTGCAAAACCTATGCATTCATGTATCACCCAAACTATTATTTAGTGATCCTTCATCATAGAAAATAGTTTGTTAATTAACAATTAACTCATCATATAATTTTACAACTACACTCAGGGTGACTAAGAAACTAACACTGAATCCCACAATATAATCCTGCATGTCACTCAATTTAGCAAGTCAAAGCATATTATATATATATCGTATCGTTGAACAGGTTGGGCATCAAAGCCATGAGCAAACTGCATTCCCATGATAATGCCCGGGCAATATCAACTTAGGCAGTATTAAATCCTGAGTGGCATGTTTGCACCCACACTGAAGTGGTATATGTGATCGTTACCCATAACCAGTTGTACCAAAAATATATTGATTGTAAGCAAATTTATTTTATACTTTTAATACAAATTTGTACAATGTGCAAGATGTAAGTGTACACAACATCTAAATAGCTACAGTTGGTAAAGTTCAGAATGTTTGAGATTTATGATAAAGGTCCGGGATTAGCATCATTACGGGCTCCAGGTGGTGGTGGACCACAAACTTGCCAATTACAGTCATTAAGGTTAGTCTCAGAAGGATTGGCGTCCGACATATGAACACCACGGCCATGGTAATCTTGCAACCGAAATGTGCTTGCTTGTAATGTTCTCAGTGTACAATACAGAGGAGGATTATGGAGTGTGTAGTAGGTGAATCAAGCATTAAATATTTGTATATACTCATTAATGGAGAACGTTGGACAATATGGCTGTGCTAGAAACGTCTGTGAAAAGAAAAGTGTAGCTAGTAAATGTATGAAAGGTGTGTGTATGCTTACATTGATTGTCTCAAGATGGTAGATCGCTTGTGAGATTTGGCATACAAGGTGCCTTATATGCACATCATTATAATTAGATTTAGTAGCATGTTGTATAGCATTGCCCAGAGATGTGTGACATCTGTACACATTGGTGAACTTAGTTGGTCGTAACGTTGCTGGAGTGCTGGCGGAAGAGGATTGTGTATTATTCTACATGGGGTTACCTACAGTAAAAATTAATTTTATTATTACACGTTTCACAGTCAAACTTTGTATAATGGATGAACTTACGGGCATCATATGAACTTTCTCTTGAGCTCTTAGAAATATGCTACGCAGACGACAGCGATAATGAGTGAAGTGATAATTTCTGGCACCCTGCATTGCTTCAATATATTCAGCCACAGCAGAGGAGGTGGATCGTTTGGAAATCTCATGAAAAGGCTCTTCATCCTCCACAGACTCTGCATCCTCCACATCAGTAGGAGCAGCACTACCAAATCACATCTGACAACTGATGACGATCAGAAAACATCCTATGAGCAGTGTGAGTAGTTTCATCGCAATTAAATCTTTGAAAATGCTTGACTTTGAACAGCAAAGTTGATGTGAGCATGGCTGTGTCTGTCACTCTTTTATACAAAGTGTGTCCTTTGAAATTTGTGGTTCAAGGAGTTTATGTCATCACTCAAAGTGACCCTTGTTATTATTTACTGTAAACACTTAACAAGATTAAATATTTTTGCTTAATATTATTTAAGGTTGGATCACTTGCTAGCATAATTTAACTTGCTTGGAATCAAAATAATAAATTTAGCAGAAATCAAAGCAAAACACTTACAGAAATAACTCAGTTGCTACTGTAAATTAAATCCGAGTAGTTGTGCCTGAAATCATTTGTAGGTGAAGAGGGATAAATATTGCAAGACAGATTGTAAACAATGAATACGTGCTTGAGGAGTATAAACTACCCAACACCATGGCCACAAAGCATCCACCACAACTATAGCTAGGTGTTTGTTAGGGATGAGCCTATTTTGCTTTTTTTCCCACCTATTTTTCTTTCCAGCAATTCTAATATTTTTCACCTATTTTGCTCAATATTTTGCTAGGGTTTTTTCTATTTTGCTGAGCATCAGTAAAAATTAATTGCAGTATCTCAAGCTTGCAAGCATGTGTGACTGCTCTATTAGAATATTTTGTACATAGTGACTGCTCTATTAGAGTATCTCGATCTTTTGTCACCATTTCCTATGAGCTCATGTTATCCTAATTATGCTAATACTATGTGTGACTGTTCTATTAGAGTATCTCGATCTTTTTCATACAAAATGTGCTAAGCTGCCATTCCTTGGTGCCCATTTTTCCATTTTTCCACCTATTTTTCCAGCATTTTGCGCTTTGCTTTTACCAACGTATTTTTCCAAAAAATTTACCGGCAAAATCGGCGCATCCCTAGTGTTTGTCTATGTATTGTACCTCCAATATGTACAGGTAAATTTCAGCAATAAAAGTTGGTATGGAAGGATTTACCTGCATTGAAAAAGTTGTGTCAAGATTGTGGCTACTCCAGTACTTTGTCTTAATTTGGTCCCCACTAAGATAAGCAAGAAACTATTTGATTAGTTGGAATAGAATTAAACAGACCTTTGTGCTAACATAAATATCTCCGATGAAATACTCTGACATATAAATTATTACATATACAGTAACTAGTAGTACTGTACATTTGTAGTCATTTGGCTCACGGTTAGACGAGTTCTATTATTTTAAAAAGTAGGGAATGTTTACTACACTTCTCTGTCTAAACATGGTCTTTTAACTATAAGTTTTTTATGCATGTTAAGTTTCGTTTGAAGTATCACAAGGTAAACATTGGAAGATATTCTGAATTTGGTTTCACTCTGATCAGCAAGCCTTCAAAGTATCCCAAGAAAAACAGGATTAATATTTGGGTAAAAATTCTCAAGCCATGCTACAGCTCAAATATGCAAGTGTCAATTAATTTTATTGGTATATTCCCAGTTATCTCATCAACATTTTATATAATATTTTCTCTCAATAGAAGTGTTAATCATTATCAATGCAGAGTTACTAAGCATGTGCTCTGCATGTAGTGTTTTGTGTAATAATTGGCTCTATATTAAATATGCATGTCTACTGGTTGGGCCTTATTTGAGAAAACAACTCTTTAAATATTCTATAATTTTTCATATAATTCAAGATATCTATGATTTATTCTACCCAGGAATTAAACTTATAATGCTGTGTTTCAGAACTATAATGTGTTGAATGTGACCATAAAATGGTAATTTTTCAAAATTCGGTCACATACTGTATATAACAGGCTTTCTCATGGATGGGGTCGTGGCACCTAACAAAGGTTTTATACAAGTTGACTCACCATTGATACTTGTAAACAAATTGCAACCAATATACTGATGTATTCTGTTGTACGTAATCTAATTAGATTTGATTGCTTGTTGTTTGATATCAAGTTACTAAGATCAATATCAACATGACCTGAACTGTGTAAGGTACACTCTCTTGTGTGGGAGTTTTAATGGTTGACTACATGATAAATATTTTCTAAAACGAGGTGTTACCAATAACTACTTTTTGAGGGAGTTGTAGTTATAAACAGATAATTTTATTTTCAGTTTCTTAGATTCATTAGCATGCTGAATTTGATAAAGTGTTGACATCAAAGTCTTTCAGAAGCAACTATCCCATACATCACTATTTGTTCATAAAATACAGTAAATTTACATACCCAAATGTTATAATCTGTTTACTGAATAAGTACCTTGATGTTTAAGTCATTTAACGTTACTACATGTATGGAAATATGTAGAATGTCTTGGTTGTAAACAGAAGTCGGCATGTATATATCAATAATATTATGGTGGTGATATACAGATTAACAATGGATATGTTGTATTATAGCTTGCACCTTAAGAAGTACTCAAGAATACCTATTTCACATTTTAAAGCAATTATTTACCATGGTGACTTGTTAAAAACCAATTATTACCACTTCATTATAGAAATTGTTTATATAAGAAAATATGTGAAGTAAACCATATAAGTGCCTACTTGTCAATGTGGGTCTATAATGTAATTCATATAATGAAGTTCTTTATTTGCTGTTTAAGCCTATTTGATCAAGTCATCCAAGTCATTCGTAGCTATATATAATATTATTTTATTTTTGAGTGGTCATTTACATTTCACTTCATTTTGTTAGCATGTAAAACAGGAATATTTAACTGAATTAATTGATTTATAAAAATACCCTCTGGCAATTGGAAACTGCTCTTCTTTCCTTGTCAAAGCAGTACATAGCTACAGACACACCATAACAAGTACACTGCACATGGACACAGATTTACAATTCATATAAAAGAAAATCAGAAATATTCTTTTAAAAATTACAAGAACAAAAGTAGAACAGTTGTTGTTAACAGCTAATTATGTTCAGTAGGTAATTCATTCCACCATTGTGAGGTAATGTAATGAGAATACACTCCCACTATTGTGTGCTGTAAACATCCCTTGCCTCTAATGTACATAATTATGTGCTTGGATTATTTGTGTGTATGTGCTGTAGATACAAAGTTATTCTGGGGACTTATTCTACACTAAGATGTGTTGAAATCACCCAATACTAAATAGTACTACATGAATACACTGTATAATGGTAAAGTTTATAACATTTTCTAACATCAAACAAATATAAAAAATCCAAACAGTTTCATGTGGCACTACTAAAATATCACATTGCATATGCTTTTAGTGTCAGATGATTTTTAATGTAGAAAATTTATCACATAAAAAATACTTTTAAAATATCAGATCTAGAGGTAACTGTATAATAAGTTACGCATTTTATACTTCTCTTAATTTAGTATGCTTGAAACAGTAGTTTGGCTTAGCTTCCATGTTTTTGTTTATATTTGCGCTTTCTGAATACATAATGATAGTTATTTCAAAGTTAAAGATGTTGTTGCTCACTGAAAATTGTGATCTGATTTGAAAATTGGGGTCTTCCACACATGAAATTTACCTGTGTAGTCATAACGGCAGATTAGGAGTTTAACAGCTTGACATTTAGGGCTGTAACATTAATTACATTTGCATGTGTGTGTGTGTGCATGAGGCATCATAGCCTAGTGGCTAGATCATCACCCTGGTAATTGAAAGGTTAAATTCCAGGTTTGATTGCCGGATATACCCAGTTGATATCATTGCTTCAGCAAGAAACTTTACAGCCTACCCAGCTGTTTAAATGGTTGCCTGGTGTATTTAAGGAAGCAGTTCACCCAGATGTAACATCAATGGGTAGGTACCTGGTGTTAACCAGGGAGGCAAATGCCAGCTGTCCATGTCTTACACAATGGGTGAAAATCCAGGTGAGAGTTTGGGAGCCCACACCTTCACCTGTGGGACATGGTATGAACTTGCAGGAGGATTTTCCTGTACTGACTCATAGCAACTGAGTAATGCACAAATGGGTATGCATGACCATGCTAGCATGGTAGCCAAAGGTGTGTATCTATGTGCATGTGTGTCCATTTCTACAAACCCAGTCACAATTGTTTATGGCAGCTTTATTTTTCTAATATTTCTGGTAGTTATACTGACTGTATAACAATTCTTTGCTCATGAAATGCACTTCCATGGTACCAGAATTTACTAGGGTATTTCCTATATACTGCAAGAAGTCAATGATTAAATTTATTAAAAGTTCAGGTCATATGATAATTTTGTGGATACAAATAAATTAAATAATGTTCATTTTTAGTACTATGAATTACATTACAGACCAACACTGACAAGTAGGTACTTATATATAGTTTACATGTTAACCATTGAAGTTGTACTTCACATATAAATGTTTTTATTTAACATGCTACTGCATGTTAAATAAAAACATTTATATGTGAAGTACAACTTCACAAGCCACCAATGGATGGTTGGTTTACATAAACTTCAAATTTAAAATGATGGCACTACCACTATGCATGTACCCACGTGTACAATGTGCATACTGGAGAACACACACTCTTAGAATTCAAATGTTTGTAGCCAGTCAAGGATCACAGAAGACACTTAAACATGAATCCATAATTGTGTACAGTTATTTCGTTTATACTGTGGTGTTGTGGTTTAGACTTTATGAATGTTATATTTCAGTTATCACACAAATAATAACAAAGAAACACACAGAAGAGTTGCATATAATTAATGCACACTGTGGCAGGGCGAACCACAAAGTTTATTTATGAATAACGTACAAACCCAACATGAGTATCACGTACATATTGCAATAATTACAGTTGGCCTATTTTATGTAGCAATTGTAAAATGACTTAATTTCATTTTCTGGTGATAAAACAATGTCTGTTGGTAAAGCATTGCAGAGTACTATAGACAAGGGGGAAATGACAGTTTGTATGTTTGGTAATCTGACTGATGGGACTTTGAAGTGATGAGTATGGTGGCTGCTTATTGGATAAGGTGGTATGGGTTGGATTATTATTGTGAGTAAGGGTATTATTTACAATTTTGTATAGAGTTAGTGGCCTAGCTTGAGTACGTCATTGTACCAGTGTGTGCCAGTGGACACTGAAGTGGAGTAAAAGTAGTTTAAGACAAATCTAGCTATACAGCATTGAACTGATTCGAGTTTGTGATTGTCCTGTGGGCCCCACACAGTGGAACAGTATTATGGGATTTACATATGACTCATAACATTAATCTTTACTGATCATGAAAGACAAGATTTCTTTGCAATAAGGCTCTGACATTTTGCTTTTTGTGCAAAGTAGGTAACATGATTTGTGCAAAGTAGGCAACATGATCAGACCAGGTTAGATCATCACACCTCGGTATTTTATGGATGAGACATGTTTAATTAGGTGACCATGTAAACTGTAATGTGATGTGAGAGAGTATTGCTTGAGAGATATTTGAAGTTGTTTGCATTTGTCTTAGTTAAATACTATCTAATCCAAAACAGCCAAGCTGTAAAAAAAGAGTGCGGCCCTGAGAAAGGCTATGGTGAAAAAAGATGTGAAATCCAAGGTGGCGGCCAAGAAATGGCTGTGATGGTAGGTTAATGGTAATAATTTTAATAACGACAAGTCAGGTGAATTTTGTGCCAAGACCAAGCGGCACCAAATTCACCTGAATTGTTGTTATTAAAATTTTTACCATTAACCTACCATCACAGCCATTTCTTGGCCGCCACCTTGGATTTCACATCTTTTTTCACCATAGCCTTTCTCAGGGCCGCACTCTTTTTTTACAGCTTGGCTGTTTTGGATTAGATTTCACTTCTTTTTGTATTTGTATACCCCAAAGCCGGCCATAAACGGCTTTCGGGCTTTTTAACCTGTCATTTTTTCTTTACTACAGGAAGAAGAAAAGATGAAGCAGAGTGATTTCTTTGTAGCTAACCTCTCTGCAAGGTGGTCCTTCTAGCTGATCTCTCTACCGGATGAATTGTTTGTAGCTGAACTCTCTACAGGGTGATTTGTTTGTAGCTGAATTCTCTACAGGGCAATTTGTTTGCAGCTGAACTCTCTACATGGTAGTTTCTTTGTAGCTGAACTCTCTACAATGTAACTTCTTCTAGTTGAACTCTCTACAGGGTGACTTGTTTGTAGCTTATCTCTATACAGTGTAACTTGTTTCTAGCTGAACTCTCTACAGGGTGATTTGTTTGTAGCTGAACTCTCTACAATGTAACTTCTTCTAGCTGAACTCTCTACAGGGTGACTTGTTTGTGGTTGAACCCTCTACAGGGTGATTTGTTTGTAGCTGAACTCTCTACAAGGTAACTTCTTCTAGCTGATCTTTCTACAGGGTGATTTGTTTGTCTCTATACAGGGAAATTTGTTTGTTTGCAGCTGAACTCTCTACATGGTAGTTTCTTTGTAGCTGAACTCTCTACAATGTAACTTCTTCTAGCTGAACTCTCTACAGGGTGACTTGTTTCTAGCTGAACTCTCTACAGTGTGATTTGTTTGTAGCTGAACTCTCTACAAGGTAACTTCTTCTATCTGATCTTTCTACAGGGTGATTTGTTTGTAGCTGAATTCTCTACAGGACAATTTGTTTGCAGTTGAACTCTGTACATGGTAGTTTCTTTGTAGCTGAGCTCTCTACAATGTAACTTCTTCAAGCTGAACTCTCTACAGGGTGACTTGTTTCTAGCTGATCTCTCTACAATGTAACTTCTTCTAGCTGAACTCTCTACAGGGTGACTTGTTTGTAGCTGAACCCTCTACAGGGTGATTTGTTTGTAGCTGAACTCTCTACAAGGTAACTTCTTCTAGCTGATCTTTCTACAGGGTGATTTGTTTGTAGCTGAATTCTCTACAGGGCAATTTGTTTGCAGTTGAACTCTGTACATGGTAGTTTCTTTGTAGCTGATCTCTCTACAATGTAACTTCTTCTAGCTGAACTCTCTACAGGGTGACTTGTTTGTAGCTGAACCCTCTACAGGGTGATTTGTTTGTAGCTGAACCCTCTACAAGGCAACTTCTTCTAGCTGATCTTTCTACAAGGTGATTTGTCTGTAGCTGAATTCTCTACAGGGCAATTTGTTTGTTGCTGAACTCTCTACATGGTAGTTTCTTTGTAGCTGAACTCTCTACAATGTAACTTCTTCTAGCTGAACTCTCTACGGGTGACTTGTTTCTAGCTGATCTCTCTACAGGGTGACTTGCTTCTAGCTGAACTCTCTACAGGGTGATTTGTTTGTAGCTGAACTCTCTACAAAGTAACTTCTTCTAGCTGATCTTTCTACAGGGTGATTTGTTTGTAGCTGAATTCTCTATAGGGCGATTTGTTTGCAGCTGAACTCTCTACATGGTAGTTTCTTTGTAACTGAACTCTCTACAATGTAACTTCTTCTAGATGAACTGTCTACAGGGTGATTTGTTTGTAGCTGAACTCTCTACAAGGTAACTTCTTCTAGCTGATCTTTCTACAAGGTGATTTGTCTGTAGCTGAATTCTCTACAGGGCAATTTGTTTGCAGCTGAACTCTCTACATGGTAGTTTCTTTGTAACTGAACTCTCTACAATGTGACTTCTTCTAGCTGAACTCTCTACAGGGTGACTTGTTTCTAGCTGATCTCTCTACAGTGTAACTTGTTTCTAGCTGAACTCTCTACAGGGTGATTTGTTTGTAGCTGAATTCTCTATAGGGCGATTTGTTTGCAGCTGAACTCTCTACATGGTAGTTTCTTTGTAACTGAACTCTCTACAATGTAACTTCTTCTAGCTGAACTCTCTACAGGGTGATTTGTTTGTAGCTGAACTCTCTACAAGGTAACTTCTTCTAACTGATCTTTCTACAAGGTGATTTGTCTGTAGCTGAATTCTCTACAGGGCAATTTGTTTGCTGCTGAACTCTCTACATGGTAGTTTCTTTGTAGCTGAACTCTCTACAATGTAACTTCTTCTAGCTGAACTCTCTACAGGGTGACTTGTTTGTAGTTGATCTCTCTACAGGGTGACTTGTTTCTAGCTGAACTCTCTACAGGGAGATTTGTTTGTAGCTGAACTCTCTACAAGGTAACTTCTTCTAGTTGATCTTTCTACAGGGTGATTTGTTTGTAGCTGAATTCTCTACAGGGCAATTTGTTTGCAGCTGAACTCTCTACATGGTAGTTTCTTTGTAACTGAACTCTCTACAATGTAACTTTTTCTAGCTAAACTCTCTACAGGATGACTTGTTTCTAGCTGATCTCTGTACAGGGTGATTTGTTCCTAGCTGAACTCTCTACAGGTGATTTGTTTGCAGCTGAACTCTCTTACATGGTGGTTTCTTTGTGGCTGAACTCTCTACAAAGTGACTTCTTCTAGCTGATCTATCTACAGGATGACTTGTTTCTAACTGAACTCTCTACAGTGTGATCTGTTCATAGCGGAACTTTCTACTGGGTGATTTGTTTGCAGCTAAACTCTTTGCATGATTGTTTCTTCGTAACTGAACTCTCTACAAGATAACTTCTTCTAGCTGATCTATCTACAGGATGACTTGTTTCTAACTGAACTCTCTACAGTGTGATCTGTTCATAGCGGAACTTTCTACTGGGTGATTTGTTTGCAGCTAAACTCTTTGCATGATTGTTTCTTCGTAACTGAACTCTCTACAAGATAACTTCTTCTAGCTGATCTCTCTACTGGATGACTTGTTTCTAACTGAACTCTCTACAGTGTGATCTGTTCATAGCGGAACTTTCTACTGGGTGATTTGTTTGCAGTTAAACTCTTTGCATGATTGTTTCTTTGTAACTGAACTCTCCACAAGGTAACTTCTTCTAGCTGATCTCTCTACAGGGCAATTTGTTTGTAGCTGAATTCTCTACAGGGTGATTTATTTGAGCTGAACTCTCTACATGATGGCTTCTTTGTAGCTGAACTCTCTATTAGGTACCTTCTTCTAGCTGATCTGAATACAGGGTGACTTGTTTGTAGCTGAATTCCCTACAGAATAACTTGCAATGTAATATAACTGAGTAAATTATACATGCAGCTGAATGCTTTATTAGGGTGACTGTTCTATTAGAGTATCTCGATCTCGCATTTGCTGCACGTAGTTGCCTTTCGAATCATAACTCAGTGATTTGTAATCCGATTCTTCTGTACTACTGCAAGAACTTTCTATGATGATTATTCCAGCTACATACTGATTTTCAGCTCGTTGCTCTAAACGGTTTGCCTGGTAGACACGAAAACTAATAGTTTTTTTATTCATAAAAATCGATCGCGTAATTTTGACACAGGTTGGGTTTTGTGTCATATCTCCATGGTCTTTATCCCGATTCTTTTCAAACCACAAAAAGACACTCCTACGATGGTTGCTCCATCTACATATCAATTTTCAGCTGATTCCTCCAAGGGGTTTACCCTGTAGACGTGACAGACCTTCGACCTTATTTTACGCAAATAATCGGTCATAACTCCGTGAATGTTCATCGGATTCCTACCAAAGTTGGTACGGAGATCCGCCTTAATGAGCCCTTTAAGTGTGCCAAATTTCAGCCCAATCCGAGCACGAATTCGTGTTTTATGGCGAATTTTGCGAAGTGTGCGAAATGAAGAAGATGAAGAAGAAGAAAAAAACGAAGAAATTAAAACGAAATTTTGTTCGCTCGTATCTCGGAAATGGCAGGAGCGATTTTCTTCAAATTTGGTATGTAGACTACCCTAACTGGGCGGCACGTCTCTAGCAAATTTGGTTCCAATCGGATAAGGAATCACAGAGCTACATAGGTGTGAAAATTGCGTTTTCTTTCTTCCTGTTAATATACTCACGGTGTGGCGCGCCGGCTTCTTGGGCCGCACGACACACTATCGTGTGTCTTGATTTGCCAGTTAGTAGACCACTGGATAGTGTGTTTAGATCTAATTGGAGAATCTTTACATCATCACTTGTATGAATAAATCAGGGAATCATCAGCACAGAGCTTTACTGTGCTAGACATTCTCTCAGAAAAATCATTGATGTACAGGAGAACCCAAGACTGAGCCCTGTGGGACACCAGCATAGGCAGATCTAGAGGAATCTCTTAGGGGGAGCAAGTATCACTCAGGCTAGGGTGTAGCTAGACTTTGGTGATGCTACATAACACTATGGGAAAGAAACACCTTAGTGTGCAAAGCATACTAACATGCCAAACTAGGGGGGCCTAGGGGAATTCTCCCAAATTTTGAACATTTAACTGTCTGAGATTGAATCTGAGAGTGATTTCAGCAGTTAATCACAATATTGCTTGATTGTTGTATTCTCCTTGAATGCAACGCTAATTTCAACAGTATTAATGCATAGGTGGATCTGAGGGGGGGCCAAGGGGTGCTGTACCCCCCCCCGGCCCTTCTCTTGCCCCCCTTGGACTCACCAGTACTATATTGATACCAGAAACTGGAATCATGCATTCACACTGTATCCAGAAGTATAGAAAACCAATGGGCAAATAGAAGACAACAGTTATAAATGTACTTTACAGTTATACTGTACATTGTAAAGATAAGTTTGAATTTTTGTGTTAAGATCGAGATACTCCAATAGAGCAGTCACTACTCTAATAGAATAGTCACGACTCTAATAGAACAGTCACAATTCTAATGTCATAACAATACTAGCGACGGCTTTTTTTGATTTAGTACACTTTACCACCAAACAGGTTTCATCTCAGATGGGCTGACTAATCTTTATATGCATTGCAAGCATACACTTCGATACCTAAATGTTATCAAAAATGCTTCCAAATTCAAACCTAGTAGCTCTAATTTTTAAAAATTTTCTCTAACTACAGTCGTAAGACTGTATGTCTATTATTCATCCAGCCATACTGAACAAAGTTATGCAACTGAACATAACTTGTGTACTTACAGAATTCCTCTTAGTGGAATAAACACTGTTGTGCACTAAACTTCTTGCACCCCCTCTTGCCCCCCCCTGACAATGCCTCCTAGATCCACCTATGTTTTAATGTATATTTACCTGAAATGCTGTATTAGGACAACTGTTCTATTATTAGAGTATAGAGATATAGTGCAATATTTGATGGGTTTAGCTACACCCTTAGCAAGCATGTCTAGACTAATGTATTTGTATGCATATATGCTGCATGTGCACTCATTGTGTGGTATTTGACTACAGGCATAATTAGAATATACATACATACAAGTATACTGTGAAGCATATAGAATTCATGACTTTAAATGACAAAAAAATTTAACATGTGCTGTAAGACGGTGGGAGTTTACGGTGTAGTTTCATAGCAAATTTTTCAATGTTGTTTTTTGTATAATGTGGAATTACATCTTTTTCAATTTCTAAAGTGCTAAGTCTCTCCTGACCCATAGTACTACGTAAGTAGTTTTTTAAATGTCGCAAATAGAAGAACAATCCTTCTGCTGAACATGATGTAATTGGTATGGTACAAAATATTTCTGTCAACTTGCACATAAGTGGCAGAACAGTTTGGATTCCTCTATCCTCAGTGAAATTGTTCATCTTCTACTGTAACAAACTTTAAGTATTTTGTCATCTCATTGTTCTGGAAGTGGGACAACAGCTTCCTCCCTTTCTAATTCTTTTACCAAAACCCCTCAATTCTACCTTAAGATTATCTGGTCCAATTCATAAATTCATGCAATGTCTTCAATGATTGCTTGTGAAACACCTCTACTATAAACCAACAACAATTTCTCAACATTCTGAACAGTAACAATGTCATTTTCACTGAACCTTTCCTGAAGTTGACCAATTATTGTGTCTAAAAGTGGATAATAGCTGGTCAGTTCCTTTGTCGTGGCAATTGTGAAGCATCTAATTCAAATTTGTTTGAAATTTCTTCTGCTTCTTTCCAGAATTTCTTAATTTCTGCACCCGTTCTCATTTTCTTTAAGCTTTATTCTACAGCATTAACTTTGCATTGTGCAGCACATACAGACAAATTAACATATTGTAAATACTTGACAGCATTTTTGTTACGAAGTTGCTATTGTTCCGGCAGCCGGAAATATTTTGTCAGTGCTATTGTTCCAGTAGTCCACTAGATTTCTCCCTATCAAGCACACTAGTTGTATGCTATGCCCCGAGTATTCAACTTTAGGGCACACGTCTAGTAGGTTGCCCCAAGTATTCGACTTTAGGGAACGCGTCTAGTAGGTTGCCCCGAGCATTCAACTTTAAGGAACGCGTCAAGTAGATTGCCCCGAGCATTCAACTTTAGGGGATGCGAAAAGTAGTTCTAGTGTTTGGGGTAGGATTGGGTTCAGCTTTAGTTTCTTCTTCATCTTCAATATATATTATATAGAAGTTACTCCAGTCAGAGACATATAAGGTAGAAACTATACAAAGGAGGTGGGTAGCTGGGAACCATGTAGCACAATGGTTAAGACTCTGGGCTCAAGCACTGGAGGTCCTGGGTTCGATTCCCACTCAAGGCTATTTGTGTTTTTCTTTTTTTTCTTTCTTCCTTCGTTTGAGAATCTTTTTTGTCTAAGTTTTATTTTTATTCACGTGACTGCCGAACAATAGCAGCAGCCTTTTTGTTGTGCTGAAAACCTCCTTTAGTACTACCAGGTTATATATAAAATCAAATGTACAGATTGAATTTAATAAAGACTATGCTTGTGCTCCATAAAATGGTCTTCATCAACTATTTTTTGCATAGCCATTACCAACTCATCCAGTTGTTTAACAATTATTTTTATTGCTTTGATCCTGCACGCCCAATGCTTATCTGACAAACTCTTTAAGGTATACATCTTAAATTCCAATTCATTTTGCATTTCTTCAAATACAGCATACCAGTTCTATGTTACACATGACAAACAAAACTGTTAGTCGTCCCTTTGCTTCACTGATAATTTTAACCAGTCACCAAAAAGCTGTTGTACTGTGACACAAGGATTCTACTAACGGTACCACAGAAGGCAAGTGAGTTCCCCCATCTGATCTGTTGTCGTTTTTTGTTTGTTTGTTTTTTTACAACTAGTTCACTTGCTACTCAGAACTGCTACTCACTGTCATGGAAATTCTGAAGTAGCTATGCCACTCACATGGTGGTCACAGGTGCCCGGGAATTATGCTTGACTAATTTTGAGCATAACAATAGGGTAAAAGAATTGGGAATTATTCCATCATTTTGAAGCGATTTAAGAGCATATTTGGTATAATTTTTGATTCACGCAAGTTGAGGCAGTCACCTACTCTAATAGAACAGTCAGTGGAATAATTTTATTCTATTGCAACAGTGAATAAGCATATTGCCAACTAAAATATAACTTCACTGTCAAATAGAGTAGAATTTCTACTGCTCCAAAATCTTGCTAAACTTTACAAAATGCAAAAGTCTAAAAAAAATTCAAAACTTTGGAATAATTTTAAGACATGTTGGAAATAATAAGAGCATAATGATAACTTTTTGGAGATATTCAGAATAGCATAATGATGAAATTTTTTGAGAATAATTCCCTGAGGCCTACAAACCACACCTTGCTAAACTGTTTGATGACAGCATAGACACTATATTAGAGGAGTATATACAGAAGCGATGTTACCCCATAGTCAGAGGACAGAGTCCAATTGGAAGACTATCTTCACTTGTTCTTCAGCAATTGAAACACAAGGCTACAGTACTCACAGATATTGACAAAAATAATCTAGATATTAAGAGGATGAATATGAATTGAGAGTATTATTGTGGAATCAAAAGATATGCAGTCAATTTTGCCACAGAGGATGGCATTGATTGGCAACAAGCTTACCACCTTACCCCAACCTACAAACAGAGAAAGCAACTCAAATACACAGCCACTACCAGCTGCTTCAGCCTCACACTCTCCTCCCCAGATCTTAGAGACAGCACAAAGGCTATCAATGGATACAACTGGATCTACCCATAGAGAACTAGGTAATAGTCACCTAACACCCCAATATGTTACATGATTACCAAAGCTGGAAGTCCCAAAGTACAGGGATGACCCCTGAATTGGCAGTCATTTTGGGACTGTTGAGTCTGTCATAGACATGAATCCATACTTTCCTGGGATATAGAAATTGAGTTATTTCAGAGCACAGCTAGAAGATGAGGCAGCAAGAGTCAGCCTTGCACACCGTCATGTCTCCCAATGCACCTCAAAGAACCGATGCTGAAATTGCAATGGCAAACATACCAGTATCAGCTCTGCTCCAATCAACTCTACTCCCACTAGTGAGAACACAACTCAGTCAACCTCCAACCCAGCAACAAGTACTATTGCGACTGCATCTCTCACAACCTTTGTCCCATCACAGTTGACAAGAAACATTGTCTGTTTATTGAAGACTGCAATAGCAACCGTGGTGAATGACAAGATAGAAGCCGAGGCTTTCATACTGAGGATCCCAGTGATCCTTCCTCACTGAGAAGCTTGCACATTTGCTAAAAGTGGTCCCTCACAAGTCTGAGCACATCAACCTGTCTTCCTTTGGCTCAGAAAAATTTCTTCTCAGACGTTCAGATAGTGTGATCATTAATCTCAAGACACCAAGAGGTGACCTGATTCCAATTTAAGCACTTGTTGTCCTAGCCATTGCTGCCAGCCATTGCTGCCCCATTCAACAACACAGTAAGAACCACAACCTCTAACATACCAGATTTGAAAGGACTTCCTTTAGCCCATTTAGTCTCTAGTGCAGAGAATTTTGAGATATCACTACTCATGGAGCTGACTTCTATTGGCACTTCATCGGGGACCACATTGTCAGGGGTGATGGTCCCACAGTTGTCAGTTCCAGATTAGGATATGTGCTGTCAGGTCCTCTACCAGTACCACAATCTCACAACATTGTCTTAAACTTGCTTATAGTGTTGCTGTACACCATGACACTGATGAGCAAGATTTACAAAAGGTTTTGGGCAGTGGAGGATGCTGGGATCATTACTAACTCCTCAGCCAAGACCTCCTTGGAACAGGGTTCCAATATTCACATAACCTGGCAAGGTGACATATCCTACAGTGCTATGTTTTTTCCTGGATGGATGATCATCAACCTCTTCCTAACAACTATGTACCATATGCCAAGGAAGGACATGATCACTGGTCCATAGTCTTGCACAGACTCCTGGTATGTTACAGACCTATGACAACATATTGAAGGAGCAAGTCAGCTGAGGTTTTATTGAGCAACTAACACCTAATGGGAACAGTGCTACTCACTACATACCTCACCACCCAGTGAGGGAAGACTCCAGTACTACACTAGTCTACATTGTATATGATTGTAGCTGCCATGGATCTGTGAACCAACCTAGCCTCAATGACTACCTTCTAACTGGTCCTCCCTTTTCATTGATCTCATCCTTTGTTTATGCATGGGTTTTACCAAATATTGAGAAGGCCTTCCTTCACATTGCTCTTCATGCCAAGGATTGTGACTTTACCAGATTTCTATGGCTTTCTGATCCATCTGATCCCAGTAGTAAGTTTAACATACAGATTTTGCATGGTGCTGTTTGGTTCCCTTCATGTTGTTTACCACCAATTGCCGCAGCACAATCAATACCCCTGTTTGCATGTAAATAATATTGTTACAGAGTTTAACATGGAAGAAGAACCTTTACAGTTTTACAGCCAGGCCAGATCCATTCTATTAGCAGCAAAGTTTAACTTGATTACCTGGGCATTCAACAGTAGAAAGCTATGGACACTGCACGGAGGGATGGCACTGCAGACAACAATGTCCTGGGACAACAATGGGACACTTCCTTTCGTTTGTTATCCCTATATATTTGTGAAGGGTCTTAATCACACTACCACCCCACTGACCACTAAGTGAGAAGTGATCCAGGACTCTTCCAAACTCTTGGTATCCTAAGTCCAGTATCAGTTTGTGCCAAACTACTCATGCAGGAGCTGCGGTAGCAATGTGCATGTGCTATGTGGGATGAACCATTAGACCAAGACATCCTGGAGGAATGGGTAGCCATACTAAGAAACATTTGTAAGTCAACAAACATCGTTATAAGTAGACCATTTTTCCAGACAACATTTCAGCAGCCACTTCATTGCAGCTACATGTTTTTGCGGATGCCAGCACCAAGGCATATGGTGCAGTTGCCTTTCTGTCCAACCTAGATAGTACCAGTTTTGTAAATAGCCAAAGGACGTGTTGTGCCACTGAAGCAAATCACTCTCCCTAAGCTTGAGCTGATGGCCACTGTTGTTGGAGCAAAACTTGCTATTGACTCTCTCCATCTGAAAGCTACGGTTTATATGTGGACCGATAGTCAAATAGTACTGCGTTAGATCCTGAGCAAGAAAGTATTACCTCAGTTTATCAAACACTGAGTGGAAGAGATTAACCAGTTTATTCAAACATCACCTGGCAGCATTGTCCATCCAGTGACAATCCAGCAGGCCTCCTCACCAGAAGACTCCCCTTTGAGCAGTTTCATACTTCATTATTGTGGTGGCATGGATCAAACTGCATGGTTACTTGATAAAGGGAAATTGGGACCCTCACTCAGTCTCCCAACCCTATGTAGCAGCACTAACAGTAAAAGAATTGTAATGTTACCACTACTGTTCACCAGCAGCTCAGAAAAGCACTGGCTTACACAGGGTAATCATGCCAGAGAACTACAGCTCCCTCGAGCACTTACTTGTAATGACAGCATATGTTAAACACTTTATTGGCAACCTCAGATGATCTCAAGATGTAAGGGTGACTGCCCCGCTAACCCCCACAGAGTTGAACACTGCAAGACTGAAGTGGATTAAGACTTCCCAAGAGCTGGCCTTCACCACTGAAATATCAACTCTACCTTAGTAAGGCAGCTACGACTTTTTCTCGGCAGTGAGGGATGTGTTAGGTGTGGTGGGAGCATACACAATTCCCAAAGTGATATTGCAAGATTCCCATACCTCCATCCTCAGAAACATGGCTTTACCAAGTTGCTTATGTACTTACTCCATAACTCCCTTTTCCATGGAGGCGTGAACAGCACTCTCACAGCTTTGAGACAGCAATACTGGGTCCTTTCAGGTCGGCAGTACAAAGACTTCTCCAAAATTGCACAACCTGTATATGCCACCAATCCACCATGGAATGTCATACCCTGCTCCAGAACCTGTACCATTGCCCAAGGACCATCTGAATGATGTAGTTCCATTCACCATAACTGGGGTTGATTTCATTGGTGCTTTGTATGTACAGAATAACAATGGAGAGAGTAAGGTGCATATTTGTGTATTTGCATGTATTTGTGTATTTGTATTTGTGTATTTGTATTTGATGGCTTTGATTTACCACCAGAGCCATCCACCTGGAAGTTGTACCTGATCTTACTGTTGAGAGACTTTCATACTTGCCTTATGTGAGTTGCAAATCCCTACTCCATACCATGATGTCTGACATGCACCAACATACACATTGGGCGCGGAGGAACTGAAGGAGATGTTAAGTTCAAAGGAGTTAGATACTGTCCTCAGTAGATGTGGCATACATGGAAGTTCATCCCAAAGAGGGTTCCATAGTATGGTGGCTACTGCTAGAGGCTGGTGGGACTGACCAAGACAGCTCTCAAGAGTGTACTGAGCAGGGCACATATTTCCCTACAAAAGTGTTACGGAATATTGTGGTTGAAATAGAAGCTATTCTAAATAAAAGGCCGCTGACCTATCTGTCTGATGATCATAGATTTGCAACCACTGACATTGTCATACCTACTGTATGGCAGAAGGATTACTGCCCTCCTACAAAGCTGTATAAGGTGATCACAAAGATTAATTCCAATTGATGATTTAGTTACAGACCACTAAAAGAACTGACAAGCTACTGCACAGCAGTGGAATGGATAACCAAAAAATTAAGTACTGTGATTTTTGGTGCACAATGTAGGATACTGACCAGACATATGACAGGACAGGCACTTGTAAAGGGAAAGCAGGCCCCACTGAGAGTAGGCTTGCATCAAACATGCCAGCATAATAAAAGGCATAATAGGCTGGAGTATTATGTCAGCATAATGCTGGCATATTAGGTGGATATTTCAAACTATGGAGCCTAATTCGATGAAAATAGATCGATACTCCCTAATAGAGCAGTCAGTGGAAACTGCAAACTGCATAGAGCACTCAGATGCATTGTACATAGCACCTTAGATCAATATCTCTATAGAACAGGCACTTTATAATAAAATACAAAGCATACAAAGCATTCAATTCAGTGAATGCTTTATAGTACAAAGCATTCCCATAATTAAGAGAAATATTGCTAACCTAGGAACATAATGCAAGCATAATAGGAACAATGAAAGAGCACAATGGGCAAAATTTTGAGCAAAATGTTAAGCATATTTGACTCAGGCTTAACTGAGATTATTGTAATCATGTCTTACAAGCTTGATTTTATATGATGTATACAGGGATGTATGCGTGTTGCAGCTGTATACGTGTGTCTATATATGCACAGTATATTTGGATGCTGATATGCTACATACCAGTTAACTTACACTGGTATTTATCCCAGTGCTCAAGAAGTTTTCCTTGTACAGAACTATAACAGAAGTGTTATTTGTAATTACAGAAGTCAGAGGCAGTCCGAACATCCTAGTAGCAACACCTAAAAATTCTCTGACGCATCATTAGATCTGTGAAAGACACCTCCCAGAGTCCTTTATAACCTCCTTTCTGCAATCCCAATATGTACAGTTTTCTGCAAGAGCTGCATAGCTACAGTGAACCAAAGGATCATAACATATTACATTAATATAGTGCATTGTTACACGTACAGTTGTGGTGGTGTGACAATAGACAATGTACAAATTGCGCTAAAAGTTATCTGGTATAACAAGTATCAGACCCTATTTGCAACTGTAGCTACATGTCTCACTACAAATTTGAGTTACTGCAACCATTCATACCAGTCTAGTGGATCTGCTTAATTAAATCCTGGGGGCGGTACTCAATACCTTTCATGTGTAACAGCAGACAGAGTAACGAAACTAGACTCACCAGGAGTACCCAAAGTATGGCTTGTTGAACGGCTCCATAGTGTTAGTGCAGTTATTAATCAGCCTTCTAAAGAATTGCCAGAGATCTGTTCCTCTTCCACTTCGAGCATGACTGCTCTTCACTGCCAGAAGAATACTGTATAAGCATTATACTGAGCAAACTGTTGAATGGGGCATCAGTGCAGTGGTTCACAACTATGGTGGAGTGGACGCAGAGGCAAAACTTGAAATTACGCGAGGTAGATGACATGTTGAAAAATGATCTATAGATAGAGTATTGAATGTTGATCTTAGAAATATATAGTTGGTTGGGTGGAATTAGCTACCTTGGCATGCACATTAAATTTGAATATGGTACTTTTTTCTCTGGGGCTCCCCATACATTTTAAAGGATTAATCGAACAATTGAATTAGAAAACCATCTAGCAACCTGGACTGTCTTGAAACTGCAGCTGCTTCTAGCTGCAAGTTTGTACATGTTGCGTGGTGATAGTACACAGCATAATTCATACACAAATATTGACTGTATTTATTCCATCTATGTTATGGTGTTGGAACAAATAATCCAAAATTCTACCTTGGCTCAAACAAAAACAGACCACAGCCCCCAATATTGAATAACATTAGAGTCATCTATAGATTTGAGGTTTATTTTGTCTCGTTATAGGGAGTTTTTTTAAATTAGTTGTTCCAATACTGAATAAATATGGGGTTATATGGGATAATTATTTTTGCTGTGGTAATTTATAACTTCAGGGTTTATTGGATCTTAGCAATCTTTGTATGCTTTGTGGTGACACTGTGAAAAAAGAGGGATATAAGATGGTATTTCCAGTGGCTTATTGAATACAGAAAAGCTTGATATAACCTGTAGTATACTAACAATCACATGTAAGGCTTTAGTTAATGTGTTAAACATACTGAAACCATATATGTGATGGTATAGTGTGGGCATTATATTTGATATAAGCTATTTTAAGTAATGCGGTAAATAAGCTGAAACCATATATGTAATAGTATAGTATGCATTATACTAAAGTATAACATGAGTATAATACAGGGTTTATATTATTGCTTATTTGTATTCAATAAGCCACTGGAAATACCATCTTATATCCCACCTTTTTCACAGTGTGAGTAATTATGTTTCACCTACTGCACACTTGTCAATACAATGGTGTATACCCATAGGTAAGTGGATATTTCAAGCCAGTAATAAGGTAAGTTAACAATTGTTTACTAATACTTTAGATACTTTTGCTACACCTCCATCTTGAAGGTAGTTATGACTAATTGCAAGATGCTGTAATACAGAGTTATTATATAATATTGGAATTACATGGTCCATTAATTCATTAGTGATGGTACAGTATTATGTCAATTTCAAAATATCGCAGTTTTGACAAATTGTGCAGTGTGATCATCATAATTGTGAAAGCACCAGCAATATGAAATGTGTTAGTACAGCCGTTCTATTCCAGGATTTCATCTAAAAATGTTTCGGATGTGATCAATGTTTTCATTTGTAATTTTGCAGTTGTCAATTCTCAATACTTTAAGAGATGAAGTATTGACTGCAGAAATAATTTGAGCAGCATTTAATATAAAATTTTCTTTTACAACAAAGTGCAGTGCTATTAGCTGGTGGTCTTGAAACACAAACATGTCTTAATGCATTTTCTGCTGTACTGCACTGGCTCTGGTAATAACATTGTGCTCTGGCTCACTGAATAGTCTGAATGAATAACTAACAGATCTACGTTTCAGTAATTTCATCTGATGCTTGAATAAATTATATCCACACAAAAAGTTACCCATGACTACTATAAAATGTAGCTTAGCATCATTTTAAAATATTGTATCCGTAACTTGACTGTCACTAGTTATGGTATCAATTATTATTTCAATTCCTACATTTTCAAATGATTTCAAAATATTCAATACAAGTTTGCCATTTAAGTGACTTTTGACAACTATTAATTGTAAAAAGTGTGGTAGGATTTTAAAAGAAAATTAACTTTGTTTTCATTTAAATCTGATAATTGACAATCGATTAAACACAAATCTGTGATAGTAGAACCTACTGTAAGTTGTAGATATCAATTTCCAATCCATATTCAAAAGAAAGTACATGTTCATATTACTGCAAGAGGTTGTTTTTTTACTCTTTTTGGATAGCACAACTACTCTCGTAGTCTGTCTACCAAGGAATAAAGTGTACTGTTACCATCTGAAATGATCAGCTGTTTAATATCCCATGCTGTAATAATTTCTGGTAGTGTAGATGTGATTGAAGAGGGAAGAGTACTTCTGGAAAACTGTAGCTTACATACTTTTGAAGCTGGCGTTAACTCACCAAGGTAATCACACACAACTTCAAATTCAGAATTTCTGTGATTACACTCGATAAAATCTAACTCGGTCCAGGTTTTATTAGTGATAGCCAGTACATGCATGATCATATAAAAGGTATCAACACTCAGTCTACAAGAAATAAATTTCCACACATCTACTGATGGTTCCACTTGGAGTGCCCATACCAACTGTTTTTAATAGGTTTATGTACCAAAAGCATTTTGTTTTGCAATTAACACAATTGAATTATTGTTCTGGAAAAGGATAACAAAGCATTAACTTTCACTGGAGCAATTTACTGTAAATAAATATTTCTTGTAAAGTAGAAATGTTTCTTGATAATAGAATAAATGGTATGTCTACTTTCAAGCAACTGTGAGAAATATAAAGGAACACCAGTGACTGTTTACTAAGTACAATTTCATACCCGCTTCACTTATATTACAATCACATAGATACAAAGCTGTTAATTGCTGCTGAGATGAAGTACCACTTATAGTATCTGCAAATCCAATTTTAAAACCAATCATGGTGTTTTCTTCAATCACTTTAAATTTTAGTTTGTAAGTATAACATTTGAACAGCATGTCACATAGACAGTGAATTATAGCTTCACTTTTATTGGCATAAAAATGTAAGTTATAACTCCATGAAGGAATTTCATTACAATTAGATAAAGACCTAACTTTTACAATAAGATTAGTATTTCCAAGTTTGATGGTTCGCTGCTCAATGAACATGTGCTTATTACTCCTTGTACCTTAGTCTTGGTGCTCACAAGCATTACACTAGCTGAATTGTTAACTAATACCAATCTACCAATTTCATCAGCAATTTCATCAGGCAAGGTGGAATCATATAACGCCTCTAGTTAGCTCTAAGTAATGATATATCAGTAGCAATTGATGTGTTTATGGACAAATCAAGCATGTGGAAATTGACTACTTGGTGTTGATCTAAAGAAATGAGCATATTCACTTGCTCAGAACTAGTACAACTTAGTAGATATTATGCTGTCACATTGTATGATAACGCATGGTGATAATCATTAAGTTGAAATGAATGACCCAATGAAAACAGTTTGTAAGGAAACTTCGTCAATAGAATAAATAAATGCATAGTTTCAATTGATGAAAACAAATCACTGTTCTTTGTATTTTCAAGTATACTGCTATCATTTATAATAATTTCTGTTGTAGACCAAGAGTTCAGTAAATCAAATAGTGCAACAAAAGACAAATAGTTTAATTGATTGTAAGAGAGATCAATAGTATTGATTCATACAATATGGCTGCCACCTTTGCCTAATAATATTTTCAATACAATTTTACACCCCTCACCTCCGATGTTGCAATTTGTTAAGTTTAACTTGTCCACTTCTTATTGAGTGACCTAACTAGGAAAATCCGAGTGTGTTGAGATCCCTTGGTAACAAGGTCTGATTGCTAAGATCAATTACTTGATCCTGAAAGAAACCTCCTACTACTGTAATCGATTTATCATTATTTGTTTCTGATAGACACTGAAACAGATACAAACATTTATTTTGTCATTCAATAGTTTGGTGGATATTGAAGTAGGAAACAACCAGGTAGAAATTAGATTGAAACCAGTTACAAGAAAGAAAATGTCTCAATGAAAAACGTTTTCCACCAGTTATACCTGCATACACGATGAAAGTGTTATAGTAATGGACTGACCAAAATGTACCTTTAAGAAATTTAATTTGTTTGCTATTTGACAACATTGAAATGTGATGTGAAGAAAGTTGTAATATTTTCATTGCAATCAAAACTTTTAATGGAGTTTAACAATCCTAAGCCATTCCAATTGCTGGGAATATCAGTCAAGTTTGGACACGCTGTTTCAAGTTCAGTTAACGTCAATACTAACTGATCACATTTCAATGCTTCAAATGCAAAATGTGCACTCTCTTTAAAAATTCCAAGATAATCAGGAGGCAGTGCCACCAAATGTAGAGTTAGCTACCAGGCAAGACCTGTATATATGATGATTGGTAGTCATTCAAAATTCACTTTCCTTCTAATTACTTTTAAGGTCTCCAATCTCTCCATACTTATGAACAATAAGCGATAAAAATAATAATTATAGGTAGCCGCAGTGTAGTTCTTTATCCAGAAGTACAAGTGTGCACATCTGCTGATGTTGTGCCCCATTGGAAGAGGTTGTCTAGATCTTTTTGCAAGAAATTCATTTCAGTTGCATTCGGACCACTTCTTTAATAATAAGTTAGATACTGTATGTGACCAATACATATTATAGGTAAGTAGCAGTATATATGCTCACATTATAATTGATCAATAAGCTGATGCACAGACAAGCTGTAAATAAAATCTTCAGATTGTGTGAATACCTATAGAGTAGATGTGCTTTGATTTTTATGCCTCACACAAACTTGGTAAGGCACCATACTTATAAACCCGCCTACTGGGAATTACAGGAAACATGTACCATGTGAATAATACAGATGTGCCAAATTTCAAGTGCTCCTGTATATTAATAAGTTGAGGTATGGTTAAGTCTTCCTGACTAATTGATCCTTAGAAGGAATGTTCATGTACTGAGCCGAGGTACTTGTTACCATGGTTTTCCAATAAATGGAAACGCAATTTGAATACGTGGGTGCAACAAAAATTCTAACCCGCTCATTAATATTTAGACAGATGAGGTATCATTAAAGAGATTTCTCTGCCATATTTAAGATGGCAAATGACACTATTAGCATCCATTTCCATGTCTAGACTATTGTTATGTACATCATGTACAACATTGCTGGTGAGCATGCACAGAATTTATTTTTGACAATGAATTGTAAAACCATGGAACAATCAAGAGGCCCGAAACATGTTTAATAATCTTGACAAACAAGGGATGAAGAGAAAATGGGTGACGCAATTTGCAAATAACTTGAATTAAGCAAAAAGTGTATGCAGTTTATGGTGCAAGTTATATAATTACGTAAATAAACCAGTTCTATAAAGATGTTTAAAGTGTTCAGCCTAGTGTATGCATAAACAGGCAAAGTTGCCGTTCATCGTTAACACTCCAGCTACTTTGAGCATGCATACTTTGAGTGCATTTTGAAATGCACTTGGTAGCTGTCTTTCATGTGCTCCATCTGTGGAGGTGTCATCTCAACAGTGCTGTTGCATATGATGTAGACTCTGGCCTCATAGTTGGTAATATGGTCCACTGGTTCACCATCATAGTAATCCAAGTAAACACCTGCAATATAAAGAATACAATGTAGTCACTATTTATATGCCTTCATTTAAGAAAATGGTATATACCAAGTAATAATTCGGCTGGAAATGTTCTGTGCATAAAGTTCACTTCATCATAATGTACACTGGGTTCTATACAGTATGAATTATTATTCTTTATGTGCAGTGTAAAATAGGTCTATATAGGTAAACATGTAGTTCTGATGTATTGCTGGTTTTGTTTGTCAGAGCTTAAGGTCTCAGTTGTAATAGAAAAGTGATAAGCATTTTGATACTACTATCCAGTTTAATACTAGCAACGCTTCCTTCTGATTTTACTATTGCATTGCAAATAAAATTCCTGGAAATTATTCTGGAACATACCATCTCCAAAGGGAGCTAGTTTGAATACACCTGTATCAGTGCTTCCCAACTTCAGGCATGAGCTCCCATCACTAGCAGCCTAGAAAACCAACAGTTAGTATGATTATTGCAAAGACTATAATACATTGGTGTGCAGGACACTGACACACACACACACACACACACACACACACACACACACGCACACACACGCACACACGCACACACACACACACACACAAAGCAAAGCCTTCAACTGCTGTGCTAGCATGGTCCTGTGGGTTACTCCTGGGGCAGGACTAGCTATAGTAACCCACAGGAGGCTGTGCCATGTTTCACATGTGAAGGTGTGGGCACCCAAAGTCCCACCTGTACCTTCACCTGCTGTGTGAGACATGGATAGTTGGCATTTGCTTCCCCAGTTAATACCAGGTACCCATTGATGTTACAGCTGAGTGGGCTACTTCCCCAGTTGAAATCAGGCCACCAGGTTCCTATTTAAACAGCTGGGTAGACACACACACACATACACACACACACACACACACACACACACACGCACATACCCCACACATACAGACTTTAGGTTGCTAAAACTGTCAGGGTGCTTTGCCATAGTGATACACAGCTTCTGAAGCCAAGTTGTGATGATGGCTTGCTACACCACTGTAGTGCGCATACAAGGCTCCAAGGATTCAAGTGGCCACTGATTAAATCAGTACAAGAAACCACAAGAAACTAGATAGATCCTTAGAGCCTTAGTTGGCTTTAGCCAGTGTCTGCAATACAAACACTGCCCAGGGGTCTCCAAACAGAGATGCCAACTAACAGAGTCTTCATAAAGACTGATTCCCCACCCACACACACACACAAACACACACACACACACACACATATACACATACATACATACATTTATGTACATAATTATACATCGATCCATACACATGTGCATATGTACATATGTGACCAGATATGCGAAAAGGGGTCTTTTATCCTTTCCAAATTTCCACATTATTTTGATGAGTCA